>NW_004524599.1:15893791-15895588 GCF_000260255.1 Octodon degus
TTATTACCAAAGAACAGTGATTGAGGTGAATGTGAATGAGTTGGGTATTGTGACACAAGGAGGCAAGTTTATCTGGAGGTAAATATGCCTGGAAAGCAACAATCCTGAAAATGATGGATGTATCAGTGCAGTCTTACTAGTTTGGCAGACGTTTCATAAAGTAACTTCTTACACTTATTGAAGATTACAGACCAATCAGGAAAACCGTAACTTGAATACTGCTGAACAACTCTCATGACTACATTCATCAAGAAAACTATTTATTAAATTGTAAAAAATTTAAAATGGCCCAATTCTACAAAGTGGTCTTTTATTAGGGGTCTGCTAATGGCTTACATGTTAGTGAGATTGAACCATTTGAAAAAGTACACATAAGTCTTTGCATTGAAGAGTGGGTACTCAGCAACACAGACCCCTCATTCCTAAAAAGCCACCAGTATTTAAAGTCAGTGCAAACTTAATTTGGGGGTCTAGGGCTAGGAAATCTGCTGAAGCTATTCTACCTCAACATTTTTCATTAGTCCTACAAAAAGTAATGTTTAAGTTTATTCTCAATATACTCCATTTATAATACTTTAAGAAGAGCATTAGAAGTTTATTTAGATAATTCCAACTTGGTTGCACTGATGCCCTGAAAAGAAATTTTATTTGCAGTTAAATAATATAAGAAGGGGGCGGGCAGCAGGATGGCTCAGTGGAATAAGCACTTCCCTGGCAAGCCCAAGGGCCTGAACTCAATCCCTGGTTCCGCCTCACCCCCCCCCCCCAAAAAAAAGGTTATATGTTAGGTGTGCATCTCAAGTTTTGGGATCTGAATTAAATGGTCATGGCTTGAAAAAATAAATTTTGGGGCCCCAATTTTTTTTTAGTTCTTTACATATTCTAGGTAGAAGACCCTTGTCTGAATGCCTATTAGTTAATTTTTTTCAAAGTTGTGGGTTGCCTCTTCACTCTTTTGGTGATTTCCTTTGACATGTAGAGACTTCTAAATAAAAGAATCCCAGTTGTTAATTGTTTCAAATATTTCCTGTGCAGTTTGTTTATTTGCCATGTAATATTTGCCTACACCTATGTTTTCAAGATTTTCACCTGATTTCTCCTCCAGGAGATTTAATGTTTCTGTTTTAATGTTTAGATCTTTAAACCATTTTGACTTTAGTTTAGCAGCTCGTGATAGATCTGGATCAAGTTTTAGTTTTTGGTATATAGAGTTTTTGGCACCATTTGTTAAAAAGACTATCTTTCTTCCAGTAAACATGTTTGATCCCTTTATCAAATATAACATGGATGAGTGTGTTTATGGGTTTTTTGTGGTTTCTTTTGTCATTTATTTCCAGTTTCATTGCACTCTGGACATATAATATCCATGATATAATTTCTGTTTTCTTGCATATACTTAAGCATGACTTATGGAATAGTATGTGGTCTATTTTAGGAAATGCCCCACGTACAGGTGAAAAGAATGTGTATTCAGCTGTGTTTGGGCAGAACACTCTGTATATGTCCACTAAGTCCAGTTGTTCAAAGATCTGGTTCACTTCTGCTATCTCTTTGCTAATTTTTTGTGTACTTGGCCTATTCTTTATGGAAAACAGGTGTTAAAGTCTCCTGCTAAAATTGTGGTATTTGATACCTGATTTTTCATGTCTACTAAAATTTGTCTTAGGGCCAGCCAAATACCTCAGCAAATTAAAGTGCTTGCTGAGGCACACTCAGCAGTCATGTTTTGATCCCAGGTATGTTGTGCTCATGCCGCCCCTGGGGCCCACTGAGAGGGTGATTGAGACTGGGAATGGT
>NW_004524599.1:15914704-15924555 GCF_000260255.1 Octodon degus
ATGGAGGTGAACTCACTGTGCTTCATTGTTAAGCTGATCTGCTCCTGGATTAGCTGGCTGGATCTAGCCCCTAGCCTCTCTACTGGGAGTTGCAACACATGGTTTCACCCCAGGCCTGACCACTGGCTGGAGGGCAGTAACAGTGGACCGTGGTCCAGTGCCATGCCACTGGCTGAAATTGAATGGTTCTGGCAGATCCCAGTGATTGCTGGCTGCTAGCTGGAGGTGGGAGGTAACTTAATTAAACTTCTGAACTTCTTAAGTTGACACAATATATCAACTAGTACAATCTACCCCTTTTCAACTTGACAACCAGACGTTTCCTTAGACCAGTTTTCAGATACATAGACATAAGTATTAACATTTTACAACTTGCATATTGTGTTACATTAGAACCATGACATTTTGCACCTGGGCACTCCTTTCCAAAGACTCATGAACATCCCTTTGTACAAAAGGCATTTTACTCCATCTCTAAGAGTTGTCAAAATCCTTAGTTTCAGCAGTGTTGAAAAGTCCAAGTCACAAACCTCCATGATCTAAAGCAAACTCTTAGCTGTGAGTCCCTGTACAAATGAAAAGTTGAATGCATGCAACATTCAAGGGCAGAAGGTAAACATTACATTGCAAAAAGTATTCACCACAGGGTATAAACAATTGCAACCAAAACACGTCCAAAATCCAGAAGGATAAACATTAATTCATCTAGTTCCATGTAGAATGCCTGATGCAACCTGTAAGGAGTTGTGAGCTCCAAAAGCCTTATGTGGTTCCACCTCTATGGTACTTCTGCTGGAAGCTCCCATGGATTTTCTCTGAGGCTGGCTTTGCTCTCTCCTTGCAGTTCTCCTTGGACAATCCATATTCTTGGTTTTTTTAAACATCTGAGTTTTCCATTGAATAGGCTTCTCACTTAGAGCTTTACATACTGCCCCTCAGGGGCACATTACCTGGCCTCTTAGGCCTGCTGAAATCTCGATAGAAGCCTTCTTGACCTCAGAATTCCTACATTCTCCATGTGCCTAAAACCAGTGCCACATGGATGATGCCAAGGTCTGCTGCCAGCTGGAGCAGTAGCCAGTCTTTGTTCTCTCTTGGCTGTAGGGGGTCAAACGCCTGCATTTCTGAGTACTCTGATTCTGATTCCAAGAAACAAATTATCTATGTGAGTGTAGGTATTATCAGCCTGGGCAGAGGTCTACACCACAAAGGAGCTCATGCAAGTGAGCCCTTAGCTCAATCAAGAGTATCTTTGTGTTCTCTTGTTTCTCAAAACCTGGTAATCCTTGACTTAGATTTTAATGCTCATCCAGCTCAACACTACATGACATGGAGACCCTGGGGTGGGTTTATACCAGATTTCAGGTCATTCGGGGAAATGTGGAGGCAGACATCTGGAACCCTTGAGGGTGTGACATTCATGGTCCTCACTATCAGAAGAGGGCACACAATGCCTGAGGACACCAGTTGGGACATAGGTGCAGGTTACCAGGTGGATATTTTCTCTGTTCCAGGGTGTTCTTTGCATGTCATTGGCGTCCCCAATAATGACATGCAGAAGACATACAGAGAGGGGACAAAGGTTCGCACTTTAGAGAGGATCGAAAAGAACTATGCTCTGTAGTGTGAGAGCAGACCAGTGAAAAGTCTCACTATTTTCTGATAGAAAAGGAAAATGTCCTTTTCTCCTTTAAGTAAAGAAGGCACTGAAGAAAATCTACACTTTATTTTAGGCACTTCCTAATTCAGCCAAGTGGAAGCTGCTTTGGCCTGCTGTGAGACATCGTTGAAGGATACGACATTTGATTGCTTGTATCAACATGGAAGGAAAAGTCTGAAGACAACATCTCTCATTGGTTGTGTGAAAAGTATTTAATTACAAAAGTTAGATTAAAATCAGTGCTTCCAAGTGAATGCCACTGTTTCATGAGGTTTTTGGATAGTGATGCTGAATACTCCACTGCAGTGTGAGCGTCCCTTTCCCTCTAACTTCCCTCTCCATACTGCTATGTCTTATAATAAGATGTCCTTGATCTTCAGTGGATTTCCATGCTTACTAAGCAACAGGGCATATAAAGTTATCATGGTAAGTCCTTAGGTCTTATGCCCCCTTCCTTCCTGGAGGGTTCCTGCAAACTGTTCTGGACTTCAGAAGTCATTATTTGAATCAAATTTTTGTATCTGTAAGTAACCCCATGTGAAAACTGTGAACTGCACCATCTATCTGTGACACAGGTCCCAAGGTTTTCCACACATCTTTCTCCTAAGACACATTTTCCAAGGTGCCATATCCTCCTTGCAGTCATAAAGCCAGAACAGATTGCTTTGTGGGATATTTTAAACCCAACTCTATCATCCTCCTCCATAACCCATGCTAGAGAACTCCTGCAAGAGGAGAGAGCACACAACACACCTACACTAGCACAGCTGCTGGGCTGATAGGGTCTGTCTGGATGTCTCCTGCAGTCATAATGTGGGTTCTAGATTTTCTGATTGATTCACGGTTCAATGCTGGGATTATGTGTATGATAGCACATACCCTCAGGCAGGTAGCCTCAATAAAATGTAAGGGTGAAACAGATACTTTCTCTCTGCATTTCTTGCTTTTGCTGTTCCTGCATTCACTGTTTTCTGCTGCCATGAACTGTTGCCTTCTGCCATGTACCGCTTTGCATTGGAGCCAGCTGTGTGTAAACTGAAAGTTTGAGAAACAGTGAGCTATAAAAACTTTAGTTTCTTAAATCTGAGTTTCCACTATTTTGTCTCTGCCATGAGAAAATAGAAACCAACATAGAATTTGGTGCCAGATGTGGGGTTGTTGCTGTGACTATACAAGTCCATCTGGTTCAAGAGCCTTTGGAAGTGGTTTGTAGAAATATTTGGAATGTCGTGGAGGTTTTGCTCGAAAGGAAAGAGCTAAAGCACCTTAAGCTGTTCTGTGTGGGAGGTTCTAGTCAGAGTTCAGAAGACCAAAGGCTTAATGAAATCTTTCTCATAAAGCCTGGGCTTAGGATATTTTGGCTGGGAAAAGGATTATATTGGTTGTTGGACTCCAACTGAGTATCACAGCTCAGTAGAAAGCTTGTCTGCACATTTTCGTGCCTAGAGACTCTGCCTGAAGCTGAGATTAAGGGCAAGGGACCAACTAATTTGACAAAAGAAATTTCAAAATACTCAAATGTTGAGGCTGTGATGTAAGTACTACTGGGGGCTTTTAGCCACCTTCATGTTATGTTTTGCAAAGAGTCCTACAGACTGTTTTAAAATATTGTGAGGTAGATAAAAAAGAAAATGACAATAAAATCTGTGGACTAAAACAGTGGAGTTGACAGTATTTCCATTGACGAAATAGAAAAGGAAAATACAAAAAATGCCCCAAGAGCATCACAAGATACTGTCTCAAACAGTTGCATCCTCAAACAAGAAAAGTAAGTCATTGCTTAGAGAAAAATGCACCAAGAACTGTTGCCCTCTGCCATGGAATGGTGGAATGATGGTGGCTGCACCATGTTCTAAATTGGAGGAGACAGAGAAAATTTGCTTCTCAGAATCCAGTTAATTGCTCCATAATCCATGCAAGTCATCCCTACAGCTGGGGGTGGGTGGGAGGGAATCTCGTCCTCCTTCAGTTGGCAGTGAACCTTGGTATCGTTCACGTGGCAGTGATCTTAGGTACATGCAAAAGACAAAATTCCTGAGGGTAAAAAGGCTTGCACTTGAATTTCCAAAAGCCTGGGAGACCAGGCATTGTGCCCACTATGTAAAGATGTGCACAGAACACAAAAAGTACAGTGAGGATCACAAACAATTAAAAAGCCCAAAACCTGGATAGTTTGAAGAGAACAAGAAAGGTAGAAATTAGGCCCTAGTAAAAGTCCATGAGAACTACAACTACCAGAAGTACCACAGGGATAAAAACACGTAAGGCTCAAAATTTTCCACAGACTGTAGAAGATTTTAAATATTTAAATGTAGGACTTAATTATGTTTGGATATTTGAATTGCTTTGATCCCAGTGATTTATGTTCTCTGTTTTATACCCTTTGGTACTGTAATGTTTATCTTGTGCAATCACATGATGGGAGTGCGTAACGTTCGATTTGTGCAGGTGCTCACAGCTAAGTGTTTACTTTGTATATTGGAAGACACATGGGCATGGACTTCTAAGCAATGCTGAAAGTCTTCAGACTCTGGAAACTTTTGAAATCAACAAAAATGCCTTTTAAGTAATGGGATGTATGAGAGTCATTTCAGGGGCAGAATGTCATGGTTTGTATTTAGATGTCCCCAGAATGCCTCATGCTGTCAAGGGGTGCTTTTCAAGAGTCTGCGATTGATTTGTGCTTGAATGCTAGGGTTATGGGTTGGAGTTCTACATGAGTTCTGGGCAGGTACCCTGCACACAATACAATGGAAGGAACAAGGCTGGGTCTCTGCTGCTCCTTCTTTTTGTTGTTGCTGCTTTTAATTTTTCTGCCATTTTGACCTGATCTATGCTGCCATGTGTGAATCTTCCTTGGAGCCACATCAGTATGGACTCAAACCTGTACAAAGTGTGAGGTAAATCAGCCGTTCCTCCTTAATTGTGGGTGTCAGGTAATTTATCTCAGCCAGGAGAACAAAGGAAAGAACACAAAGGGGTGTAGGAGAAGCAGGTGGGAACTAAACAATAGATCCTGGTCCAACCACCAAGGAGAAGTCCATCAGCCCTGGGGAGTGGACACTGAGGTTTTTCTCATATGAGTAGCCAAGACTGGGCAGTGATTCCCAGGCACATGCAAGGCTCTTTATCAAAATGCAAAGAAACAGCAGTGAATCCCGCATGAGCACTGTGCAGTGACAGATTTCAGAAATAGCTGACATGGTAGAGCCCAACCTGGGATCAAATTTAAGGCTAGATGCCAGCAAAGATTCTGACTTCAAGGAGATTGAATTTATTCTGATAAGGCACAGGATATTTTCAGGGAAATGACTCACAAACTGAAATGTAGAGGTTCAGGAGCTTTTCCCAAAAGCACTGTCTGACCTGAAGTGTGAAAGAAACGCTACAGCGTAAGGAGGCTGTGGGGTCAGCAGGGAGTGGCGAACATAGCTGCCCGGGCCTCTGAAAGAAAGAAGATGACTCCAGGACATTATGCAGGCCCCTTCTCTGGAGAGTTTGCATTTACTTATGGGCAAAAAAGACGCAGTAAAGAGCTTGAGGCTGGTTCTGTCAAGTGAGATTTGGAGGAGGAAGGAGCGTGGAGGTGGCTAGTGCACTGGCACAGTTGGCTGAGGAGAGAAAGATGGTGGTGACTGGAAGGAATGGAAGTCAGCAGGACAAGGTGGGCATGAACATATTGTACGACTAAAGAAATACAGCTGTGGATTCTTGAGCATTAGAGGAGATGAGTGTGTGTTAATGTTAAAATATGTGCGGTGTCAAAGAATACCGTGTGGATTTAACGGTGGACAGACAGTGGAAACGAAATCTAATTGACTGGCTTGAGGAACCCCAAGGAGGTCTCTCTTCCCATTTACTCTCACTGCACATCAGGTTCTGGAGAAAAGGAAATTTTCTTGAAAAAGCTGACATTGGAAATGAATTTAAAGTGTGAAATGGAATTTAACTCATAGATTTGTAGATGGAGAAATCAAATCACATGAAGAAACTTGTCATCCCTCTAAAAAGGCATTAAATAGGGCAACCTGGTTGTCACAGAAGCTATGAGTTGGGCACAGACAAAGAAGAGCAGCTTCTGAGAAGCCTGACTGCCCATGGATCTAATGCAGTGCTGCTCAGCCCAGCTGAACAGAAATGTCAAATAAAGATAAAATTAGAAGGTGCACTTCGTTTCTCCCAGGAAGACTCCCAGAGGGAGTTTCTTGCTTAGCATCATGGCTTCCGACTTAGAAGGACAGGTACGTCTAGTGTGCAATAGGACTGGAGGTGGTAGGAAGCACAGTGGTCCTGCAATAAGAAGCACAGGCAAGGGAGAGAGATATTTATGACCATAAGTGACACTTGTGCAGGCTGCACTCTGGGAACTTTTGTGTGCTGTGTTCCACATGTAGCTATGGTGTCCTAAGATCTTGGTCAACTGGCACTAGGGAGTGAGGTTGGGGAGAGAACAGAGCATGTCCACCTTGTGCTAATGCGGACAGATTGTTACAATGTGTGCAAAGCTGCCCTCAGGCTGCATGTGGCTTTTCTAGTGATCAAACTTGGTAAAGATTTTACAGGGTTTCGAGACAGAGATCGAAATGCTAACATACACATTTAGCAGGCACCCCTCATGGAGACGAGAATCTCCCACAGAACAGAAGGCTGTTGGTTTTGTTGTGCCTGATGAAGAACAGGAAGGGGTGGTCGGCACGGAACTGCTTTGGAAAAAATCCAGACTCAGGACACATCAGACAAGCTGTTGCTGCCGCCGCCTCTGTGCCCTCTTCATTGACCTCCACCACACTCTTGTGCATGAACTTGGACAGACACAGATCACTGTCGGCCAACATCCCAGAGAGGTCTGCGTTGCCCGGATCAAAGACATCAACCACACCCAGATGCTGCATCACAGAGACCATGTCATATTCTTCTTCCAGTTTAAATCTTGGAAGGAAAACTGACAATTGTATTCTATGCATGTGTTCGGGACTGGTCCAGGTTTGGAATTTCTCAGGAGTGAGGGCTTTTTCCACCTGAAAAATCAGGGTTAGACTTTACCATTCAGGTATAGTACCCATTCACTACAATCCCTTCTTGGGCAGCCAGCTTCCTCTGTCAGGCTGGTGGTCTCCAGTGTCACACACTCTTCTGGTAGCTCTGAAAGCCTGTGAAGTCTGCAGGCTGTCTTCCAGCCAGCCTCTGCCATGCCACACTAAGCTGAGGCTTCCTTGAGTAGGAGATGGGTCTCTACCTGCTTGTGACCACTGCGAATCAGTGCCCAGGGCAGGGGGCAACACTCTGATGTATTTGCATTTGGTGTGATGTTTACATTCTGAAGGAGGCCTAGTTTTGGAGCAGGAAAACCATAACTTCTGAGCAAGAAACAGAAACCTTGTGCTAGCGTGCCAGCAGGGCAAGGGCTGAGGATGTAAGCAAATTCATTTGTCAACAGGAACACAACATATGGCCTTATTAGGCTCCCTAGCTAATCTTGACTAGAAAGAAATAAAGCTTTACAGAGGAGGTTCCTGGAAAATTTACAAGGACAAAGAATAAGAAAAAAAAAGGAAAAGCAGACAATAGAAACAAAAATAGCACAAATGGCTTTGGAGCTTTCATCTGAGCAAAGCAAAGGGGCACAGCATAGAGATGCAACACACACGGAGCCGAGATAGCACCCTCCAGGCCCAACCTAGTGCACAGGAGCAGGGCCGGGGCACTCTGCAGGGAGAACTCCTGCTCAGTGCCAAAAATAGATTCCCACAGCTATGCATTTGCAGATGTTTTTCCTTGTTTCTGGATCTCTGTGTTACTACAGCAGATAGGCACATCACCTACTAACTTCAAGCTGACTTTCTATAAAGCTCCTCACAACCAACTTGCTGTTCTTGCTTGATATAAGGCTCTGGATGTACAAAAAGAACCCCAAAAGGGATGCCACCCCTATTAAACAAAATATCCACATAAGCAGCAGTGTCTCATGTAACACAAGGACAGACCAGGTTGCCAAGCTAATTGTGACATGTTCCAGGTTGGTGTGTGTCCCCAAACTGTCATGCAAGAAGCCACAGCCAAAGGCCCATGAGCATTGATGTCCCCAGGCTCCCTGTCCTGTGTGTCGTAGCTTCCTTTCTTGTGCTTTTTTCTCACAACAAATGCAGTATCTTCTTCTCTTCAGCTCTGTCCCTCTATTACATGACAGGTACTATGTTGAGCATTCCAGGGGAGCTCATTGCTGGACATGACAATGTGGGGCTCTGAGTGACTTTAGAAAAAGACTTTTCTAGGTCAGGAAGGGGAAAGAGGGACAGCAAAGTGAGGGAGTACTTCTCAGTGTGGTTCTGGTGGGAAAGGGCATGGGGAATCCACCAGGTTCCTCAGGCAGGAAGGGGACATATACCCAGACCACCATCTCACCGTGCTGAGGTCCACGCCCTCATCTGGGAGCACCACAACCATGCTCAGCTCCTGGCCCTTGTAAGGCAGCTCCACCACCTGGGCCCCTACCTCGCTCACATGGGCCCAAGGAAAAGCGCTTGTTTGGAACATCATCTGCACTGGCCTCTCCTCTTTCTGAGGGATGAACAGAGAGACACATATGTCACATGAATTCTCCAAGCAGAAATAAAACTGCCCAAAGTAGGTTCCTGAGTGCTCACACACCCAGGATAGAACAGCTATATGGGTTCCCAGTGACCCCAGGGAAACCTGAGCCAGGCCTTCCCGCAGGCATGAACAGTCATGGACTGGGCAGAGGCAGGAGCAGCCTGGAGAGGTGTTCTGGCCACACCGTCCAGCGGGAAGCTCTGAGGGCTCCCTGGGCGGGCTACTGCTTGGCTGGCAGCGGGCCCAGGGCTCCATGCAAAATATATACAAATCATGAAATAAAGTACATATCATTTTCAAATGGAGAGGTAGGTGAGTATGTTAAAACATACTCATTTTTTTTCTGATTAGTTTTCTCATCTTCAAGTGATTAGGCACGTCCAATTTTATTATCTCTAATGGAAGTTGTCAAGGTTAGTATTTAGGTCTTTCCCACTCATATTTAACATTAGACATTAGAAAATAGTGAATTAATAATTACGTTGACTGGAAATAATGGAAATAAATAATTGTTTGAATGTAAAATGATTTGTTTAAATATTTCTTTTCACATTTTCACTACCCTGTGCGGTGTCCCATCCATATAGCAAAATATCTTATTGTTTCTTCTGAGGTAACCTTGACTTACAGGAAAATCCTCAGTTTCCCTACTAAGGTTGCAGCAAATACGTGCAAAAGAAATTATCAGACATGAAGAACAGCCATTCGTGAAAAAAGTTATAAGCAGCAAATGTTCCTTACCCTATAATGGTGTTCTCCTGAGTTTAAAAATCAGTTCAGACTTACATAGTTTCAAATAACTTATAGTCACTTTATGCACCTGCACAGGTAAATATCCTTCTTGTACTATTTTACCAAAGGATTTTGGTTAAATGCCAGCTTACCTGGTTTATTTTGAAAGGCTGTTCAGTTGTGTATGACTTCTTAAACTGTTTACTCCAAGTGCCATTGAAATAGACAGCATTAAGCAGAACCAGCCTGCAGGCCCCATCAATGACATTCTTGCCCAACAACTCTTCAATTTTTCCTGTCGAGAAACACAGCAGCTGCCTTCAGTGAGTGTTAATAATCACCACATTGATCAAGCTATAGGACAATGTCTGGGAAGCTTAATCATGAAGTTTCCAGGCTAGCTGAATTAGTATGGTTAGGAGTTAACAACTCAAAAACAACCCCTAGAAGTGTTGTTCATGCCCATGGACACTTGGGGAACATCGCTGCACTGTAGGCAGTGACAGGCTTCTGAATTACTCAGGAAAAGCAGGTACAGGTTTTCAGGGTAAATCCTGAGAGGAATTGACTGACCTTGTCAGATACAAATGTTACATTTCTTGTTATATAGGTCTTGCTTTATCTTGGTCTTAAGCATCCAGCAGAAAAGTATAAAAACAAGGTATGAAAAGTAAAGCCATATTAATATGCTGAGCTGTAAAAGGCTCAAGTCAACAACTTTGGACATTGCCAGTCTTATGGAAAACTCACTACTATTATGGGCTGCTGGACTATATTGGGATAGTTTGCTGGATTCATGCACCTACAGTATTTTTTTTCTACAGTTTTATTGATAAACATATAGCAATGAGACAGTTTCAAATCAAAT
>NW_004524599.1:15927988-15992946 GCF_000260255.1 Octodon degus
CACTCACCGGACCTGGGCTAGGACTGCACCTACAGTATTTAAATGACAATGGAATGCCCTTCTCTGACAAAACTAACCAAAAAAGTGGGATAGAAATGAATGATCATTTTGTATCGGTATACTCAAAAGAGCTAGGAGAGATATACGGCTCCACTCTCTTAATTCAATGAATAGAGAGGTTTGTTCTAATAATGTTTGAGACAGAATATCATTTCTGCATCTTGTACAATGAATAACCACTAAGACAACAATATGCAATGTATTAATTATTGAAAACATGCTAGTAATTTGTTGTAAAACTATCTCATTGTTATTTGTTTCTCAATAAAATTATTAAAAAATAAAAATAAAAATTATGCATGGAAAAAAAAAGAAAAGCAGCTATAACAAAGGACAGGTGGGAGTCCCAGGAGGCAGGGAATGAAAGTTGCACTGGGTGGGAATCACAGTCCCTTCAGAGGTTGATTGCAGTGTGTGGGCTGTGCCTCCCTGTTCACACATAGTGCTACCACTGACAGCCAGGAGTCAGCGTAAGGAACAGCAGAACAAGGGCACAAAGAGGAGGTGGAAGAGAGAAGGCTATCGGATCCTCCAGACAGGGCACCCTGCAGAAGAGACTGCACCCATTGGAGTCTACCCTCTGCCCCTGGATATTGTGGGCTATTTTTCATAAACAAAGTACATCTTTGTTAATTCTTGCTTCCAGAGTGCACTAGTGGCAAAGATTTGCAAAATATTAGAAAAATAAATGTAGACTTTTAAAGGGAAAACTGTGTACCATTTTCTACTGTTACATATGTTCACAGAAATAGCAATGCCCCTAGTGGAGCTCAGGGGGGCAAATGAGTCAAAGCTCCAGTCGTCATAGATGCTGGAGTCCACAAGTCACTGTCTGACCTGGAAATGAAAGATCTGGCCCCAGCAAAGAGAATGAGTTTAGGAGTGGAGGAGAGCAGAAGGAACCTCTAGTGCTGACCTCCTGTCTTGGTGGACACCCAGGCGTTGATGTGTTTCCTGGAGCTCTCTGGATCTTTGGCAAAGGGCAGCTGCTCCAGCTCCACTTGGTAGAACTTCAGACAGGACTGCTGAAATGGCTGTGGGCAGAGATGTGCTGGGTGAGGCCACGGAGCTGCAGGAAGGGTCAGCAAGCTGCCAGGCATTCTAGTACTAACTGGATCTTTGTAGCCTTCAAGAGACATACAAGTCTCTTAGGAGATGTCACCGTGAGTCTAAGAGATTCCAAACACCATGTTTTAGGCAGGGAAATGCTGAATACGGAAGAATGGGAGAGGAATGAAAGCACTGTACAGAGCCTCACATGAGAAATCATAGAAGGCTTCCTTAGAGAGCTCTGTCATTAGAGAAAACAAACCTCCTGTCAGATCCTCAAGTTCCCTGTGGTCCGCCCCCTTGGCTCTGGGCCATCAGAAATTTGAAATCAACTTTCCCATTGAGGAGACTCAACTCACTGAGAGGACTTGGCAGCTGTCTGCACTGAAGAGCCTGTTGGCTATGCTGAGGGAATGTGGTGCGCCAGGCTTGTGCACTTGGGTGAGAAGTGACTGGAAGCCACCGTGACTGTCCTCCTCATCGTGTATTGCCAGTGCCTGTGGGAGAAGTCATTGCCAATTTTCAATACTTTCCTCTGGTCTCACAACCAGTTTACCAAACAAATCCTTTGTTCACAACTAATCCATAAAGTGATCCTGTTTAAGGAATTTGTTTTTCTTCCTAGTTTTTGAGCCTGGATCTAGCTATGTAGGTCAGCCTGGAGGCAATTTCATGACCATTCTGGTGCCTCAGCATCCTAAGTGCTGGAATTGTGGGCAGGCACCAGGCCTTCCAGTGAACTCTCTTTAGTTTACCTGAGCAGTGAGTTTTTGTTCTCAGGGCTCCTCAGAGTTCTCCTCGAGGAACTCAGAGCCTATAGGTGGCTATGATGCATCAAAAGGATTTTTTCCCCTCTGGGCTTCCACCAAGGGCCCTCCACTGTGAGGACGCAGTAGAAAACCAGCTGGCCTTACTAAAGGGGTCCTCTCGGCACTGCTGGTGAAACTAAGAACAGAGTGACAGAGATTAGCAGGCAGAGACTGGCCCTGGGGGTTGATTTCAGGCATAGATCTCCAGCTCTACCTAAAATGCCCTAGGGACAGGAACTGTTGCTAGGACCCTTGAGATGAGCCCTGTTGTGGCCCACAGGCACACGAGTCCCCAGAAGAATGGAGGTCTAGAGCCTGGCCCTGAACTTCCCCTTGTCCACTCACTGAATAGCAATGCAGCAATGAATAATTACAGCTTCAAGGTCTTGAGCTTCAAATGACACCGATCTCAACAAATTCTGAATCAATAAATTCCAGCATCTTTTTTCACTTTACCTGTCCTGTGCTGGAACCAAGTCCTAGGCAACCCCCACAACAGTACCAGCCCAGCCTCAGCTCATCTCCTAAATAAAGTATCAGGAAAATTTTGTCTTTTTGTGTTACTATTTGGAGAAGATCCCCTGAGTCCTCAGAGCAACCAAGAGTCACAGAACCTCATGTTAGAGGAGATAGGGAGATTCAATCCTACCTGAACTATCTGGGCCGCTGTGTTGCCCTTGGCCCCCAGCAGCACCATGCCCAAGGCCGAGGAGATGCTCACAGGAGAGAAGAAGACATTGCGCACAGGGTCGTCCTGACCCAAAAGCTTTAAAAGAGAGATGGCAAAGGTGACACTGGCTTCCGACAGTGTGTTCATGCTGCACTCTAGAAGTAAAGAGCAAAAGAGCCTGTCAGTCTCCTGACCTGATTGTCCATGCCTAGGTGTCCCAAGGAGTGGAGACTGTGCCTTTGGTCTGTGTTGCAAAGCACAGAGCTGCTGTCCTTCAGTGCTCACCTCTGCCCTTCCCTGCTCCCTCACCACTCTGTACATCCTGTGCCTTGCAGTGGACTATGCCTGTGGACACTTTGGCCCACTTTGAAGGCCCCTGCTACTTGGCCCTAGTGGCCTCATCCTCACCCTTCATCTTAGGGCAGCCCTGGCCAACTCGCTGTCTTCTTTCTGGGCTAGCTGCCTTCCGACACCCGTACAGCCTCTCTCAAAGATTAGGGACAAGCTTGCAGGCCACAGGGAAAAGGATCCTATCCTATAGGATATGGGGCCTTCTGTGTACTGGGGTGAGACTCAGGAAAGACAGGATGGGCAGGGGTGCTGGGGTGGCGGAGCCTGGGATTTGACCAGATCCAGCAGGAAGTGGCATGCCCTTCTGCTGGAAAGACAGCAGGTAGGGCAGTCTCCAGGACAGTCCCATAGGACAGGGCTACCTGAGCCCCTCAGCTTCTGAAGTGGAGCTTGTGCTGAAGCAACAAGCACTACTTTTCTGTACCCTGGTCTTTCTATCCCCAGGGTCAGAACCTGGCCAGTCCCCACCCAACCAGACACACCAGGCCTCACCTTTTTGCATCCTGCTGCCCTACCAGAACCTTGACCCCACCTGATGGTTCTCAGGACCCCAGGCATCAGCAGTGGACTTGCAGGGAATCAGGGGCTTTTGTGGCTTAGGGCTTGTGGGCGTTTCTGGCTATAGGGGTAGGGCTGCCCTGGCCTGCTGATCCTGCCTCCTGCCCAGGGTCCCGTCCAGCTGGCCCACAGGGATCCCCTCAGGGCAGAGGAGATATTGATGTCCTTATGGCAGAAGAGGAAATATAACCTTGCTCAGGGAAGAATTCACGGTGGAAAGAAAGTGAAAGTGAAAGCAAATCAGGGGCCTCAGAAGAACCAGATCCAGGGTGGTTGGCCTTTGTGGTTTCCCAGCATTGCAAGAGACTGAACCAGGAGGATGCAGACTTGAATGGCAGAGTGGGAAATTTAGGGAGACCTTGGCACAAAATTTTCCTAAAAGGGGAAGAGTGGGGCTAAGGATGTAGGAAGTTCCTGGGTTTACCCCTTTTACTGTCCCTACCGAAACCTAACAATGAATAAATTCCAGAGGAGTAAAGACAACTGGGACCCTGGCTTCCTAACAGCATGAAGCCGTGGAAACTGTGAAGCTCTCACTACAGTGGGGACATTGGTCCCTTTTCAGGCAAAGGAGCCTTGAGGATGAATTCAAAATGAGGCCCCACAGGACCCCCACACTTAGGTCAGCCCTCCCCAAAGATCCACACAGAGCTCAGGCCACAGCTCCTAGTGACTGATACAGGACTTTGGACCTCCCAACCAGAAGGGTTCCTGCGCTGACTTCACGCTCTCTAAAACTGAAGAATGAATTTTAGGAACAATGGAGGTCAAGAGCAGAATATATTTGTTGGAGGAGAGAAAGTTCCTGTGAGAGTGAGGGACAGAAGGGGGGACCTGAGCTGGGTATTGACTTCCAGAGGACCTTAAGGTGAGAAAGCCATTTAGAATATCAATCCTGGATGTTTATCTTTATGGAGGTATGTGGCTGCAATTGTTTGCTCTTGTCCTGAAGTCCTGCCACAGCAGGGGTCTGTCCCTTCCAAAGTTGCAAAGTCATCTTATCTTCCACACGGTTTCTCTCAGGACCTAGCCCTGTCTTCCTGCCTATAATATTTTTATTGAGCTCAGCTGCATGCAACACTAGGACTCCACCCTCCTCTTACCCATAGCTGGGACTTTGGGCTGCTGTGTGTGCAACCTGCTCCTCCTACCTATCGCAGACACTGAAAGGAACCGGATTAGGACAGTGACCATGTCCTCTTGGAGCAGACACAGGTCCAGGGACGATGGACAGAGTAAGTTTGCTGAGGCACTGGAGACCTGACCTGTCCCCATCTACCTGCACACTTGTGTAGTCTCAGGTGGAGGCCCGGGGACCCATTTGTAATGGGGTTCAGATGAGCTCAGGCCATGGGACGCTTTCTGGACAGCAGGGTGCTTTGTCCAATGTTTCTCTGTCCACTCTGAGGTTTCTCAGATGCCTGCATCTACCTGAAGCTTGACCTAGAGTGAGGCCTGCTGGTGTCTTCTAAGCCCCTTGGGCACCAGCCTGGTCTTGGACAAACCCTGAACTGGAGAAGCAGGGAACCTTATGTGCTGCTTCACTTAGGGGGAAAAACATTTATTAACACAGAATATACACAGAATAATACTGATAAGAAAAGTATCCAGAAATTCCAGAGTTAGGTAGCCACAGAATGTGGGGAAGGAAAAGGTAAGAGTTTATATGAACTGACAGCTTCCAGCTAAGCCAACAAGGGAAAAAGGCAGCTCCCTTGCCGCTGTTTCTCATGCTGAAGGGTCATCATTGAGCTCACTTGTACTTCTGTGCTTCATCCCAGCTAACGAAGTGCTAGCATGTTTCCATCTTGAAGGGTCATAGTAGCATTTATCAGTTGATGACTTTTATGAAGGAAGAACATCAACAAAATGCGTCGCTATGTTGTGAGTATGTGTGCTCATTTCATTACTTTAACAATTGCTTCATATTTCGATGGTTTCCATCTTTTGTCCATTGCAAATAATGCTGTTGTGAATTATTCATGTATACTTTCATGAGTAAATGTGCTTTCTCCTACTTATCTTGCTATAAAGACATAAAGGAATTTCTGGGCCATGCAGCAAGTCTGCGTTTAACTTTCCAGAGTTGAACCAGAGTATTTGGCAAAGTGACCATATGACTTTGTGTTCCTACCAGGAATTGAGTGGGCTGATGAAAATTTCTGACAAATCTTTAAACTAAAAATTTCTTCCATAGATCCGTGTCCCTACATACTTGTCCCAGCCCTGCCCCCAGGTGTGCTGAGCTTGTCATGGAGAATACACCTGGGAGCACGTACCTGCAATCCCAGCACTAGGGATGCTGAAAACAGGAGGATCATTGCAGGTTTGAGCTGCATAGTGAGAACCTGTACCAAATACATTGAAAAAGTCTTTAAATTGAAAAGAAAATTTCTTCCTGTTAAAGGTACATTGCCTTGAACTGCCCTCAAAATGCTCAAAATGTGCCTCGCAGAGAACACATTTGTGGAATCATTCTTGGCATTGAGTCCTTCACAGCACTAAGATTTTCTGTTAAAATTATAGCCTTACCATCTTCTTCAGTCACCTCCATGGTCTTTCTTATTGAGCCCCTCTACTGGGTGTCATGTGATGTCTCACTGTCATTCTGTGCTCTTGGTCCCTGGTGAGTTGATATTGAGCCTCATTTGCTTCATTGCTGATGTTGTATATGTCTTTCCAGAGAATTTCTTTCTTTCTTTCTTTCTTTCTTTCTTTCTTTCTTTCTTTCTTTCTTTCTTTCTTTCTTTCTTTCTTCTTTCTTTCTTTTTATTTTTTTGCGGAACCAGGGATTGAACTCAGGCCCTTGCGCTTGCCAGGGAAGCACTTATTCCACTGAGCCATCTCCCTGGCCCCTCCAGAGAATTTCTTATGTAAATTTTTCCACTTGCATTTTAGCTGGGCTATTGGGTTTTCAATGTTGAATTATGTAACAGACATAGAGCTGAGTGAGTTATGCTTAACTTCCTCATCTGTATGATGAGTTCTAAACCTTCCTAGGATTAAAGCAAAATACTACGGAACAGGCCCTCAGACTATCAATGATGTGAGAAAAGATAGATCTTCCCTGAGCCATGCAGCTGAGCCACGTCTTCTAGGACCCTGGGGAGCCTTGGCCTCTGCCACACTCACGTAGCAAGGGGCTCTGTTCTGCTCTTTCATGTCTGTTGCTCTGGCCCCCTTGATTGGACTGATAGGTCTGGACCTGACACATGCACACAGACCATCTCTCAGGCTGACTGCTCTGCAGCCTGAAGCAGCCTTTGCTTGGGGCTGAACTCACTACTGATGCTGAGACTTGCACATTGCAGCTGTGGCTATAGGGCAAGGATATCTGAAGGAGGAATCACTCAGAGGCCTCTGCACTGGTGACATCAGGTACCCAGCCTCACTGCTATTCTCTTGCTAGTGACTCCATACCACAGCTGGGTAATATATAAAGAAACAGGAATCCAGGATCTCACTACCCTGTAATGGATACAGGGGCCACGTGTAGAGATATTCTCCTTGAAGCCAGAGCCCCAAAGTGCTGCAAAGCACTACGTAGCAAGAAACAGAGAACTCCAGAGATATGTAGAAAAATTGGATTTTATGCCAGATCAACTCTCAAAACCAATTAACCCATGAATTATCTTGGTTTTCATTGATCAGTTCCTAAGGACAGAGCTCCAAAAATCTGTGAACAGTCCACACACTCTCATTTCTTGATATCTTGCCATAGAATTTACATTGCAGCATGAGTTTCACAGGGTGAAAGTGTAACATATGGCTGTGACAATTTAAAGTTTTGCTGGCAAATGAGAGAGTAGAGGTAGCAAGCCTTCTTTCCTTAAATGATTGAGCCATTGTTTCTCCATCTCTCCTTAGAAACTTTAGCACTTAAGGCCATCTGGATACAGTTCGTGCAGAAGGATACCCTCAGTTCACTGATATGATACCACTTCTTATGTAATTATTAAATCCCAAATGAAAATAAGCAACAAGGTTCAGAACAGAAATTAATGTTCTAAAAACAAAGTGATGAAATTGAAAACTTGAAAATGTTTCCTTCAGAGTAATTAAATTGATAAGCATCTAGTGAGGGAAAGAGGGTGGAATTATCTGTATTATGAATAATAAGGATGGTGCCATAACAGAATTTATACATATTAAAATAATGATAAAGGACAAGCATGTAGAACCTTATGCCCAGATGTTTAACATACTAAGTAAATTCTCCACATATTTCAATACCAATGACAAGTAAATTCCTTCAAAAATAGATCCATTAGAGAGTCTTGACTGTACTGAAACCCTAGATTTGGCATTCAAATCCTCACAAAGACACTCCTGCTGTCGATGATGTCACCAGTTAGTCACAGAAAATATTAATGAAGAGCAGGGTCCTGAGTTCAATCCCCGGTACCACAAAAAAAAAAAAAAAAAAAAATGGTGGAATGACAGGCAAAGACATCTGGATTCCATGTTCTTCATGAGCACTAATGAAAATGTCTGAAGAAATCGTAGTATGTTTAAATCCAATAATGCACATAATGGAAAGCACTTTAAGTGACTGCGATTTTTCCTAGTAATGTAAGACTCATTTAACATTAGAAACATAAGTGATGAGACGCATTCTATAAACAGTCTTCAAGAAAATATGGTTATCTCTGAGATGGGAACGCAGCATAGACCAAAACTGAACATCTGTTCCTGATTAAAAACTCTCTGCAATCTAAAAATACAAGGGAACTCTTTCAACCTGATAAATATATTTATTTTAAAAAGTGTAGTTTACCAGGCATCATAATGAAAAACTACTTGCTGTAGTGTAGGTCCTATGGAGGGCAAGAAAGCAAGAAACAGAAGAGAGGCTATTGAAATAGAGCAGAAAACACAACTTCATTAATCAGAAACATGATTATTTGTAGGAAACATAATTTAATCTATAAAATAGGGCAAGATGAGTAAATTATAATGAGTTTACAAGGTTAAATTTCCAAAATCAATTATATTTGTGATCCAAATTCACAATGAAATGGACAGAACCGAAGATTGTGGAAATAATTTTGAAAATAATAACAATAATTGAGAATATACTCATTTTTATGTTTTAAATAATTTATTTAGAGGCTGGGGAGATGGCTCAGTAGAATAAGTGCTTCCCCAGCAAGCACAAGGGCCTGAGTTCAATCCCCGGTTCCACCAAAAAATAAAAAATAAAATACTACTACTACTAATACTACTAATACTACTACTAATAATTTATTTAACTGTATTGGACTTCCATTCATTTAACTGAAGTGACTTGCATTTATTTTGGTACATCCTTCACCCATGGTTATTTACAGGTCCTTCAAGCTAATATAAATATTTCATGAGTACTCAGCCATTTGGGTAAGCCCCTGGCCCAGCACTCTGTTTCCACAAGGAAAACAGTGAAGAGTAAGGACTAGACGCAATTGTGACTGGAAGGTTTACACTATGTCTCCCCATGTTCTCGTGCAACAACAGGCCCAGCATGTTTCTTCACAATGTGTTATATTCTTCCATGTGGTGCCTGATATATTGTGAGCTTCCCACTGCTGCATATACTACAAAGAGCATCTCCTTTTCTAAGAAGTATGGCAGTAACATGGACAAACTTCCACCAAAGGTACACATTTCGATCTTGTCCAGGACTACAACTGATTAAATGGCTTCTCTGCCTTCATCCCAGCAACACAATCCTGACTGTTGTTGCACGAGAACATGGGGAGACATAGTGTAAACCTTCCAGTCACAATTGCGTCTAGTCCTTACTCTTCACTGTTTTCCTTGTGGAAACAGAGTGCTGGGCCAGGGGCTTACCCAAATGGCTGAGTATTCATGAAATATTTATATTAGCTTGAAGATCCTGTAAATAACCATGGGTGAGACCTTGGGTTAGGCTGAGATTTTCTAGGCAAAAACAGCAACATCACAGTGCCTAGACAGATAAAATTCCAGCCAAAGTTTAATACATATGTTTAGAAGTCACACATCAGGTAAAAAAAAAAAGGACACTATGTGTCTATCGTATAAGAACTCCCTCCAAGTCACTCAGCATGGAAAAGCAACAATAAATTGAATAAAATTAAATAACAGGTGAGATATTTAAAAGGACATTTTTCCAGAGTACCTCCATGGATGACAGACAGGGTGATTTCAAACGTAAACATCCTTACTGTTTAAATGCACGAAGTTCACCATTGCAAGTACACATTAATAAAACTGAAAACACATTTAAAAAAATAGAAGAGAGTAAGTGATAGTAGATTTGCAGTTCTGTGGATTCATTTTGCTTTTTAGAATCAAATACATGGTAGAAAATGTGTTCTTTAAGGGGAAGCTGCTCTGAAAGAGGATACAGTTTTTCTTGAGAATTTTTAAAGTAGAGCTGCGTTACGATGAACAACTCATGTAACAGGCCAAGATGTAGGGAATAAAAAGGAGAAATGGGAGCAGACACACCTTAGGCTCTGTGTAAAAGGTAGGCCAGGAAGCCCAGTGCAGGGGAGTTCACCCCATTCAGCCCAAGGCCTTAGAGACTGATTTGAAAAAAAGCCTTAACGTGTGCTCATCTCCAGTCTCTGATTTCTGCCACAGCACGTTTTCTTTTGTAATAAAAAAATTCAATGTAAGGAGTCCCTCCTTTAGGTACAGGGTGTCTTGAGCCCGTTCTGAGCTTTTGCAACATCCTTATAGGGTCCATGCTCCAAGAAAGCATGGGAGGTCCCTTCTTCACGAAATGGACATGGCCAACCCTGCCTGAACCAGCAGATGGGGGCAATTTTCCAGCCCTGATGCTGAACCTGAAAGAAGAAATTTTCCTGTATGGTACGTGCAGGGTGGCAGAGTGGTAGACCCAAGGGAGGAAGAGACACTTCACTGTTTGCCATGTCACTGTGGCATGGGGGAACATTCCAGGCAGTGGGCTTGGCACACCAGAGCTGGGCTGCTGTCTGCCAGCTAGGCTGGCAGTGGTGCCCCCAGTGGTATATTTCCAGTAAACTTGGCAAATAAGGTGCACTCAAGGTCTCATTGAGAATGCCCTGACGATGTCCTTTGTGGCCCACCACTGAGGCTCTGGAGGGTGTGACAGGGCATGATGGCCTTCTGAGAGCCACACAGATGCACTGACAAGCTCCCAACGAAATACAACCTTCCAGGTTCTTTCATCTCATCCTCGACCTGACCCATACAGCTGTGGTCACTAGAACACTCCCCTCAAATGCTCACACAATGCCTTGTAATATCCTCCTTTTTCTGCTTTGCTGCCTGTGCCAGCCTGTTTGCCTCCTCAAACCCTGCATCATCCTCCAAATCTAAGTTGCTCCATCCATCCCTCATCACACAGCAGGTCTAGTCTCCAGGAGGTGCTGGGCCTTGTGAAGTCTGGGCTGCATCTCCTTTCCTAGATTACTAGGGATCTAGTAATCTATGTGCACATTTCTCTGCTTACCCCACATTCACTGGGGACCTGGACTTCTCCTTGAGACTTCTGCTCAGGAAAGTTACCCTGGGGAAGCTCTCCTGATCAGCTCCCTGTACAGTATGGTGCTTCTCCTGTAAAAAATCTTGTTCCTGATCAGTTAGTTTATACCCAAAACACCATGAAGTCATGATCTTGGCTGGATTCTAGCCTTATTATTGATCATAGAAGGAGTCATTCTGTGGGCAACTATTGCCAAAGCCACTCCCTCCACAGTCTCATTGTAGAATTTGCATTTCTTTTCTGTATTGTTGAAATTAGCCCTGTAGTGTCATGGGAATCACTGTGCCCTGCCTGTTATGCCAGGATACAATGTTTGTTTATGACCTGCTATTCCATGCCCCAAGTAGTAGATAGAGCCACCTCCACAAGTGCAGGATGGGCTCTGTCCTACCCTTTGAGGCCCCCAGCATGTGGGATGTACCAAATGAATCCCTGGGTAATGAAGCGTGGGGAAAGGAAGGCAGGCGACCACTGGAACCTCTGGCAGAGGGAGAAGTTACAGTTCATGGTGTTCCCCTAAAATCACTTACTGGACACAAATATATGCCTCACTTCATGGCTCCTCATGGCCTGCAAAGCTTTCAGGAAATCTCCAAGGAGGAGTGGGATGTGAGACTCATTGAGCGGTCATTGCTGTCTCACATGGACAGCTGACTGTTGCATGTAGGAGTCCATTGGAGGTCAAGGATGGCTTCTTATAAGACAGTGCAGCACAGAGAGGGCCCCTTAAGGGTGTGGGCCACTCAGTACAGTGGGGACTTCATCACTGCTGTTCACAGAATTGATGAGTGTTATGGTTTGTGTCCAGGTGTCCCCCCAAAGCCTCATGCAGTCTTGGGGTGGCTTCTGGAATTTGTGATTGATTACTGTGGATGTGGTTGTTGCACTGGCCCTGGGGCAGGTAATTGGCATTACAATGTAAGATGGGAAGAGAAGTTAGATGCTTGAGCTGCTGCTACCCCTCCCTGGGCTCTTGCTCTTTGCCACCACCATGAAAGGTTGCTTTCTGCTCTGTGCTGCTCTGCCTTGGAGCCAGCTGAGCATGGACTGAAACCTCCAGTAACTGTGAGCTAAATAAACCTTTCCTTGCTTCATTTGGGGTGTCGGGTATTTGTCCCAGCAATGAGAGAAGAGTAACTAAGACAATGAGAAATGTGCTCTTCTGGACCAATCATGAGATTCTGTTTCACTCCATTTCTGAATCTGGTATTGTTACCAGAAAAAGCTAGAAACTCTTCAAATCTTCACTGTGTGGACACACATGATCCAAACCCTCTCTCATGTTTCTCCCTGAGACGTAACGGGGAGGCCCCAGGACATTTCTCATAAGACGGTTTAAGAAAGCACAAGGCAAGTGTGTTTCAGAGCATTTTCTCAACGCCTTCTTCACGTGAAGGAAGAAAGCAACCTTTCCCTTAGTGTCAGCCCACTGTGAGCCTTTTCACTGGTCTGCTCTAACTCTGCAGACCACACTTGTTTTCTGTCTTCCACAAATGCACCTTTTTATTGCCTTCTCTTTGTGTTATCTCCTGTTTATTTTTGGGGATGCCAAGAACCTGGAAAGAAGCCATCTGGGACTCTCCCTCTGGTCATAAACATCTGGGTCCTAAATGGTCTCCTCAGGTTCAGTGTGTCCTCTGATGGCAAGGAGCCATCCACCACCCAAGGATTGTAGATATCTAACTCCACTCTTCCCTGCAGTCAAGTTTATCTGCTGTAACCCAGCCTGAGGGTCTCCACTGAGTGTTTTTATATGTATTTTAGTACAGGGTCTTCAGGGTCTACAGGGTCTCACTATATAGACTGAACATGTAGTGAACCTCCTGTTTTCAGCCTCCCAAACACTGGGATTGCAGGCATGTGCCACCATGCCTAGTCTCAACAGCCATCTCAGTGCGCCCCACCAGGGATCGAACCCTGGCTGCTGCACTCCACCTAAGCAGGCATTTAGTTCACTGGGCTATCTGGCCAGGATTCCATCAAGTGTTTTTGATCCTAGTATAAATTGCTGAATTATTTTGGTGATAGTCTAACACAGCTGAAACCCTTAAAGCAACAGCACATCTTCCAAATGCCTGCTTTCTCCTTCTGCCCTACTCCATCCCTGAATGCATTTCCTCTCACCTTTCCCTCACATACAGTAGAGACCCCATCAGCATCTTACACGTAACTGAAATGGCCCCTCAACTCTAACCCTAGCAAAAGTCCATTAAACAGCTTATTTTTTCTCAATTAAATGCATTCTCTCATGTCCCTTGGATACTCTTTGTGTCAGTTGTAATTAGTGAAGCCTGCTTTGATCTTTAGTATTTCTTCATTGCACCACTGAAAAAGCTAACATTTTGGTGCAATGACTGACTGCTGGGCCATGTAGCTCCCGGGGCACCCCTGCCCTCATCTGAGCTCCATCACAGAGCCACTTTATAGTTCTGCTTCTGCCACCTGCCATTGCTAGCTCACATCTAACACTGGACGATCTGAATCCTCGCTGGTGAGCCCAAACTCATCTCTAAGGGGTTTTGCTCATTTATTTTTCTTTCTCATTTTCTCAAAAATCATGAGCTCATGCAAGACCCTTCTTCAACCTCTGCCTGGACCCTGCCTCACATTTTTTTAATGACAGTTACAGAGAAAGGCATTGGCTTTGTCTCTCTCACACTCAATCAGGGTTAGTAAGTGATGATTTTCACTAACAGACATGATGTTGGACTTTGCTCTGCTCTTTGGCTTACCTCAAATTTGATCACCATGGGAAATACTCATTCCCAGTCCCCAACAGCACTCCACATGGATGTCTCCTTCATCATCTTGGCTCTCTTGGCTTCTAGGAGGTCATAAAACAAAAGAGTAACCTTTTGCTATCAGACAGCTTGGCCAAATATGGACTTGACATTGTTAGCCAATGGCCCAATGGAAAAACATTAACCCCTTAAAACTCCTGGTATTGCAAGAAGAAATGACCAAAAATCTCTTACAAGCCTTTGTTGACTCTAAAGGCACACGCTTCTCCCCAGTACCCACAACCCATCCACCCTCCTCTCTCTCTCAATCAGATCAGATTGCCCTATACCCTGTGGAGCCACAACCCCCAGAGCCTATACTAAGGCCATGACTGCAGAACTGAGCCCTCCTCTCTGTCTTACCTCCCCCTCCCCTGCCTTTCTCTCATCTGCTTCTGCTGGGTAGTTGTGTATTCCTGTCCACTTGCTTCTACCAACTTCCATCCACAGTCACTTTCTCCTCCAATTTTCTTACTTCTGGGCAAAGCCTGATCCGGAAACAGCTAATGACATGTTTGCTCTGAGTTCCGAGCTAATCTAAGTGATATTCAAATTGGTTCACTCACAAGTCATTAAAAAATTTAAGCTAATTAAACAAAAATCATCAAAATGGGGAGATATTATTGGACAACAATCCAGTTGATGAATAGAAGGGTGGCCAACTTTTGTCAGTTAACAGGAACCCCCAACAATCTCCATAGTCTCTTAAAAGATAACCCCAATAATTTGATCATTGGTTAAATGAAAAAAATTTCAAAAAAAAATAAGAAGAGTTTTCTCATAGAAGATGCTATTCAATCATATCTCCCATCGTGCATAACTATATGTTAATCTGAACAACAGATTTGATGATAAAAATTGATAATATATCAGTCACTTTTAATCAGCTATTCTTGTTTTGAAAATATTAAATGTATGCATTGTTAAATTACCCTGTTTCTGTCTTTGCTTTTGCTTTTCTTGCTCTTGTTTTTAGTCTTCAAAGTAGAAGAAAATTATAAAAAAGAAATGAATTAGTGATAATTTGTTATAACTCATTGAAAATATTCATGTCTTCCAATCATATAGCATTCTACCATTCGACAATATAAAACTGATAATGATATTTTCTTTCAGATTTATATGTTTGTTTCTCTCATGCTCCAGATATTTATAGTAATAGGTTCATGTCAAGGCAACATGAGTTCATCAGTCAAATGATAGTTTTTAACTAAAACTCATATGATATATACGCTGTGTACATTAAGAGATGCTTATCTGAAATGGAGATTTCATCATGACTGTAATGGTGTGCTACTATGTGTGACTACTGATGTATAATGATCTCTACATAATTATATAACTATTGTCTGTTAGCATTCTATAGAGATTTAACTTCTAAAACATCCATTGTTGATAAAAATAGCAGTTCCCTAGTTACATTTTATACTTCATAATGCTCAGGTAAATTTTTAACAAGTATATTTTTCCCAGCTAAGTACACTAACATGGACCAAGAATCTCCTAAAAAAGTTTTTATTTTCTATTTTATATCTCAATCTACTCCTGGAATTCATGCCAATCTCAGAAGACAAAACTTGCCCCTCAAACACCACAAGAAGACTTACTTATTCTAACTTTCCATGTCCTTAATAGTATAGACAAAATTTAACTATACACAAGTGCCAGCTATTGGGTGTGACACTTGAGACTCCCATCAAAACTAGACCTTGAGAAGGTAATGCTGAGCCTAAACAATTCATCTACCTAAATACATCCTGGACCATGTTTAAAGTGAAGCACAAAAGAATACTAGGCAAGAGCCTACTCTAACCTGCAGCTCCCACTGGGACCCAGTCATCTTCAAGCTCAAGTTTCATTGGAAATGCAACTGCCCTGTCATTTAGAAAGTGGGTAAATTATCCAGTTCCTTCCCCTCACAGGAGACTTCCCTGCAGCCAGATCGATCAATACTTGACCTGCTTGATCTTGCCATTAAGGAGGAACATTGGGACTTGGGATCCAAACCCCCATTGAGCTATCTCTGTCAGAGTGTTGAGTTTTGCTGGACATATCACACAGAAACTCTTTTCTTCCTGACATGGAAATCACATATAGTGTTCTCCATGAGCTTTTAAGTTGCTCTACTAGATATACAGTCTTCATACTGGGTGCTGATGGCTGATCTACACGTCCCCTTCAGACAGGCCCATTCCCTGTTGATTTCAGACACTGTTCTTCACTCATAAATTCCTTGTGATCCCAACTTGCCCCACACCTCTCATGGAAAGAGTTTTCCTCCAAAAGCTCCACTTCCCTTTCCTATCTTTGTTTCCCCAGAGTGCTTGTGATACAAACTCAACCTCAATGCATAGTCATCTCTACCCACCTTCTTCCCTTATTGACCATATACTCTAGGACACTTTCAGTGCCTGATTACTATACAATGCTCCCATTCTTCTTTTACTCAAACATAATGGCTCCTGTCTTTTAGTTCAAGAACTCAAGATCATCAACAATGCAATTACTTCTATTCACTGAGTGGTGCCAAACCCCTACCACATACTCTCTTATATCACTCATTCCACTACTCACATTAATGTCCTACACTTTACAGATGCTCTTTTAAACAATTTCTTAAACTAAGATTGTCAAGAGCTTTTTGCTTTCACTCAGACCAATTCAACACTCTCCAATCTCAAAAGCTCATGTACACACTCCTGCCTCATGTATTGAGAGACAGTCCTTACCTCTTTAGTTATGTTCTTTCTGTTGATCATAACACCCTTAATTTTAACATCAGCTTCCCCTCTCATCCCCTAGGTCTACAACACACAAATACTGTCCTCCATTTCCTGTCACAATGAAGTTACAGGGTTTCTCCAGCCAAAGTTAAGATAACTGCACCAAAAGTCAGATATGTAGGAGTCACTCTCACCCCCACTACTCATGAGATTATTGTTAATTACAAAGACCTCTTTTGTGACCTTCAGATGCCCACACACAAAAAAAATTCTATCCTTCCTTGGCCTAGCTTATTTCTTTTGCATCTGGGTTCCCACTCTGCTTCTTTAGCTCACCTAAAGTAATAAACATTGGTTCCTTTACAGAGCCCCATAACCCTACCACTCCTATACATTCCTCCTTTCATAAACTACAATGGCTCTCCTGAGTAACCCAGCTCTCAGTTTACTTAATGCAACCCAGCCTTTTACCCTATACATTTCTTCTTAGGGTTATAATATTGTGGATATTTTAGGGTACAAAAGGTACCATCCTTCCAGACAGTAACATACATTTCCAAACCACTAGACAACATAGTTTCCAGCCAGATTCAATACATCTAGGCTCTTGCAGCAACAGCCAAACTAATACAAGAGGCAAAAAGTTTACTTTAAGACAATCTATTACATTTCACTCACCCCATCACTTTAGTGAGCTCATCACATATAATATTCTTCCAGCCTTGATGACTCATTCTCCTGTACAAATATCCACCTAACGCTCATAGAGGACCCTTCCATCACTATTTCTACCAGCACCCTTCTCAATCTCACCATGTTACTCCCCACCTGTTAGAAGGCCACCCAACACAATTGCGTCAAGGCCCTACAGATGAAGCTGACTTCCTTCTCACACAATCGTTGTACTCCTCTTTTCACAGCCTCTAACACATGGCTTATAGATGGCAACTCAACAAACACAGCCACCCAAAAAAGACACGATATGACATAGCCAATGGGTCGGCTTTGGTAGAGGCATGCCCATTGCCGCCTTGGACATCTTCGCAAAAGACAGCTTATTTCCCTTATAAGTTTCCTCATGCTACACAATGACAGAGCTACCAACATCTCCAGAGAGTCTCAGCACAAATCAGAAAATTATTATGGTTGTCACCTAATATAGCATAAGCCCTTAAAACAAGAGCTTATGTCCACAATGACACTTCCTCCTTCTTCCCTAGCCTCCCCTGGGTACAGTGTCCTTTCACCTTTGCTAGACACATGGAAGAGATCCCAATCAGCTCCTTACATGTAACTGAAACCGCCCCCACAATCTCCACTCTGAGCAAAAGTCCATAAAAGTCTCAGTTTTCTTTGTCTTAGCTCAGAAGATTCTCCAGTTTCCCTAAGATCCTTTCCATATTGTTGGAGTTAATAAAGACTTCTTCAATCTCTTCTACTTTTTCTCTGCACAGCTGAAAACCTAACATGCATGGCTTGCAGTCTGGAGCTGAAGGAACCTGAATATGCAGGTGAAGGATATTGGGAATTGAGAGCCCATAGGTCTGGAGCTAGACCCGTGCTCCTACGGGCCTCTTGATGGAAGGAGCTTCAACCCTGTACTGTAATTCCTGCACTTTCTCACACATGATCCCATTTACCCTGCCTTTCACACCGAAAGACTCAAATACTCATATAGTGTTTAAGAGCTGCAGACCACAGCCTTAGGACAAACACTTAATATCACTGTCTAAAAACCCAAGGATTCCACATGAATTTACCATCGATTCCAGGTTATGGTGCTCCCACTGCCCTGACCTTCATTTTGGAGTCCATTTCCTGAAATATCCTTACTGTGCTCCTTCCTTCTTTTGTCTGTAGTGGTACATAAAGCATGAGCCACTTATAGCCTGAGGTAAGTTTCCAAAGACAAATAATCCATTGCTTTCTAATGGGATCATTAAGAATGAAAGGCTTTGGTCTCCCAAGGTCTTAGAATATATACCCCTACCTGGGATATTTCTCAGAGGCATAAGGAGAGCAAAATGACCAGGAGGAAGTCTGAGCCTCCAAAGCAATGGTATCAGTTTCATGCTTCCTCATATAGTCTTTCCCACTGTGGAACTGAGCACAAAGTCTCAGGAAGAGGAAGCAAAAATTTTGTTAGTGGATCAGTAGGGTTTAATGGTGATTTGTTCCATTTCCTCTTCCACTTTTTGATACTATGAACCCTGGCTATTTTAACCACTGGACCATGAAGTGGACACTGCTTCAATGCCTTTTGATGATTTTTATCCCAGCTCTGTAAGCTATTGCCAACTAACTGTCCTCAAAAATACCTCTCCAACTTTCTGTCAATCTGATCACTTCTGGATGGTGAGGAACATGGTATGCCCAGTGATTTCCATGAGCATGAGCCTATTGTTTTACTTTTTTGGCTACCCAGTATATTCTTTGATGTGCCACTGAGTTATGCCCCACCACATTCATTTTTTCTTTTCAGGCAAGGTCTCATGAAATTGCTTAAGTGAAACTTAAATTTATGATCCTCCTGCCTTGAGTTTCTGAAGTGCTAAAATTTAATGATCTACTAACACACCCAGTTTCTTTGTAACACACCCAGCTTGGAACAAATTTAATGACTTAGAGGACAAGTAGACCTCCCATTCTACACTTCCTACCCTTCCACATTATTTGGTTATATCAGAGAGACTAATTTTCCTCTGTAGCCTTAATTAATACTTTATACAAGAATATATATTAATTGTGGATTATTTTTGATTAAGAAGATCTATTAGTAGGGCATGGAGGTGTACACCTATGATCCAAGTATTTTAGGAGGATGAGGAAGCAGGATCAGAAATTTGAGCCAGGCTGGGCAACTTAGCAACTTAGTGAGAACGTGTGAAAGTAAAAAAAAATCAGTACATTTTGGGTTTGGCCTGCTGTTCAGTGCAAACTCTCTAAGTTCAAACTTGAGTACCACCAAGCAAAACCATTATTTTTGCTGCCAATCAGAATCAGAAGGAGGTGGTCTTTACTTTCCTGAGTCAGCAAAATGTAGCCCCGTGTCCTTGTTCCAAGAGAGAACTTTGGATAATAATGAAGCATGATTGTTAGAAATTTTGCTCTTACCAGATGCCCTGTGCCCCTGTCAGAAACCAACCAGAAATCCACTGGTGCAGTGATAACCTTTTATAAATAAGTGCCAAAACTAACTGAAAGCATACCTATTTATGGCAAAGTGAAAATACAGCAATTAAAGCAAAATACTGAGATTTTTCACTTACTAAATCAACTTATATATGAACATCTTCATCTTAAATGAGCAACAGATTAATAGCTATTGAAAATGTATACCATATTTTATTGAAAGATAAATTTTGTTTTTCGTGTGCTTTTACCTTTTCTCCATGTTCTCAATCTGTCAAGCCTTGGCTCATATTTCCTTAGTTTCAGCATAGTGTAGCACATTGTCCATTTTAAGACATCTTCTTGTATCAGATTTGGTATCATTCAAAGCAGAAAACAGCTGCTCACAAGCATAAGATGGCCCAAACTGGGTGAGAAAGGCAACCCCAAAAGCTTCCATTCACTTAAAATCATTTGACACCAAATGCCACACTTTAAGGATTTAATTTTCAAAATTACCATTGGTGCTGTTTTGTCACCCATTTACACCACTCTCTTCTACCTTCTCACACAAGTTATAGATTTTCTTTTTCTTTTTTCTTTATTTTCTTTTCTTTTCTTTCTTTTTTCTTTTTTTGTATTTTAGGGATGGGTCTACAGGGTGTTCAGGGTCTCACTACAAGATCGGACTCATAGTGGTCTGCCTGTTTACAGCCTCCCAAGAGCTGGGATTACAGACACACACCACCATGCCCAGTCTCATTTGCCATCTCAGCATGCCCCAGGAGTGGGGCCAGCACGGCAGGCCCCAGGGATCGAACCCCTAGCCACTGCACCTTCTTGTAGGCTCTTTAACCCACTGAACTACTTGGCCAGCCCTATTATTTTCTTTTATTTTGAAAAATGAAAGCAAAAGCAATAACAAAAACCAGAAACAAAGACAGAAATAGGATAACATACAACAATACATATATTACAGATTTTCAAAACAAGAGTAGCTGATGAACAATGGTTGATGTATTATCAATTTGTATTATCAAATCTGTTGCATGGAATAACAGATATAGTTATATAAGATTGGACATATGATTGAATATTACCACTTTTTTTAAAGAAACGTTAAGTTTTTGTCTCTCTTTTTTCTTAATTTTTTATCTTTTCTAAAAATTTATCTTGAAGAGAATATAATAAGAATTGATATGTCATTAGATATGGTACACATTTAGAAGACTAAGCTGACAGGTATCTAGCATGGTTTTTGTGGAGAGACTCAGTATAGGACTGGGTGAAGGAAAGTGAGCAGTGAGGCTCAGTTTGGGAGCAAGTGGTGTAACTCCATCAAAGAGGCTGGGTTTGGAACTAGGCTACAGAACTCAAGCAGAAAGGCTCAGTTTGGGACCCTGTTGCAGAACAGCTGAGCGCAGCTTGTTGAAATCCCAGTGAGCCAAATCACTGCGGCTAACACAACGTCTAGCCAGTGGGGCACAGGGGTTCACTACCATGGGCTGCAGCAGAAAGAAGCTGAGCACAGCAGCCAGACCCAAGCCAGGCCAGCTGGTTAAGTTAGAGTTCAGCAGATGCTGACCTAGTGAGATGAAGCATACTGCTAGGTCCAGTGGAGCCCAGACCTATAACCAGACCTACAGGAGCATCCTCTGGAGAAAGAGGTGGCAGCATGTAACTGGGATGAACTCATCTGCCTTGAAGACTCCAGGTACACCAAGAGAAGGTGACCAGATGGAACTTAAGGGAATGAATTTAAATACAAATTCCCAGTTTAATATCTGCTTAGCTATATGGCCAAAATGTTTGCTCTTATGGTTTAAAATGCCAACCCATTAGTTACAAAGTTTGTCAATTGCTGAATCTCACTACCCATTATTAGTGTTGCTAGTTGTATTACTATAAATAGAAAACTGTGTCTGCCTAAACCTCATGTTCTTTCTTGGATAATAATATCAGGAGTCAGTTGTGTAATAACCTCACCAAAGCCCTCTGCCAGAGGACAGAGGACAGTGTCAAACAGAAACAAATATCTCATTCTCAATCAAAAGAGAGGGCAGAATCTCAGGGTGCACAAAACAAGATTCTGACACAGAAGAGATACCTAAAGAACACTCTTTACAATGAGGCTCTGATCTCAGTGATACAGTTAACTACTATCAAATTTTCACAAAAAATGTCTCACAGAAATCAAATAAAGAGATCTCTCTGAAATAGAAAATGACAAAGAGAAAGATCAAAATGCAATCTCAGGCCCTAAGCCCACACAGAACAAACACGGGAGACACTGGCACAGAAGAAATTGGTAATTTATTTCTTTAATTTCCCTTCAAGATCTTTTCTCCCTGTTTAACCTCTGCCTTTATGAAAAAGATCCCCTATCACATAGGAAATATCCCAATCAACAACTCTGCAACTGGATTTGCTAGATTGCTATTTTGGGAGTGCATTTCCTTATCACAACTGCTAACATGGAGCTGCACATGGAGCTCAGTCATAAATCAGGGACTTAGTCTGCACCAGGTCCTAGGCTTAATCCCACGAGGCTTAATCCCAGTATCAAACCCAAATTTGAACACACCAAAAATCTACATATGTTTGAATGAGATGTTGGTTTTTTAATATTATAAGCTCTTATAGTTTTCACAGGGGTTAATGCACATTAATCCTAGTGTCATGGTATGTGGCCATCTTGGGAGTGTCATTCAGAAGAGTTTCTTTGCTCTGGGCATCTCTGTGGTCTTCCCTACTGCACATCCAATGAATACCAAGGATCTTTGCATGTATCTGTAGTGTTCATTGAGGTCTTGTCCTGGCTAAGGAAGTCAATTCCTTTTAGGGTTGAGTCATACTGCATTATATTATATCATTTCCAACCAAAATCTTTGTTTCAAGTCCTTGAACTCATTGGGTGAGGATCATTTACATCAAGAAAAATAATATCCCCTTGTAAATGTTAATCACAGATTAAAATGCCCTTATGTGAGTATCCAGGTTGCTGTTTGTCCAGATATCTGAGTACAATGACACAGTCAGCTCAGCACACAGTAGGAGTCATCACAGACCGTGTCTTCTCTCTTGTGGCTAAGAGAAGGCACCAAATGTCGATTATGAAATGTAGGTTCCGTGCTCACTTCGGCAACACATAAACTAAAAATTGAAATGTAGGTTCCTGGATTCATTATGAAGGGATTTTCCATGAAAGTTGTTCTGCTGTGCAAGCTGAGAATGCAGCAACATGAAAGAGATCGAAGCAGACAGAACAGAGAAGCTTCACTCACCACGGGACCACAGTTAATTAAGCTCCAGTGTCTTGTTCAGTCCCTATTCTAAAGTGATCATCCTCAGCTCTTGGAATGTCACCTGGGAAGATATATGTCAAAGAGAAACTCATCCAGAGACTAGTTAAGTTGATAAAGAGAGATTCTGTAATAATATTTTATTGCAAATTGAGGAGGAGCTAGCATGAATTGCACTCTGCAGGGAAGAATGAGTGTTTTAAGTTGAGAATGAGGGAAATAGAAACATCATGGCAAGGGTAGTGGAGGGACAATCAAGTGAGCGATTGTCCTCATTGGGCGTCCATCCCCCAGATGTTGGGAGGCAGTGGTTCAGTCCTTCCTGATAATCCTAATCCTACTGAAGGAGTTGCAGGTGCATCAAAAGGGAACTCCAGTTTATTAACAGATACATGTTTCTGATATCTTAAAGGATGCAAAAAAATATTTGTCAACCTAAGCCCATTTTAGAGAATTTGCTGTAAAAAGAGGTTCAGGACGGTATGCACACCATAGCCTGTAACAAAGATCCAATTCAGGGTCCTATATATATTAGTGCACACATACTAAAGAGTAAATTCAATGGAAAGCCTTGGGTTTTCCAAGGCAGTAACCTTAAAATTTCATACTTGAAATGTGGCCTGAAGGTTTCAGACACCATGTTAATATTCCATTGTTTCAGTGTGGAGGGGAGAGGAGATGGGATCATTTCTGAGAAAGTGCAGGTTGTACAGGCCAGAGTTGAGGTTCAGGCCAGAAATGAGCTCATAAGGGGCAGGCTCTTGTTGACTTAAGAGAGTATCTTCTACCTCTGTGGCTTCTCAAAACACAGTATGTTCTTGACTCAGTTCCGGAATACATGCCATGGAGATCGTTGGACTGGTTCACATCAGAGTTCACGTCATCCAGGGAAGAGTGGAGCAGACACCAGGAGCCCTTCAGGTTGTGAGATTCAATTCCTGCCCCTCTCTGTCAGAGGTGGCGCACTGCGCCTGAGGAATCCAGTGGAAAACTAGAGGCATGTTACCAGATGGATAGGGGCTTCATTCCAGGGGCTTTTTTTGCAGGTTCCTGGTGTTCCAAACAATAGAATGCAGAAGGCATACGGAAAGAGCCACCGAGGTGCGCATTCATGGATGATGGAAAAATATTCTCTGTAGATGGAGATTGCACAAATGAAAAGGCTCACAGTGGCCTGAAAACAAGGGAAAGGGTATTTTTCTCCTTTATGCAATGAAAACATTGAGTAAATCATACCAAAGATATTTGGCTTCCTGCCTTCATGAATCCTATCAGAATGCTTTTTTGACCTCCTGTGACACATAACTGGATGGTAGCAAACAGTATTTTGATTGGCTGTATCCACCCATAAAGGAAGGAATGAAAAGAACATCTTCTACTGGCCTTTTGAATAGTACCTGATTGAAACAACAGATTGGGAAGGATTCTTCTGATTGAATAGCACATTTCTGATTGGCCTTTGAACACTGATAATGGCAAAAGTAATTTGAATATAGTCAAATGTTGAAGTGGTGACATGGCTATTATTGGGGTCTTTCAGTCAACATCATGTTACAAATGACAACAGGATGACTTAAAATGTGAATTCAGAAAAATAATCCAAAATAGTCCAGTAGTCCATAATTGTAGTGGGTTATCCGTATAACTGGCAATGTCAGAAATTGTTGACTTGAGACTTTTACAGCTCAGCATATTAATACGGCTTTACTTTTTTTTTTAATACAGCTTTACTTTTATACCTTGTTTTTATACTTTTTTTGCTGGATGGTTAAGACCAAGATAAAGCAAGACCTATACAACAAGAAATGTAATTTTTGTATCTGACAAGATCAGTCAAATCCCTTCAGGATTTAGCCTGAAACCCTGTACAGCAGTTTGTAGATCCTTGGTCAGTGTCAGCCATGTGGATGAGTCACAGCCATTGCTTGACCAATTTGCTCTCTGTGAAAGCCTGAGAAAATGTTTTCTCTTTAGGTGACTCTCCTTAGGCACATTATACATTGTCAATCACTTTCCTTTGTTGCCCCATAATCTCCTTGATCAGAAAATTTGAGACATCCCTGAGTTACAGGATGTTACAGTCCAGGTTCTCTTATGTCCTGAGTCCTCACTGAGCTTGAGTAGCTGGGGCCAAAATGTTGGCTCTCCTTGTGGCTATTCTTTTTCTCAAATTTTTGGTCTGCAACTTAAGTTGTTAACCCTCCAGAAGTGCAGCTTAATGATTTTATTACCCTATAACATAGACAATTGAGCTTAACCTCACTGTCTGTCTGAATATCAAACATCTTACACGTAAGATGGAATAGGCAAAATGGAGGTGACAGAGAAAACTTGTTCTTCAAAATCAGGTGCAGAGTGTTCTGTGATGCAGCCGGGTGATGTCTGCCCAGTGGGGGGAGTGGAGTGAAGGACCTGGGTACTGTTGAGCTTGGCAGATACCTTGGCACCATCCACGTGGCGCTAGTTCAAGGTAATAAAACAGACAAAAATTCTGAGCTTAGAAAAGCTTCCACGCATATTTCAAAAGGTCTGATAGACCAGGGATTGTGTCCAGTATATAAAGCTGTGAGTATAAAAGAAAAAGTACAGTATAATACCCAAACATTATTTTAAAATGTAAATATGTGTATTGCTTTAGAATAGCTTCAAGGAGGGAACCAAGTGCTACCAAGTAAAAAGCCATGGGAGCTGCAAACCCAGAAGTGACAGAGGTAGAACTCCACAGATCTCACAATTTGCCACAGACTTCAATGTGGACGTGCAGGACTTAATGGCATCCCTGTTGCATTTTGGACTTGCTTTGAACCCAATGCTTTGCATCCTCTTGTTTATATTTTTGTAATGGTAGTGTTTATCTTGTGCATTAAATGGTAGGAACGTGTAACTTTCCCTTCATACAGGGGCTCACAGCTAAGTGTTTACCTTATATCTTGAAGGAGAAATAGAACACGGACCTCTCAGAAGTACTGAAGCACTTCAGACAGTGACAACTCTTAAAGATGGTCACAAATGGCTTTTATATGAAGCAATGTATGCCAGTCTTTTTTGGGTTGGGGAGATGCTATGGTTGTGTTTGGATGTGCACTGACAACCTTATGCTGTCATGGGGCAGGCTTGTAGATTTTGTGATTAATCCATGGGCCGATGCTACAATTACGGGCTTGAATTCTAACACCACCTGGGGAGGGTGGTCTGCATACACTATAAAGGAAGGAAAGAGGCATGTGCCTTGCTGCTTCTCCCTTTTGCTACAGTTGCTTTTGATTTTTCTGCTGCCACCAACAGCTTCCCTGTGCCATGTGTGACTCTGCCTTGGAGCCATCTCAGTATGGAAAGAAGTCTCGACAAAAGCTGAGCTAAATAAACCATTCCTCTGTTCATTCTGGGTATCAGACATTGAGACTCAGCAATGAGAAAATATAGCCAACACATATGGTTGAGATGAACAAGTGAAAGCAGTGATTTCCAGCAATAGTTGCCCACAGAACAGACCTGTCTGGGATCAATGGTAAGGCTGATGCCAGAAAATATTCTGACTTCATGGACTTTGAGGTCCAGACTGTTCAGGAATTGGACGGTTTTTTAATGAAAAGTACCATACACTATATCTATTGGTTCAGGAGAGCTTCCAAAAAGAAGAATTGCCTGAGCTGAAGTCTGAAAGAGCTGCTGGGGAGCCTGGTGCATGGTGCATGTGCAGGGAGGGCTGAACAGAGCTTCCTGGGGCTCTAAAGGGAAGAAGATGCAGCCAGGACATCACAAGGTCCCCCTCTCCAGGGGAGTTTGGAGCTGCTTGTGGGAAAAGTGCATGCAATAATGAGCTTCAAGCTGGGTGAGCCGAGTGAGATTTTGAGGATCATGCAGGCTTTGACCCGGCAAGTAGTGTGGACACTTGGTAAAGGGGAGAAAGATGGAGGCAATCCCAACACATGCATGTGAGCAGAACAACAGCTCTCTTTTAGGATGTAGAGAATTATGGTAGGAATCAACTAAGGAAGAAATAGAAGATTGATACTTCTGCAGGAACTGAATGACTGATAATGTTTAAATATATGCAGCAAGAAGAAGTACTGTGTGCATTTAATTATAGGGTGACAGTGGAAAAGACACTCTGCTGACTGGCTTGAAGACTCCCCAGAGATTATCTGTCTTCAGATTTAACCTCACCGGTAATCTGTGAGGATGACTGTGCAGTGGGTGGCTTTAGAATGCAGAGTCGGTGATGTGACATGGTTCCCTCCATGTTGAAGCTAGAGCTCCAGGTGAACAACCGGGAAATCCGAGGTAAAAGGCCACGAGTCTAAGTTTTGATGAATTATTTGTTCTAGGGCTTCCTGGTGAGACAACAAAATATCCAAAGCAGGGTGCTTTATAGAGCAATCAGATTGATTTCTTTCATACTGTCTGGAGGTCTGTGTCCTCAGATTCCTTTATTCTTTAGAATGCTTCCATGCCTTGCAGTCCCCTTACTCCTGCACTCTACCATGTGTGCCCGCCCTCTTGCCACCTCCAAGCCTGCATCATGCTCCAAATCCATTGACCCACTCAGCTTGAAGCTCATTTCTGCTTCCCGCACATTTCTTTTTCTTCTTCAGTCCACACTGTCAAGATGGGGTGAGCTGGCCTCTCACACTTTCCTGGTGTGAATGTTACTTGGTTCAGACACTGTGTAAGAGTTTGGCATTTCCTCACGGGATTAATGATAGGCACTGTATGACCCAGTAATTTTGTTCCTTTATAGTGGAATACACATGTAAAAGAAAGGGGAATAAGTCCATGCAGATGAACATTCATGTCTATGCAGATAAACAGCACCCATATTTGCATATAAGTGAATGAGTGAAAAGTCAGACGGATACTTGAGTAAGTAGATATGGTATGCCTGTGCAATGGAATACGACACCACCATAGAGGAAATAGGGAAAGGGTACATGGTACAGCGATGAATGTATTGAGAAAACACTACGCTAAACAAAAGAAGCAGACACCAAAGGTCATATTTATTTCAAAAGTTCAGAGGAGATAAATGCAGAGAGAAAACCCAATGGTGATGTTCAGGGGTGTGGGAAAGCACGTGGACCTACTGCTGGGGGGGATCAGGTTCTTTTTGGGGAAGCGAAAACTTCTTGGAACTTCATGAAGGTGCTGATTCCCCAGTAGCCTGAACGCACTGCTTAATATTGGTAACTTTGTCATGTGTCATAAAGGCTGAAATACTAGAAGAGCACAATTTATTTGGTGATATCTGAGCAATGAAAACAGAGCTTTTGTGTGTGATCAGGAGCTCATTATTAGTGTGTAAGAGACACACAGGCAGGGGAGACGGAATCCTGATGTCTGGACCTCAAGGTCTAGGGGCTGCTACCTAAGAGGACAGAGGGATAGTAAATTAAGGAGCTACCACAGACACAGCCACTTGAGCTCAAGGGTACATATTATGTGGTGAAGAAATAAATTTTCTTGAAGAAGATGACATCTGAAATGAATTTAAAGTGCTGAATGGAAATGGATTTTAAAAGATAGAGTTGCAGATGGAGAAATCAAATTTTTTCCCATAATTTTATTGATAACCAAATAGTGATGAGACAGTTTCAAACCAAATTGGTAGGACAGTTTCAATAATTAACACATTGCATACATTCTTCCTAGTGGTTAATTGCTGTACAAGATGCCGACATAATATCCTATTTACAAAAACCATTAGAACAAATCCCTCTATTCATTAAGAGAATGTAACTATATATCTAACCTAACCATTTTGAATACACAGATACAAAATGCACATTCACCTGTATCCCCTTTTTTGTTTAGTTCCATTATTTGAATATTATAGGTGTGCTAACTCAGCAAAATATTCTAAAAGAGTCCAGTAGTCCATAATAGTCATCTGTGTAAGACTGAAGCATTAAATAGGGCCACCTGGTTGCCACAAAAGCTATGAGTTGGACATATGTGATAAACAGCAGCTGCTGAAGAAAACTGACTCTGTCCCTGGGTCTAATGAAACACTCTGCACAGACCAGCTGAGCAGTAAATGTTAAATAAAAATAAAATTAAAATGTACACTTCTTTAAAGTTCCAGGAAAACTCCACGGGAACTAGAAGGTCTAGGGCCAAAGCTTACCCCTTAGAAGGTCAGGTTTAGGCAAGTATGTGACAGACAGGCCTGGAGGAGGTGGGATGCATGCTATTACCATGCTAAGGAGGTTACACAAGAGTTAGGCAGATGTTTGCAACCTTCAGGGACACCTGTGCAGGCTCCACTCAGGGACCTCTTCTGCACCTGTGTTCATTATGGAGCTCTGACCAGAGATCTTGGTCAGCTGGAATAAGAGTACACAGTGGGGGAAAGCAGAGCCCATCCATTATGTGCCTATGCAGCCAGGGGGAGCAGGTGTGTACCAGCCTGCACTCACCCTGCCTTGGCCTTTTCTATTGAGCTAACTTGGTAAAGTTTTTACAAGGTTTGGGAACAGAGATGGAAATGCTTGCATACACAGGGCATGCGTCCCTCATGGAGAGGAGAACCTGCCGCAGAACAGCAGGCTGCTGGTCCTGTTGTGCCTGATGAAGAACAGGAAGGGGCGGTCAGCGCAGAACTCTGGCCCACTCATGGAACACTTGAGTGTAACATCACAAGCTGATGCTGCTGCAGCCTCAGTGCCTTCTTTATTGACCTCCACTACGCTTTTGTGCACAAACTTGGACAGACACAGGTCACTGTCAGCTGACATCCCAGACAGGTCTGCTTTGCCCTGAACAAAGGCATCCACCACACCCAGAGCCCGCAGCACAGAGACCATGTTGTACTCCTCTTGCAGTTTAAATCTAGGAAAGTAAACTTGGACTTCGATTCTCATCATATGCTCTGGACTGGTCCAGGTTTGGAATTTCTCAAAAGTGAGGGCTTTTTCCACCTGAAAGACCAGGATTCCACTTTACCATTTAGACCACAGCACCCAGCCACCACAGTCCCTTCCAGCCTCCTCTGGAAGGCAGAGGAGGTGCCCAGTGTCACACACTGTCCCTGCAGCTGCCTGGAAGCTTGGAGGTCTCAGTTTGTTCTGCACCCAGCCTCTGCCATACCACCCTTGCTGCAGCTTGCTGAGGTAGATGATGAGGCTCCACACTCTTGTGACCACTGCAAACCAGTTCCCAAGATGGTTGCACTCTGTGGGTATCTTGGTGAGATGTTTCATTTCTGAAGGAGGCTTCGTTTTGGAGCAGAAAGCCCATTAATGTTGAGCAAAGTACAAAAGGGCTGATGCCATGAGCCACCAGGGCAGGGGTTGAGGCTGTACAGAAACATGTCTGTCAGCAGAGAAAGAATATTCTGGTAGCCTCATTAGACTCCCTAGCTAGTCCTGAGAATAAACTGTTAAAGCTCCATAGAGGAGGTCCCTTTCAAAAAATTACAAGGAATGAGAAAAAAAGAAAAACAAGACAATAAAAACAGAGAAAGCCCAAATGGCACTGGGCCTTGTATCAGAGGTAAAGCAGAGGGGCAGGGCACAGAGCCACAACAGGCACTCAAGTTAGGACAGTGCCCTCCCAGCCCAACACCAGTGCACAGGACGGCGTGGGCACCCACTGTAGGTACAGCTCCGGCTCAGTGCGCAGTGTGTTCCGCAGCTAAGCACTTTCCCAGGTGTTTTCCTCACTTCACAGTCTCTGTTACTAGACCAGATACACCATCACGTATGAACTCCAAGCTAACCCTCTAGAAAGCCTCCCCAACCAACCACCTGGTCTATCTGGTATAGGTCTCTGGAAGTACAAATCAACACAGTGCATTCAGACCAAGGTAACTAAAATGAATGCCTGTGGAGGCCGTGGTGTTTCATTTAATCTTCAGAAGTCCTGGGAGCCAATCAAACTGTGACAAGTTTCAAAGGGATGTGAGTCCCCAAAATATCACAAAGCAGGCAGAGATAAAGGTTCATAGGCATTAATCTTCTCAGGACCCCTTACAGGTCTGGAGTACCTTTCTAGCTTATGCTCTTTCCTTCTAATAAATGTAGCTTCTCTCTGTTCAACTCTGTCCCTCCAGTTCATTATGGATGCTGAGTCTAGCACCCCAGTTAGTGGCTTATCCCAGGGGAACTCCTTGCTGGGCATGACAAGGAGGGGCTCATAGTGGATTTAGGAAAAGAGTGGCCTAGGACAGGAAGGGGACAGAGGGACAGCTATGGGCAAGAGTACTTGTCAATGTGGTTCTGGTGGGAAAGGACACGGGATGTCACCAGATGCTCCAAGCAAGATAGAAAGCACACCCCAGCCCCCTGACTCACCGTGCTCAGGTCCACACCCTCATCTGGGAGCACCACGACCGTGCTCAGCTCCCGGCCCTGGTAGGGCAGCTCCAGGACCTGGACCCCCTCCTCACTCACGTGAGCCCAAGGAAACGTGGCTTCCTGGAACATCATCTGCACTGGCCTCTGCTCCTTCTGAAGGGTGAGCAGAGGGGCACGCATGTCACAGGGATTCTCCAGGGAGCAGGAAATCTGCCCAAAGGAGCTCCCTGAGTGCTCCAGCACCCAGGATGGAGGGGCATTTGCACTCTAGGTGACCCCTCCCGGGGAAACCTCAGCCAGCGCTTCCCACAGGCATGACAAGCCACGGAGTGGCCAGAGGCAGGAGGAGCCTGGGGAGCTGCCAGCACTGCCCAGCGGGAAGCTCTGAGTGCTCCCTGTGCTACTGCTTGGCTCTGAGGAGACTGAAGGACTGTTGAGGAAAAACAAATGAATCGTGACACAAAGGGCATCTTATTTTAAAATAGGGTATAGATGAACATATGTAGACATCCTAAATATTTTCTTTGTAATTGGTTTTCTGTTACTAAAGAGATTATATCACCCTGAAAATTACATTATCTCTGCTTTAATTAAAGTTAAAAACATCAATATCTTAGTCTTTTCTACTTGGTTCTAATATGAAACATTAGGAAATACTGAATTTTAATAATTTTTTTTTTGTGGAACTGGGGATTGAACTCAGGCCCTTGCACTTGCCAGGGAAGTGCTTATTCTGCTGAGCCATCTCCCCAGCCCCAATAATTTTTAAGGTAACAAAAAACAATTCAAATGTGTCTCATGACATCCCCACATTCTCTCAACCAAAACCACCCTGGCAAGAACTCCAGCTCCCCTCCCGACCTGGGGCCTCTTCTCAGTCCACTCTGAGCACCAATGCCGTGGCCAGCAGTGTGCTTCTCTGGCATGAGGAGCTATCTGTGATGCTGAGCTCATCAACTATTAAAGCATTTAAGAGTGACTTGCTGAGGGATCTCTGTTCTCACATTTTCTTGACCCTGCCTGGTGCCCCATGCATACAGCACAGTATCACAACACATCACTCATTGTTTCAACCAAGCTAACCTCAACTTACAGAAAAATCTTCGGCTTCCAGACTGAGGTTTAAGCAAATACATGCAGGAGAAATTATCAAACTGGAAGAACACCATTCATGCAAACAATTATAAACAGGAAATGTTCCTTACTTCCATGATGCTGTTTTCTTGAGTTTAAAAATATAATTCAAAATACATTGCATCAAATATCTTTCTTCCATTACTTTATCAAAAGATTTTCTGTAAAGCGTCCCCCTACCTGGTTTATTTTGAAAGGAATTTCACTTGTGCTTGACTTCTCAAACTGTTCTTCCCACCTTCCTTTGAAGTAGACAGCACTAGTGAGAACCAGCCTACACACTCCATCAGTTGCATTCTTGGCCAACAACTCTTTAATTTTGTCTGTTAGGGGAAGCAGAGACCGCCTTCAGTGACTGCTTATAAACACCATGATGAGCAAACTATAGGACAGCATCAGGAAGGTTTTGACATGATGTTTTCGGTCTAGCTGAGTTAGGATTGTTATGAATTAATGATCACAAACATTTCCTAGGAGTGTTGTTCATGCACATAGACATGTGGGGAACATCCCTGAAGTGAAGGTGGCTTAAGGTTTCTGAGTCACTCAAGAAAGCAGGTTATAGACTAGGACAAGTTGGAGGCACAAAAGCAGCAAACCAGAGATGCACTGGGTGGGAATTGCAGTCCCCTCAGTGGTTACATGGGGAGTGTGGGCTATGGCTTCCCAAGCACACCCAGAGCTAATATTAGGCAGAGAGGGCTCAGGGTAAGGGGCAGCAGCACAGGGGCAGGAAGGGAGGAGGTGGAAGAGGGACTGCTGCTGCGTCCTCCAGACAGAGCACCAAGCACCCCTGGGTAAGAGAAGGTGTGCCCCCTGGGTTACCTCCTCTGCCCCTGGATAGTGAGGACTACTAGTCATGAAGTAAATGCATCTTTGTGAATTGCTGTCTCAGGAGGCTAAAAGTGTTAAAGATTTCAGAAGAAATTGGGAAAATAATTGCAGACTTTTAAAGGGAAAACTGTGCACCATTCGCTAGGGTCTCGGATGTTGGCAGAGATAGCAGTGCTCCGCGTGGGGCTCAGGCGTGTGAGTGGTTCACCCCTCCTGCCATCACTGCTGTTAGAGCCCACAGGTGGGACACATCACTTTCTGGCCTGGAAATGAGGGAGGGCCTGGCCCACATAGGGAGAAGGTGATGAGGACGGGGAGGAGCAGAGAGAACCCCCAGTGCTGACCTTGGGTCTTGGTGGACACCCAGGCATTGATGTGCCTCCTGGAGCTCTCTGGAGCTTTGGCAAAGGGCAGCTGCTCCAGCTCGGCTTGGTAGGACTTCAGACAGGACTGCTGAAATGGCTGTGGGCAGAGACACTTTGGGTGAGGCCACGGAGCTGCAGGAAAGGTCAGCAAGATGCCAGGCATTCTGAGTATATGTGCTGCCTAGGCGCACACGTCAGATATTCTAAGCAAGCACAGCATGGTTGTTTGAAAGCTTCAAGAGGTATATGTGTGTCTTAGAAGATGTCACCCTGAGTCCAGCAGGTTCTAAGTAGGGAAATGCGAGTCAGAACCACCTAGGCAGTAATGAAAGAACCGCATAGATTGTCACATGTGGAATCCATGGGGGCATTCTTAGAGAGCAGTGTCAGTAGCCAAACATGGTTGCCCGTCAGTTCCTCAGGTTCTCTGAAGTCCTGCCCCACACTCTTTCCTGGTTCTGGAGACCCAACTCACCGAGAGGAACTGGCAGCTTTCTTCTCCAAAGAGCCTATTGGCTGTGCTGAGGGAATACAGAGCGCCAGGCCTGTGCACTTGGGCGAGCAGCAACTGGAAGCCACTGTGAATGTCCTCCTCAGTGTCTAATGCCAGTGCCTGTGGGGGAAGCCAATGCCTATTGTCAGTGCTGTTCTCTGGTCTCACAAAGAGTCTACCCCCCCAAAAAAAAAACCCAACCCTTTTTCACAAGTACTCCATAAAATTATCCTTTGTAAGAAACTTTTATTTCCATGTTTTTGAGCCAGGATCTAACTATGTAGGCCAGACTGGACTCAGTCTCATGGCGATCCTGGTACCTCAGCCTCTTGTGTGCTCAGATGCTAGTCAGGCACCATGACTTCCAAGGAGGCCTTTGTAGTTTACTTCAGCAGTGAGTCCTTGACTCCCCGGGTTCCTTAAAGGGTTCTTTAGGGAGAGCAGAGTCTACGGTTGCATAAGAAGCACCAAAAGGCGCTTCCCCCTGGACGTTTACCTCAGAGCCTCGGACACTGAAGAAGAAAAAAATAGAAGAGCTGGCATTAATGAAGGGTTCTCTGGGCATTGCTGGTCAAACTGAGACCCAAGTGACCCAGCTTAGGAGGCCCTGAGCAGAGCTATGTACAGGGGAACCAATGGCACTGACTGAGTCTCCTGCCCACGCTGAGATCTCCTGGGGACAGTGGCTGGGCCTGGGACCTCTCAGATGAGGCCAGATGTAACCCACAGTGCACTGTGGATCCTCCTGGGTTCTACAGGGTTCTCCGCCTCCTCTCTGGGAGGGCCTGAGCCATTCTGTTTGTCTCCTCAGCAGTAGCAAGGCAGCAATGAGTAATTATGCCTGTAAAATCCTGTGCTGCAAAGGAAGACAGATCTGAGACTTTTGTGTCAAGAAATTTCAGAATCTTTTTCTTCTCTTTACCCCTGTGGTACTGGGATCAAACCTGAGCAATCCCCCACCATATGCCAGCCCAGCCCCAGCTCATTTCTTACACAAAGTGCCAGCAAAATTGCCAGTTATTGTCTGGGGAAGATCCCCTGTCTCTTCAGAATAACCTCAAAGCACAAACCCTCATGTACTGGAAGGATACAGGGATAGGAAAGTGTACCTGAGCCATCTGGGTTGCCGTACTGCCCTTGGCCCCCAGGAGGACCATACCCAAGGCTGAGGAGATGCTCACGGGAGAGAAGAAGACATTGTGTGCTGAGTCATCCTGACCCAGAAGCTTTAAAAGGCAGATGGCAAAGGCACCATTGGCTTCCGACAGCGTGTTCATGATGCAGTCTAGAGATAAAGAAGAAAAGTCCCTGTCAGGCAACTCACCCAAGTGTCCACTATCAGTGGAAAGAGCTGAAACTGTGCTTTTGGTTTTCATTGTAAGACCGCAGAGACACTCTTTCAGTGCTGGCCTCTGCCCCTCTCTACTCCTCTGTCCCCTCTGCCTGTCCTGTGGACCATCTGTCCACCCTGAGGCCCCTGCACTCTGGCCCTGGTGGGCTGCTCCTCACCCCACATCTCAGGGAGGCCAGGCAGCCTCCCTCCCTCTTTCACTGCAAAGCTGCCCTCACTGCTGCAGTGCACCCTCTCTCAGGGACTAGGGTCAAGCCTGCAGGCGGTGGAGACAGCGACCCTATCCCACAATGGATGAAAGCACAGGGGAAAGCAGGCTTTGTCTGCTGGGTGTTGGGATCAGGAAATACAGGATAGGTGGGGCACTGGGGGTGGACAGAGACTGGGATTTGACCAGAACCAGGAGGAACCAGGTGGACTGCTTTAGGGAAGACAGCACAGAGGGCAGTGGCCAGGACAGCCCCGCAGGGCCAGGCCACCTGCACTCCTCAGCATCAGAGCTGCACTGCAGACACCACCTGGCTGTGCCTTGGTCTTTCTGGGCCCAGTTCCATCCCCAGGATTAGAATATGGCCTGTTCCCCCTTGCCAGACACACCAGAAGTTGCCTTGCTGTGGTCTGCTGCCCTACCTGAGCTGTTGTCCTATGTAGTGGGCCTCAGGACCACAGGATGCTGTGATGGACTCTCAGAGACTGAGGGGCTTTTATAGTCCAGGTCTTGTGGGCATTGTGGCTGCACCATTGGGCTCTCCTGTGCTCCTGTCCCCACACCTTGTCATGAGGCATGTCCAGCTAGGCCTCAGGGATCCCCACAGGGCAGAGGAGGTGCTGATGTCCTTATTCAATCAGAGGAAGCCAAACCTTGCTCAGGGAAGAGTTCAAAGATGAAAGTGAAAGTGAAAGCAGATAAGGGGCATCTGAAGAGCTGGAGCCAGGTCAGGGCTTCGGGATCCCAGCACTGGAGGAGGCTGACCCAGGAGGAGGATGACTTGGAGGATAGCCTTGGAAATGTGGGGGGAACTTGTCTCAAAATTTTCATGAAATGGGAGGGATGCGGGTGAGGATGTATGGGTCCTGGGTTCAACCTCACTGTAGCCCCTACCAGAAACAAAATAATAAACAAAATCTTTAGGAGCAAAACAACTAGGACCCTGGTTTCTTAAATGCAGGAAGCCATAGGAAAATGAGAAGTTCTGACTTCACTGGGGAAGTCGGTCCTCTTTCATACAAAGGAGCCCTGGCAATGAATTCAAAATTTTTCTCAGCACAATCTGCACACACTTTTGGTTAGTCCAGGCTTTCAAACTTAGGACACACACAGATCTCAGAACTCAGCTCCTAGGAGCCCAGTGCTCCTGTTCCCCAGGCCCGGGCCTTTGGGCTGCTGTATGTGCATCCTACTCCTCCTGCCTTGAGAAGATCTTGAAAAGAAGACCTTGTCCTCTGAGAGCACACACAGGATAGGGACCATGACCTGAGCAAGTTCCTTGTGTCTTAAACTGTGCTAAGGTTTTCTTATATACTTAAAGTTTTACCATCTATTTCAGTCTCCTCCATGGTCTATTTTAATCAATAACTCTACCGGTTGCATGGGATGCTACACTGTGCTTTTGAGCTCTCAGTCTCTGGAGGTTGCTACTGGGCCTCATTTCCCCTGTTGCCAAACTTTTGCATGTCTTTCCCTGAGAATTGAGCATGTAAATGCTCCCACTTACTTTTTAATTGGGCTATTGGGTTTCCCCTGTTGGATTGTGTAACAGACATTTAGCTGAGTGAGTTCTGCTTTACTTCCCCATCTCTATGATAGGTTCTAAATTATCCCAAGATTACAGAAGCTGCTATGGAACAGGCCCGCAGACCGTCCATGATGAGAGAGGAGATAGGCGGACAGAGCTGCCCTGACTCATGCCGTTGGGCCACATCTTCTTAGACCCTGGGAGCCCTGATCTCATGACCATCATGTAGGAAGGGGCTTAGTTCTGTTCTCTCATGCCTGCTGCTCTGGCTCCCTTGATGATACTGATAGGTCTGGACCTGACTCGTGACTGCAGACCGTCTCTCTGGACGGCTGCTCTGAAACATGAGAGCAGCCTCTGCTTGTTGCTGAACTTATTAATATCTGATTTAGAGATCTGCACATTCCATTCATGGTTGTAGGATAATGATATCTGATGTTGGAACTCCTCACAGGTCCCTGCTTTGGAGACACCAGGTACCATGCCTCATCCTTCTTCTTTTGCTAGCGATACCACACCACAGCCAGGTAGGGTAGAAAGAAACAGGACTCCATGGGCTCACTCCTCTGTCAGTTATTGAAGGACCACATCTAGAGACAGTCTCCTTGAATACAGGGCCCTGACATGGGGTAAAGCAGCACAGGCTATGAAATATAGTACTCAACAGAGACCCGGCAAAATTGCTTTGATGCCTGATGCACTGTCAATAGTCATTAACCTCTGGGTTATGCTGGGCTCAGTGCATCAGTTCCTGAGAGCAGAGCACTGAAAATCTCTGACTGGTCCCACACAGTCTTGTGTCTTAATATCCTGCCATGGAAATTGAATTTGAATACAAATTTTAGTGGGTGAAATTGTAATGGACCACTGGGAAAATTCTAAGTTCTGCAAACAATGAGACAGTAGACAGGGAGAGGTCTTCTTTCCTTAAATGATCCAGCCATTGTTTCCCCTATCTCTCATTGGTACCTTTCACTTTTAAGCCCTCTTTAGACAGTTCATGAGCAAGGAGACTCTTAGTTCATTGAAATGATAGCACTTCTTATCCAGGGTTGGATGTATTAAATCCTAAAATAACTAGGGGAATATAAGTAATAATAATCAGAACAGAAAACAATCATCTGAAAACAATAAAGTAATCAGACAGAAAATTTGAAAGATTTTCCTTTAGAAAAATTAAATCAATAACCCTCTAGTGAGGTGAAGAGGAGTTAGAATTATTCCTATTAGGAATAATAGTGATGATGTCATGACAGAATTTATAGATACTAAATGAAGATGTAGGAATAGTATGTAGAACTTTATGCAAATATATTTCACTTGATTAGACTGATAGATCTGGACCTGACTCATGACAAGATCATTTTATGCAAGATAAAATGATCAAATATTTGAGAACCATACATGAGCAAAGCTCCTTCAAGATAGATAGCGAGTCCTCAATTCTATTGAAACACTAGATTTGAAATTCAAATGCTCACAAGGACACTCCAGGGGCAAATGACTTCACTGGTGAATCCTAGAAAATAGTATTGAACAAACTACTGATACTTCTACACAACCTCCTGTCACATGTTTCTCTAAGCCCTGCATTACCACAGGATCCAAAAAAGACAATAAAATGACAGGCAAAGAGAGCTGAAATCCACATCCCTTATGAGCATAGTTACCTCTGAAGGAACCATCGTGCACTGAATCCATTAATATACACAATGGATAGCACTTGTAAGTGAGTGGTATTTATTCTAGTAATGCAAGAATCAGGTAGCATTAGAAACTGAAATGATGGAATATATTATATTAACAATATGCAAGTATAGTTATTTCCAAGATGGGGAGTGAGAAAAGAACAAAACTAAATATCTGTTCCTGATTTAAAAACACGTAGCAATCTAAAATTAGCAGGGAGCTCCTTCAATCTGGCAAAGATCAATTATGAAAAACATCCAGTTTTCCTTGCATATTAATGAAAAACTTCTTCATATTGTGTAGGTTCAATAGAATTCAAGAAAGCAAGAAATACAAGAGAGGGTATCCAAATAGCAAAGAAGACAAAATTGACTGTATTAATCAGAAATATGATTATTTGTAAGAAACTTAAGTGATTCTATGACACAGGCCATTTATAAATAAATTTTAATTTATATTTTTATTTTATTTATAAGTTTGAGACATAAAAAGCAATTAAATTTCTCATCTAAATCCACAGCAAAGTGCAAAGAAAAAAAGTTTGCAGAAATAGTTTTGAAAATAACAATAATTATTGTTATAGGATTTACATTATGTCACTGTGTACCTCTGTGACAACAACCAAGATTGTATTATTGGGATCATGATTGAAATCAATTCATGTTCCATAACAGACTCAAATGTATATCATTGGTAGACATTTGGCCAAGGTACAATCATACTTTATTGGAAAATAGACTCTCTTTTTAACTTATGCAACATTGGACATTCAAAATAGATGAGCTATGACATGGGATAGACTAACAGGTTGAGAAGAATCATGATGGATGCTTTCTGAGACTGTGGGTTAGGCTGAGAGTGCCGATGCCAAGCATAACATCACAAGGCATGGATTCTGGTGAACTAGATTTCATTCCCATGAAGCTCTCCTTCTGCCTGAAGACACACTTACCTAGATTAAAAAAAGAAAAGCCAAAGGTTGATACATATGTTTAGAATTCACATGTCTGATAAAAAGTAAAACAACTTGGGGTCTATAATATAAGAACTCCATCAAAGCCACTGTGCGTGCAAACGCAAAAGTAAAATGAAACAAATTAAATAAAAGTCAAAATGTTTAAAGACAGTTTACCAGAATACTGTCATGGATGACAGATGAGTGCATATTAAATGTTGAGCAGCATTAGTGCTTACATATGTGAAGTTCTCTGTCTTGAGTGTTCCTTATTAAACTATGAAAATACATTTTAAAAATAGAGGAGTAAGTGATCGGAGCATCGAGGTTCTGTGGATTCATTTTGCTTTTTTGAATGAAATCCACATTAGAAAAATAGTTCCTGAAAGTGAAGCGCTCTGAGAAAGAATACAGTTTTGCTTGGAAACTTTTAAGACAGAGCTGTGGTATGAAAAACAACTCATGTAACAAGCCAAGATGCAGGGCAACTAAAGGAGAAACAGGAGAGACACTGCTCAGGCTCTGTCTAAAAGTCAAGTCAGTCAGGGAAGGGCAGTGCAGTGCATGACCATCGCCCAAGGCCTGGGAATCCAGGATCTGGAAGAAGCCTCAGAGTGTGCTCCTTTTGTCTCAGATTTCTGCCACAGCAACACTTTTTTGTAAGAAAGTCAATATAAGGAAACTTGTCCTTAACAAAGGGTGTCCTTGAGCCTATTCAGAGCTTTGAGCCCTCCTCAGAGGGCAGATCTCAGACACCAAGTTAATATTCCATTCTTTCAGTGTGGAGGGGAGAGGAGATGGACCATTTATGAGAGAGTAAGAGTTGTACAATCCAGGGTTTAGGTTCAGACCAGAAAGGATCTCATAGGAGGCAGATGTCAGCTGGCTCAAGAGAGTGTCTCTTTGCTCTGTGACTTCTCAAAACTCAGAAAATCCTCAAGTTAGATTTTCTAGTTCTTTCAGTTCCAAACTACATGCCATGGAGATCTTTGATCTGGTTCACATCAGATTTCAAGTCATACAGGGAAGAGTGGAGCTGACACCTGGAGCCCTTGAAGTGGTGAGATTTGTGCCCCCCTCAGTCAGAAGAGGACACACTTCTCCTGAGGAATCTAATGGAAACCTAGATGCAAGTTACCACATGGACAGTGGCTTCATTCCAGGGGCTACTTTGCAGGGTTTTGGTGTCCCCAACAGTGAACAGAAGGCACACAGAGAGGGCCTCCAAAGTTTGCATCTCAAGAAGATGGAAAGTATGCTCTGCACAGTGAGAGTGGACAAATGAAAGGGCTCACAGTGAACAGACAATAAGAGAAAGGGTACCTTTCTACTTTATGTAAAGAAGATATTGAGAAAATCCTATAAACATACTTGACTTGATGTCTTCATAAACTATCCTATGAGAGAAACTCATTTAGCCCCCTGTGACATGTAACTGAAGGATTTGGAAAAGAATTTAAGTTGGTTTTATCCACATGCAAATGAAGGATTGACGAGTACATCTTTGGTCCTATGAATAGTACTGATTCAAATGACAGGTTTTGAATAATTCTTCTGATTGAATAGCATATTTCTGATTGTCTCTTTCAAAGCTGATAATGAATACTTCATCACAATGTGAGGGTCCTTCTCTCTAAAACTGCCCCCTCTCTGCTGTCCTGTCTTATAAGGAACCATCCTTGGCCTTCAGTGGGTTTCCATGTTCAATAAACAACTGGCCGTATTAGACAGCAATGGCTACTCCATAGTTCTCCTCCACGGAGAGTTCCTGAAAGCTTTCCCAGACATGAGAAGCCATGATTTGCAGCACACATTTGTGTCTGCTAAGCAAACCTAGGGGAACATGACAACTGCAATGTCTATCTCTGCCACAGGTCCCAGGGATTCCCCTATATTTGTCCCCCAGGACATGTCTCCCAAGGTGCTATGTCTTCCCAGTAGTTGCAAATCTTGAACAGAGTCAAGTTTGGTGGACATCTCTTTCCCAGAAGCTGGCATCAGCTTCTTCAAACACATGCTGGAGGCCTCACTGGAAGGAGGATAGTCTCCGAAACACACGCTACACTTGCTGAGCTGTCTCTGTCCATTGCTAGGTTCATATGGTTCATGGAGCAATTTCTCCCCAAAGCCTCATGCAGTCACAACGTGGCCTTCAGGATATTGTTATTGCTACATAGTCTTAAGCTCAGATTATGGGTATGAGTGCTATGTACACCATGAGGTGAGCAGCCTGCATGCAAAATATAGGATGTAAAGAGACTTCTTCTCTGCTGCTATTTCTTTTTCTCTTTCTGCACTTGCTGCTTTCTAATGCCATGAAATGTTGCCCTCTGCCACGTGCAACTCGGCCTTGGAGCCAGTCGTGCATGCATTGACAGCTTCACATATGGTGAGATAAAGAAACCTTCCTTCCCCTAATTCTGAGTGTTAGGCATTCTGCCTCAGCAAAGAGAAATAAAGTAGCCCCACCAAAGAATTTGAAAACAGAAGTGGAGTGGTTGCTGTGACTGTACCTCTACATGCGGTTAAAGAACCTTTGAAAGTTCCTTGTGGACAATGTTGACAAAGGTTTGAAGGTTTTGCTTGAGAGAGAAAAGAGGAAAAAATCTTAGGTGTTCCTGTGTGGGAGGTTATTTCAGAACTCCGAAGCTCAGAAGACTGATAGAAAATCTCTGGATTAAGACCAGTCTTGGGAGATTTTTGCTGGGAAGCTGGACTACATTGATTTTTGGACTCCAGATGAAGTGTGTTATGATTTGGGCAAAAGTTTGTCTTCATGTGTTGTGCCCACAGACTTTATCTGAGACAGGGATTATTGGCGGGGGACTAATTAATCTGACAAAAGTAAGTTTAACCTAGTCAAATATTGAGGTAGTGACATTGTCACTGTTTTGGCCTTTACACAGATTTATGTTACAAATCAAAAATGAACAGCCCAAGATGGTGAATTAAAATATGAGTTTGGTCAAAAAGGAAGCTTCAAAAGCTATGGACTATGAAGATAGAACTGAGGAGATCTTCATTGCTAAAAAGGAACAGGAAAATAAAGAAGGTGCACTCAGGGCTTCACAAGAAACAATCAATCTCTAATCTTTGCCAACTCAAAATGGGAGCAGTATCAGTCTTCACTTAGAGAAAAATGCCACAGAACACCAAGATGCACAGGGGCAGGCTTCTGGAGTCTGCAACAAATCCATGGTCCAGTGGTAGGATCATGGGAGTGACTGCTAACTACACTCCGTGTTGGGTAGCTTTCCTCCTAGACAAGGGAAGAAAAGAGACTTGCACTCTGTTGTTTCTCCCTTTCTACTTTTTTTGCTTTTGCTTTTTCTGTCTCCATGAAATGATGCCTCTGCCACTTTCAAATCTGCCTTGGAGCCACCTGAGGTTGGACTGAAACCTCCATAGAGGATGAACTCAATAAACCATTGCTCCCTCAATTCTGGATTTCAGGTATTTTTTTTCTCAACAACGCAAAAGATGCAAACAATATATGAGGAGTGGGAGGAACACACGAGAGCTCACCTCTGGACCCTGCTCTAACCATCAAGAACACAGTCAGCTTGGGGAGTGGACACCCAGGTTTCTGTCAGTGGAGAGACCAACACTGGACACAGTGATTCCCAGGCATGGCTGTCATCAAAATGCAGAGAAATCTCAATGAATCCCAAAGTAGCGCTGTGGGGAGAGTGATGTCTGGCCGTAGCTGCCCAGAGAACAGACCTCTCCGATCAACGCTAAGGCTGGATGCCAGCAAATAGTCTCACTTTGAAGAGACAGGTTCAGACTCATTAGGCACAGTGTTTTGTTTCCAAGGAAAAGCTCCACACACTACATGTAGTGGCTCAGGACAGCTTCCAAAAGAAGCATTATCTCAGCCAAAGTCTGAAGGAGTAGCTATGGCGCTCAATTACTTTGGGGTCAGCAGGGAGGGTTGATCCCGGGAAGTGGCCCACCTCAGCTATCTTTTAGGATGTAGAGAAATGTGGTGGAGGAAAGCCAAGGAAGAAAGTCAGGGTGGATACCTTTGCCGGAGCTGAAGGAGTAATAATGTTAAAATAGATGCAGCATGAAAAGGTACTGTGTGCATGCACTGGTAGGGTGACAGTGGAAATAACACCATTGTGTGGCTTAAGTTATCACCAAAGTTTGGCTTTCTTAGGATTTAACCACACTGTTAATCTGGAGGGACTACCACGCCCTGGGTGAGATGCAGAATGTGGAGCTGATGATGTAAATTGACTCCAGCCACATGGAAACTAGTGCTCCAGGTAAACAATAAAGAATCAGAGGACAAAGGTCGTGAAGTTTATTTTGGATTAAATGTGTATTAGTAAATCCTGGTGAATAGCAAAACCCCCAAGACAGGGTGCTTTACAATGCAAGGAGATTGGATTCTTTCATATTATCTGGAGGGCTGTGTGCTCAGATTCCTTTACTCCTTAGAATGCCTGCATGCATTGCCGTCACCTTATCCCTCAACTCCACCACCTTTGGAGCCACACGCCAGCCTATGTGCCACTTCCAAGTCTACTTCACCCTCCAAATCCCAAATGGGCCACCCACCTGGACCCTCTCCCTGCTTTCTTGTACATTTCTTTTCTTTCTTCACTTCACAGCACCATGATGGGGGAAGTTGTCATCTACGTTCCTTGTGTGAATGTTACTTGGTGCAGCCAGTGTGGAATATAGCTTGGCATGTCTTTACAGGGCTGCAGCTAGGTATGTGTGACTCAATAATTTTGTTCTTATGTACTTGAGTACACAAGCAAAGAGTGGGAAATAAGTAGATGAACAAATTCACATACATGCAGATGAACAGCACCCATATTTGCATATAATTTCATGAGAGAAAATCCAAAAGAATGCTCAAGTAAATGAACGTGGCATGATTCTACAAGGGTATGTTACCCTGCCCTAGAAGAAACAGAGAAAGGATACATGGTGTAATGACCAATGCACCCAGAGCATACTACACTAAACAAAATCTCACAAACATGCTGCAATTTATATGAAAAGTTCAGAGGAGGTAAATGCACACAGAGAAAACAGAATGGTGATGTCAAGGCTGCAGGGAGAAACACATGCAGATACACTGTTCAGTGGGAACAGTTTATTTTGGGATCAATGAAAATTTCTCAGAATTGCATAAAGTTTCTGGTTCCACAGCAGACTTAATGCACTGTTTAAGACTGGTAACTTCTAACTTGCTGATGTGCCATAAAGAATGGAATCCCAAAAGAGCACAATTCAGTTGGTGATACCTGACCGCTAAAAACAGTTAGAGCTTATATGTGATCGGTAGTTCGTTACTCTTGTATAAGAGAGACACAGGCAGGGGAGATGGAATTCTGATGCTCGGACTTCAAGGTCTAGAAAGAGGAGTACCTAAGATGAAAGAAGAGCTTTGAAGAAGCTACCATGGACATTTGTGGTTTGAGTTAAGTGATGCACATAAGGTTGTGTAGAAAAGAAAAATTTTCTTGAAGAAGATGACATCTGAAATGAATTTAAAGGCTTAATGGAATTTAAAAGCTAGAATTCAAGATGGAGAAATCAAATTTCAGGAAAAAATCGTCATCCATGCAAGACTGAAGGCGTTAAATAGGGACCTGGTTGCCACAAACGCTAGGAGTTGAGTACAGACGATAAACAACAGGCTCTGAAGAAACCTGACTCTGTCCCTGGATCTAATGCAGTGCTCTGCACTGACCATATGAATAGTAAATATCCAATAAAACTAAAGAAAAAATGTAAACTTATTTAAAATTAAAGTTTTGTTTTAATTTGCATCGCATGGATGGCTAGTCATGTGACACACATTTTCATGTATTAATTAGCTTCCATAATTTGTTCCTCTGAGAAGTGTATATTCACCTCAGATGCCCATTTCTGGATTCGGTCTTTAAATTTTGGGTCCCTAATGTGTTTTTTTAGTTCTTTATAAATTCTAGAGAGGAGACCTTTGTCAGAGTGCCTATTAGTTAAGATTTTTTCCCAATATTGTAGGTTGTCTTTTCACCTGTTGGTAATTTCTTTTGATGGGCAAAAACTTCTCAATAAGGTGCCAGTTGTTAATTCTTTCAAATATTACCCATGCAATTTGATTTTTGTTCATAAACTATTCACCTACCCCTATATCTTCAAGAGTTTCTCCTACTTTCTCTTCCAGGAGATTTAGTGTTTCTGGTTTTTTGTTTGTTTGTTTGTTTGTTTTAGTGTTTCTGTTTTAATGTTTAGATCTTTAATTCATTTTGACTTTAGTTTAGTGCATGGTGATAGATCTTGGTCCAGTTTTAGTTAATGAGGCTATCTACCAGCAAGCATGTTTGGCCCCTTTGTTGAAGATAAGGTGGCTGAGTATATTTGTAGTTGCTTCTGCATCTTCTAATCTATTCCATTGATCCTCAGGTCTGTTTTCTCCCCAATATCATGCTGATTTTATTACAGTAGCTGTGTAGTATAATTTCAAGTCAGGAATAATCTAATCTATTCCATTTATCCTTCGGTCTTTTTTTGCCAATACCATGCTGATTTTATTACAGTAGCTGTGTGGTATAATTTCAAGTCAGGAATTGTAATGCCTCCTGCTTTGCCTTTGTTGTCCAGGATTGCCTTTGCTATTCTAGGTCTTTTCTGCTTTCAAATAATTTTTAGCAATGATTTCTCTAGGTGTGTGAGGTATCTTGTTGGTATTTTGATTGGCATTGCATTAAATCTGTAGAACAATTTTGGGAGTATGGTAATCTTCATAATGTTGGTTCTTCCTATCCAAGAGCAGGAAATATCTTTGGCTATTTTCTCTCAATTCAATGAGAAGAAAGAGCTGTCCTAATAATATTTAGACTAGATATCATGTCTGCATCTTCCACTATAAATAACTACTTGAAGACAACAATATGCAATGTGTTAATGTGGGATATGACTGCAGGTGCTAGTAAGCATCCTGTTACCACAATAAGGACCACAGGCATAAATTCAAGAGATGCTTTTGGCCAGCAGGGACACTTGTGCAGGCTCTACTCTGGGCTGTGCTCTGCATGGAGATCTGCTGTCCATAGAAGTTGTGCAAGTGGCACAGAGGAATGGTAGTATGGAGAAAGGAGAGCATGTCCATTGTGTGCCTATGCTGCCAGATGCTGCAGGTGTGTGCAGAGCTGCCTTCAGGCTGCATTTGGCTTTTCTTATGAGACAAGGCAAAGGTTTTACAGATTCAGAGAAAGAGATGGAAATGCTTGCATGAAGTGGGCATGCATGCCTCATGGAGAGGAGAACTTGCAACAGAAGAGCAGGCTGTTGCTCCTGTTGTGCCTGATGAAGAACTGGAAGGGGTGGTCATCACAGAACTCTGGACCCCATGTTAGACAGCGTGATATATCTTTGGAAGCTGTTGCTCCTATAGTCTCTGTGCCTTCCTCATTCACCTCCACCAAACTTTTGTGAAAGAACTTGGAGAGACACAGGTCACTATCAGCCAATATCCCAGACAGGTCTGCCTTGAGTAGGAGAAAGACACCCAACATGCACAGATCCTGCAGCACAGAGGGCATGTCATAATCCTTTCATAAATTAAATCTTGGAAGATAAACATCCACTTCATTTCTCTTCATGTGTTCTGGACTGGTCCAGTTTTGAAATTACTCAAAAGTCAAAGCTTCTTCTACCTGAAAAATAGGGATTACACTGTACCATACAGACTGCAGTACCCATTCCCCAAGGTCTCTTGCAGGGGTAGCCCTGCATCCTGTGCCAGGCAGCTGATGCCCAGGGTCACACACTTTCCCTGCAGCTTTCTGGAAGTGTGTGAGGTCTTCAGCTTGTCCTGCACCCAGCCTCTGCCACACCGTCTTAGCTGTGGCTTCCAGATTTAGAAGATAGGGCTCCACCTGCTTGTGGCCATTGCAACCCTTTGCCCATGGCAGGTGGCTGCATTATTTGGGTATTTGGGCTTAGGGAGATGTTTGATTTCTAAATGAGACTTAGTTTTGGAGCAGGAAACCATAGCTGCTGAAGAAAAAAACAAATGGGCTATCCCTGTGAGCCATCCAGACAGGGTGTACAAGATGCTGTACAAGCATGTCATGGTTAGCAGGGATGGTTTCACTAAGCTTCCTAGATAATTCTGAGTATTAAGAGTTAAAGGATCACAGAGGAACTATGTTGAAAACACTGTAAGTTAAAAAGTAAGAAAACAAAGCACAACCAGACTTAAAACATACAGATTACACAATGGCATTGGGATTACACCACTGAGAATGCATATGGGAAGAGCACAGAGATAGGACAGTGTCCTTCAGGCCCAACACAATGCACAGGCCTAGGACAGGGCCCTGTGCAGGGAGACCTCCAGATCAGTGTGCAACATACATTCCTGCACCTGTGTACTTGCACATGTGTTTTCCTCACTGCAGGCTTTCTGTATTACTATAAAAGTTACACACCTTCTCTACCAACTTCAAGTTGACTTTCTTCTAAGCCTTCCCAACTCACCTGCTTCTCTTCCTTGAGATAAGACCCTGGGCAGATAAACTGGTGTCCTGACCAGCAGGTCAGTCAACGAGGGTCACCTGGGAGAGGAGCAGAGAACTGAGGAGGGGACAAAGGACAGGAGATGTGAGAAATGGAGACAATACAAGATTCTGATCAAGTCTCATTTATTCAAAGGAAACTCTGGGTATATATAGTAGAGGCATAAGGAAATGACGTCAGTGGGTAAAAGGCACGAGTAACTAGGCAACGGGGCTATGACAGGAAGTCCCACCTCCGGGGCATAGCAGGAGACTTATGGGAAATAGGTGGGGTAAGAAGAATTAGGAGCTTAGCTCAGCAGAGGTAGGGGAAGAGGAAGTTAGCATCACTAATGACGCTGATGCACCAAGAGAATTTTATAGGTCAGAGGCACTCAGGTGACCACTAAAGGATACGTGGTGCAGAGTCATGATGTGGCAGTTTCACAGAACCTGGAAACCCACTTGTATGTAAAATATAGCTTCTGTAGACAGCTGATTCTCTTGAGGGACCAGTGCCTGTCTTAGGTTGAGGCATCCTCTACACGGACCCAACTCAAACCTTACCCGTCATAGGAGACCAGGATGGCAGAAGGTCACGTTCCTGTCTTAGGCGGCGAGTGGTGTCTCATGTATGCCCCTCATTACCCATCTCTGGCTAGCCTGACTATCTCACCAAGGGTGGGAGAACTAAGCGGTCTCCAGACCTTCATCATCATAAGCTGGTTGTATTCCAGTGCAGTTTTCCCTTTCAGTCATCACAAGCCTGTGATAATGAACCTGAATAGGCTTTATCAAGGCCACATCCAACTGCTGTCAAATGAAAGCCATTAGCCTATTAAAAATGCATGGGCCAACTGCAACCAGAAGTAAGAGGGTTATCAGGGGTCCTAAGATGGGTAGCTTTAAGAGTGTCTAAGGTTTGAGTATCTCTGTCAGCTCCACGTGATTTGGGGAGTGCCAAGGGATGGTAATGGATCTTGGGGAACATTCGTTCCCAGATCTCTTCTAATCTCTTTTCTACAAAATGTTCTCTGAGAGAATCTTGGGGCCCTCCTCTATCAGAAACATGAATGGGGGCACTCTGGCTCCAGCAAACTGGCTTCCCTATTGTGCCTGTGCACAAGGCCTGTAGGTATTTATTGGGTCCCAAGGTTTGGGGAATAGTCAACCATTCTCCCAAGGCAGCAACCGGCTGTAAGTGTTGTAAGGTGGCTGTGAAATAAGTCTGGTTGTTAGGGCCCAGGCATTCTCTGACTTCCATGTAGCATGAAGAATGCATTTGGGTATAATAAATAGTGCATTCTGGTGGGCATGTTGAAGGGCCCTCGCTGCAGGGCACAATCTTTGGTTTAATATAGCATTTCCAACCAGTCTGCTTTCCATGTTGGGATGTTACCTGGATGGCAAGGTGAGCTACTTTTGACCCACAATCTGTTTGTTGGAAGCCCGCAATTAAGGAGGGTTTGCCAGAGGGGGCACCACCGGTGCCTGCAAGGCCTGTGCCATATTGGGGGGGGTAATTCTGAGGACGTGCCTCCTTTACAATCACGCAGATCACCATAGAGGGATTTGAGTAGGTCCTCCTTGGATGCTGGTGTCCCAAAGCCGCCATCGATAGTCTTGACCAGAACTACAAAAACTCCCAGAGGTAGGATTCATTGTAGATGACTCATTATCTGTAAGGAAACACAAAAATATTCTCAGGGTGCACTTGAGTCCCTGGAATCATCTATGAGGTCATTCTCTATCTGGTCAATGTGATCTACCTGTTTAACCAGTCTTTCCAGCAGCCATCTGGCAGATTTCATTTCTTTGGAGTAAATGCATACTGACCCTCGTCGCCAGATGGGGACCGGATCTGGGCCATGCCATGAGTTGATTAAAGGGTCTCACCACAATACCGAGGCAAAGTGCTTTTGTGTCTCAGAATGCCAAAAGCGGGTGGCTGCTGATTGTCCTTTGGCATCCAGTGTTAAAAAAATTTAAAATGAATAAGGAGTGGGCTAGGATATTTCTAGGTGATCCCTTAGTTGGGTACCAGTCTCCTCCTTTTATTTTTTTCTATAGAAAGCTTTAATGTTTGGTTGGCTCTTTCAACTATACCTTGACCTTGAGGGTTATAAGGAATGCCAGTCACATGAACAATGTTGAGTTTTTTGCAAAATTGTGAAAAGGTGGAGCTGGTGTAACCTGGGCCATTGTCTGTTTTGATTTGTTGAGGACAGCCCAAAACAGTCAGTGCTTGAAGCATATGAGCAATAACATATTTAGTACATCCAATGAGGAGGCCAAAAGTATCTTTTGGCAGCGAACCAAAGGTGCCTGTTGGAAGGACTTGGATCCTGGGCTCAGGGGTTAATACTGTCTGGGTGGTGGAACTGAGGTCCAACCCTGCACTCCCAGGAGTGGCTCCGAGGAGGTCTGAAATGGATTGTTGGTGGGAACAAAATTGATCACCCCAAAATTTTGCCTGGGTGTAGGGGCCTGGGGCTGGCCCCACCTCCTATTTTCCTGCTGTGGGGGCAGGACATTACCGTCTTTGTCTCTTTTGGATTTACATTCACTTGCCCAGTGATTGCCTCTCCTGCACTGCGGGCAGAGTCCCAGTAGTTTGGATTCACCTTGTTTTTTATCCTTCCCTCTACAATCCTTGGCCATATGTCCTATCTTTCCACAATTGAAACATTTATTTTTATCCTTTTGGGAGAGGAATTGCCTAATGGTGAACCCTTGTTGTGCCGCAGCCATGGCAAGGCCCTGTTGGTAGGCTGGCCCTATCTCTGCGCAGAGACGAATGTAACCTGAAAGGTCAGATCCTTTTTATGAGGGCATATCGCAGCTCGGCAGGCTGCATTTGCATTCTCAAAAGCCAGTTGCTTGATTAGATCAGAGTTAGACTCTACACTACCGAACAGTCTCTCGGCGGCCTGAAGCAGCCGATGGGCAAAATCTGGAAATGGCTCTTCTGGGACCTGTTTCATGTTTGTAAGGGAAGTAGTAGCCTCCTCATGGGAGGGCAGCCTTTTCCATGCTCCGGTCGTGGCCAGCTGAATCTGAGCAAACAGGCCTGCATTATACCTAGATTGAGCTTCGGTGGTGGAAAAGTCTCCCACATCTGCTAGCATCTCGTAAGTCCAACCATTTCTAGCCTCTGCATTCCTTCTGGCTATAGAGTCACAATTATCTAGATGCTCTGACTTCCAGCACAAGTAATCTCCACTGGATAAGGCAGCCTTGGCTAATGTATACCAGTCTTTAGGGGTGAGCCATCCCTAAGTCACGGAGTCTAATACAGAAAGTGTATAAGAAGCTGTGGTGCCATATTGTGTGACAGCTGCCTTTAACTCTTTTAACAGTTTGAGATCAAAAGGTGTGTGTGTTCTAATAGTCTGGGGTTGTTCCCCTTCATTTCCCACCCTCTGTGTCTCAGTCACCAGAAACGCCCAGTTGGCGGCTGTTTTGTTTTTAAGATTTGGCCAAGAAGAAGGGGAGGGGCAGAATGGCGGATGCCTCATGGTCAGTCCTCTTACTATGAATCACTGCAAGCTCTTGGGCAAGGTTAAAACATTGTTTTTCTAATTGAATCTGTTTTTGGAAGTCTCTAACTTTATCTTCTAGCCCCTTAATTACGTTAGATGATGCCCCTTTTTCCTTTAAGTTCTGAGAAAGTGAAACCTGTGGTGATAGTGGGTGGTATTTAGCATCTTCATCACCCAGAGTTTTCCAATCAACAGCTTCCTCCTCAGCCACCATTATTATGTGTTAGACTCTGAAGGACGGGCAAGTCAGGGTACACGCTGGGAAACTCGGGGGCAGTGGGCGGCCCGGAAGTCCCAATGGGTGTAGCAGCCTCTTTGCCGGGGGGAGCATATAAAAGAGTCGTTAACTCCCCCAGGTCCTCAGAGGAGGAGGAGGAGAGAGAGTCAGAGTCTGCCTGAGTGGGAGCCAGCGTGTTTTTTGCCAATAATTGAAGGATTTGTTCCCCTTCTAAAACAACCTGTTCAATCAGGGGATCCCAATGCCTTTGCTGGAGAATTTCATTAATAAGATTCCAAAAAGAAAAGGCAGTTACAGGGATCATTTCCAGTCCAAAGACCCTGTAATAATCTTGGAGGGCATCTCCCACTCATAACCATCTCTTAGAATCAATCGTACCCTCCAAGGGGAACCAAGGGCACACCTTATGTATAAATTGAAAGTATTCACATAACTGTTTAACCTTAACCTTTACTCCTCGTGCCTTTAATGCTTTGTTCAAACTTTCTACAAATATCTCACGTTCACTTAATGTCTGTCCCATTGCCGAAGGGAAGGGGGAAGGGGTTCCGTCCGCTTACCGAGGTTCAGACGTCGCAGCAGGCAACTGTGGCGTGGGCCTCTTTTACTTTCTCTCTTGCCAGCTCTCTTGGATGATTCCGTCGCTGAATTCTCCCTATCAGGTGCCCCACACGTTGGGCGCCACTTGTCCTGACCAGCAGGTCAGTCAATGAAGGTCACCTGGGAGAGGAGCGGGGAATTGAGGAGGGGACAAAGGACAGGAGACGCGAGAAATGGAGACAAGACAGGATTCTGATCAAGTCTCGTTCATTCAAAGGAAACTCTGGGTATATATAGTGGAGGCATAGGGAAATGACGTCGACGGGTAAAAGGCGCGCGTAACTAGGCAACGGGGCTATGACAGGAAGTCCCACCTCCGGGGCATAGCAGGAGACTTATGGGAAATAGGTGGGGTAAGAAGAATTAGGAGCTTAGCTCAGCAGAGGTAGGGGAAGAGGAAGTTAGCGTCACTAATGACGCTGATGCACCAAGAGAATTTTATAGGTCAGAGGCACTCAGGTGACCATTAAGTGATACGTGGCGCAGAGTCATGATGTGGCAGATTCACAGGAACCTGGAAACCCACTTGCAATAGGATTGGAGGCCTGGAGTTATTGAGCCTCCCACAAACTGGCAAAAAGAAGCAGACTAAGCCCTTTAAACAGATTATTCACATAGGCTGGGGTCTTCTTTTAATCCAAGGACAGCCCTGGGAGCCAATTAAATTGTGACAACTTGCAAAGGGATGGGAGTCCCCCAAAAGGTCATACAAGAAGAGAGTCAAAGCCCCATGGATATCTGTCTTCCTAGAATCGCTGGCCTATTTGGAGCTGCATCCTGTCTTGTGCTTTTTCTCCTAACTAATGCAGTGTCTTCTCTGTTCAGCTTTGTCCCTGTCAGTCATTCTGGGTGCTGAGTTTATTACTCCAGGTAGCTGCTGATCCCAGCAGAGCTCATTGGAGGACATGATGGTGCAGGGCTCTCAGTGGATTTCTGAGAAGTGTGGCCTAGGTCGGGTGGGGGGGAGGACAGAGGAGCAACTAAGGGCAAGAGTGCTTGCCAGTGTGATTCTAGTGGGAAAGGACAAGGTGATGTCACCAGATGCTCCAGGCAGGATGCAAAGCACACCCCCCACACCTTGCTCTCACCGTGCTGAGGTCCGTGTCTTCATCTGGGAGCAGCATGACCGTGCTCAGCCCCCGGCCCTCATAGGCCAGCTCCAGCACCTGGACCCCACCTTGCTCACACGAGACAAAGGAAATGTGTGACTCTGTGACATCAACTGCACTGGCCTCTGCTGCTTCTGAGGGGTGAAGCAGAGGGTTACACATTACATGGATTCTCTAAGGAGCAAGAAAACTGCCCCAAGGAGCTTCCTGGGAGCTTCAGCATCCAGCATGGAGGTAAAAATAGAGGTCCAGGGGACCATTTGGGAAACCTTCCTACACTATACAGGGACATGAAACCTCAAGAAGGGGGGCCAGAGGCAGGAGCAGCCCGGGGAGCTGGTCTGGCCAGCAACATCCAATGGGAAGCTCTCAATGCCCCAACTGCTATTACTTGTCTCTCAGAGGCCACAGACTCCCATGCATGTAAGTATCATAATATAAAGTGCATCTTATTTTAAAGTAGAGAGGTGAACATGTATATGATCCTAAATGTTCTCTTCCTAGTTAGTTTGTTGTTTCTGAATGGATTATATGATTTTGCAAATTACTTTAACTCTGCTTTAAGTAAAGAAAAAAGGCGCAGTGGCAGAGGTTCAATTCTCGGCATGCTATGCTGGCCCCACCTCTGGAGCACTCTGAGATGGTGATTAAGACTGGGCATGGTGGCGCACGCCTGTAATCCCAGTGCTTGGGAGGCTGAAAACAGGAGAAAAGCTATGACTCCAATCTACATAGTGAAGCCCTGTAGACCCTGTAGACCTTGTAAGAAATATACTTTAAAAAGTAAAGAAAAAAGGTCAGTATCTAAGTCTTTGCCACATCCTTCTAATATTAGAAATCAGCAAATACTGAACTCATGAATTTTAACTACAAATAATTCAAATGAATACTTAGTTTAATTTAAAAATGCTTTGTTTAAGTATCTGTGTCTTCATGTCTTCTTGACCCTTCCCAGTGCTTCATCCATATGGCACAATATTGTAAGACATTTCTTAGTGTTTCTACCCAAATAACATGGACTTACAGAAAAATATACAGCTTTCAGGCTGAGGTTGCCACAGTACATACAGGGTAAACTATCAGATAGAAAGAACAGCCATTTATGCCAAAATATATATATATAACAGCAAATGATCCTTACTCCTATAATATTGTTCTCTTGAGTTTAAAAATCAATTCAGAAATATTTTGTTTCAAATAATCTTTAATCATTTAATGTCTTTGCAAAGTTAACTATCTTCCTTCTATTCCTTTATCAGGGATTCTCTTTAAAGCTTCTCCCTACCTGGTTTATTTTGAAAGACATTTCCCTTGTGCTGGACTTCTTAAACTGTTCTTCCCATCTTCCTTTGAAGTAGACAGCATTGTTAAGAACCAGCCTGCAAACCTCATCAATTATTCAATTTTGCCTGTTGAGAAAACCAGAAGCTGCATTCAGTGACTGCTTATAAGCAACATGATGAACAAACCATAGGACGGCATCCTGGCCGGTGTAAACATAATACTTTCAGACTACCTGAGTTAGGGATGGTTATGAATTCAAAAGTCAGAAACAATTGCTAGAGGTAGTGCTCATCCATATGGACTCCTGCTGTACTGCCTCCAAATGCAGGTGGTCAAGGCTTGGGTGTCACTCAAAGAAAGCAGGTTACAAGAAAGGCAGGTTGGAGAGTAAGCAAGTGGAAAGTGAGAGTTGTGCTGGGCGGGAACTGCACTCTCCTTAGTGGTTGATTGGAGTCTGTGGACTACAGCTCAGTGCTCACACCCAGAGCTAGCATGGGCAGAGAGGACTCAGTGTAAGGAATAGAGAACATTTGTGTAAAGAGAGGAAGGGGAGAAGAGATTGCGCTTGGATCCTCCAGAAAGAGCAGCAGGACACCCCAGAGAAGAGAATGTGGAACCACTGGAGTACCTCCTCCTCCACTGGATGTCAAGGTCTGTTTTTCATGAACTATGAGCATCCTTTCTAATTCCTGCTTCAAGGGGGCAATGGCGAAGATTCAAGGAATAAATGAGGAAAATAGTTGCAGAGTCATAAGGGGAAAACTGTGTGCCGTTTTCTACTGTCATGTTTGTTAGCAGAAATAGCAATGATCCTAGTGGGTCTCATGTATGTGAATGGTTCATGCCTCCAGTTCTTACTGCTCCTGGAGCCCACAGATGCAGTACAGCACTGTCTCATCTCGAAAGGAAGGAGGTGAGACCTACCAGGGAGAGGGCAAGGAGGAGGGGGAGGAGCAGAAGGAACCCCTAGAGCTGACCTTCTGTCTTGGTGGACACCCAGGCATTGGTGTGTTTCCTGGATGTCTCTGGATCTTTGGCAAAGGACAGCTGCTCCGGCTCGGCTTGGTAGAACTTCAGGCAAGACTCCTGAAATGGCTGTGGGTAGAAACTTCAGGTGAGGCCACAGAACTGCACAAATTTCTGCAAGCTGCCAAGCATTCTAAGTATATGTGTCGCTGATGTAAGTACCTAAGCATTCTGTGTACTATATGTTACTTTGAAAATTTCAACACGCACATGTGTCTCTTAGAATATGTAACTCTGGAATTTTAAATCAACTTTCCCAGGTTTGGAGACCCAACTCACTGAGAGGAATTGGCAGCTCTCTTCTCTGAAGAGCCTGTTCGTTATGCTGAGGGAATACAGAGCACTGGGTCTGTGCATCGGGTGAGAAGCAACTGGAAGCCACCATGAATGTCCTGCTTGGCGTTTAATACCAGCACCTGTGGATGAAGTCAATACCCATTGTCTGTATTGTCCTCTGATCTCACAAAGACTTTACAAAAAATCCTCTTTCACAAGTACTCCACAGAATGATCTTCTGCAAGGAACTTCTTTTTCTCTTGTTTTGATCCAGGACACAGCTAGGTGCACCAGAATGGAATCAATTTCAGGGCCATCTGGTGCCTCAGCCTCCTGAATGCTCGATCCTGGGCAGGCACCATGAGTTTGAGGAAGGCCTCTTCGTTTTTCTTGAGCAGTGGGTCCTTCACTCAGAGCGTTCCTCAGAGGGCTCCTCAGGGAGCTCAGTGCCTCGCAGTGCCTAAGTAGGACCAAAAAGAACTTTCCCTCTGGGTGTCAACCTCAGGGATTCGCATAGTGAACAGGAAATGGAAAAATGTTGTCATTGACGAAAGGGTCTTCCAGTCTCTACTGGTCACACTGAGTCCAAAGTGACAGAACTTAGCACACTCAGTGCAGAGCTATGTGCAGGAGCAACAGATGCCAGGTACCAGCTATGGGGGTTGGTCACAGACAGAGGCCTCTTGCCCACCCTGTGAACTCCCAGGGGCAGGGGCTCTTTCTAGTACCATTCTGATGAACTCTGGTTTGGAAAACAAACACATGTGTCCCTAGAAGAATGGTGGCCTGGAGCCTGGACCTGTCCTTCCCTGGACTCCATCTTCCCTCACTGGGTAGCAGGGCTGCAGTGAGTAATTACAGCTGCATGGTCCTGTGCTACAAATGTGACAGATCTCAGTGAACATTGTGTCACAGAATTCCAGCATTCTTTTCTTTTCTTTGCCCTGTTCCGGTAGACTCAAACTCTAGGCAACCCCCAGCATAGCGCCACCCAACCTGTGTTCATTTCCTCCAAAACATTCCTATCTTTTCTAGAATGATATATGGGGAAGATCCACTGCTTCTTCAGAACTGTCAGAAAACACCAAAACTCGTATCACAGAAGAAGACATGAATAGGAAAGCCTACCGGAGCCGTCTGGCCGCCATGCTGCCCCAGGCCTGCAGCAGGACCATGCCCAAGGCCAAGGAGATGCTCATGGGAGGGAAAAAGACATTGCACACTGGGTCATCCTGACCCAGAAGCTTTAAAAGGCAGATGGCAAAGGCGCTATTGGCTTCTGACAGTGTGTTCATGGTGAACTTCAGCAGTAAAGAGGAAAGGGACATGTCAGGCCATTCACCCGATGCCCACTGCCTGTTGTTCTGAACAGTGAAAAGTGCCCTTTTGGTTTTCATTGCAAAGCCACAAAGCTGCCGGCCTACAGTGCTGACCTCTGCCCAGTGCGTTCATCCTACGTGTCACAGCGGCCTCTTGTCTTACAGACATTCTGCCTACTCTGAACACCCCCGCACCAAGGCCCTGGTGGCCACCTACTCACCCTGTATCTTGTATAGCCCAGCCCGCCTCCCTCCCTCCTACCTGGCAAAACTGCCCTTCCTGCTGCAATGCAGCTTCTCTCAGGGCTAGGGTCAAGCCTTCAGGCACTACGGAGAGAGGCCCTATCCCACAGGGGACACAGGTTCAGGAGGAAGAAGGCATTCATCTGCTGGGGGTGAGTAGCAGGAAAGACATAATGGGTAGAGGCACTGGGTATGTTCAGTGACTGGGATTGTACCAGAACCAGGAGGACTCAGGATGGAGCTGCTGCATGAAAGAGAACAGGGAGGGCAAGGGCCAGGACAGTCCCACAGGTCAAGACCACCTGGGCCCCTCAGCTCCAGAGCTTCATCTGCATGTACCACCTGGCTGTGCCCAAGTCTTTTTGGGACCAGCTCTATCCCTAGGATCATAATCTGGCCTGTACCCATCCAGCCAGATGCACCAGGCCTCAGCTTCCTGTAGTCTGCTGCCCTACCAGAGCCTTGACCCCACCTGATGGATCTCAGGACCACCAGAATCAGCAATGGATTTGCAGGGACTCAGCAACTTTGGCAGCCTAGGTCCAGTGGGCATTTCTGACTGCAGAGGTGGGCCTGTCCTATCTTGATGTTCCTGCCTCCAGCCCTGGGGCCTGTTCCCCTGGGCCACAGGGATCCCCACAGGGTAGAGAAGGTGCTGATGACCTTATTGCAGCAGAGGAAGCCAAACCTTGGTCTGAGAATTCAACAGTGAAAGTGAAAGTGAAGGCAGATCAGGGGCCTCTGAAGGGCCAGAACCTGAAGGAGCCTTCTTGGTATCCCCGCAGTGGGTGAGGCTGCCTCTGGAGGATGGTGACTTCTAGGACAGTGTGTAAATTTTAGGAGGAACGTGTCTCAAAATTTTCATAAGAGGTGTGTGGTGGAACACCGGATGTAAGATGGTGCTGGGTTCAAGCTCCAGTAAAGCCTCTACCAAAGAATAAACAAAACTTTGAGGAGCAAAGACAATTAGGACCCTTTCTTTCCAAATTGTGGGGAGCCAAAAGAGAATGGGAAGCTCTGACTTCACTGGGGATGCTGGTCCCTTTGAGACAAAGGACAAGTGGTGATTATTCAAAATGTTGCTCAGCAGGGTACTGACACACTTTGGTCAGTTCAAGACCAGCACCCTGGGCCAGTGAGATAGCTCAGCAGACTAAGTGCCTGCTTTGGCAAGCGCAGGGACCAAGGTTTGATCCCTGGTCTTGCATGCTGCACCAGCTCCAAGGCGTGCTTAACCCACGACCAAGTCCAAGTGACGTGGCACACGACTATAACCCCAGCACTAGGCAGGCTGAAAACAGGAGGATCATTATGAGTCCAAGATGGGTAGTGAGACCTTGTACCAAATACAATAAAAGTGAGAAAATAAAAATAATAATAAAATCAGTTTAGAATGACCGGATGTGAGGCTGAGAGAGATCCGAGCTGTATTAGGTTCCTTTGAGCACTTCTTCAATAAGACTTTAAAAATGGCATCCAGGAGGCATGTCCGTTGGCTCAGTTGTTTAAGTGACTGCTTAAACAAAGCAATCAGGATGCTGTGGTTCAATCCCTAGGTCCTCAAGCCTTCCCAGACCTGCCTTGAAGGCATCCTGAGCCAGTCTCCCCACCTAAAAAAAAATGGCATCCAAACAAGAAATAATGAATGACTAGAGATTCAGGTGCGTTTCAAAGGACTCAAGGTTCTGGGAAATGCCAGAAAAGAATGGAAAAGTCAAAATTGACAAGAGATTTTGAGCCATGGTTCATGACAAAATGTTCACCCTGAACTATGCTGTTGGTAAAAGAGGCCAGCCCATCAACCATAGCACCAGCAAGGACTTGAAATGTTTCTGTGACCTTTCAGACTCTATTCTGATCTCTCTGATGAAGATAGCAAAGCAATGAATCAACAGAAAATGAAGAAGAAAAACATCAGACAACAGAAGAGATTCAAAATCTTCGATTGAGGGGAGAAAAAAGGAAACCAAGAAAATTAAACCTGGAAATATAAATGAATTACGTAATTTTAACGGAATTGAGAAAGCAAAAAACTTGTGTATACGTGAGAACATAGATTCACAAATAAGTCCTAAGAAGGACAGCAAAGAACTACATGAAAAAGTACAAAAGAGAAAAAAAGCCTTATTGAATATAGAAGAGACTCTATTCCCAAAGGAAAACTAAGGACAGGCCCAAGTACCTCGAAAATTGTCAAGTCTCCCAAGATCAATTGTTCCAAGACAAAAAGAGAAAAGCAATGAGTGGTTCCATTCATCATAGCAAAGATGGTGATGGAAACATGTCTGACAAAGATGTTCTGGAGGAAGATTTGGACAGTGCAGGTGAAATAGGAAGTGATGAGGAAGCTGAAGATGAAATAAATCACTGGTGGTGGCAGTTTCAGCTGATGATGGAAGTGAAGATGGAGAAGACAGTGAGGAGGATGAAAGTGACAGTGGCCCTGATCTTGGCAGGGGTAAAGGAAATATAGAAACTACTTCTGAAGGTGAAGATGACTTGTAAAGCAGGTTCTAAGAAAGCACAGGTTGGAGAACCCACAAGCGTGAAATGAGCACTCTGCTGGGTGGGCACTGCAGTCCCCTCAGTGGTTAAATGGGGTGTGTGGGCTGTGGCTCCGTGCTCACATCTAGACCTAACACTGGGCAAAGAGGACTCAGTGTAAGGAACAGCAGAACAGGGGGCAAAGGGAGGGACTGCTGTTGGATCCTGCAGGCAGGGCCCCAGGTGCCCCAGGGAAGGGAATGCAGGCCTGCTGGATTCCCTGCTCTGCCTCTCAATATTGAGGGCTCCTTTTCATGAAGTAAGACCAACCTCGCTAACTGCCTCTTCAAGAGTGCACCAGTCAGGAAGATTTCACAACAAATTGGGGAAATAATTGGGGAATCATAATGGACAAACTGTGCGCCATTTGCCAGTGTCTCACTTGTTAGCAGAGACAGCAGTGTGCCTCGTGGGGCTCAGGAGGGCGAGTGGTGCACACCTCCAGCCCTCACTGCTCCTGGAGCCTGAGGGTGGACTATGACACTGTCTGAGCTGGAAGTGAAGCAGGACCTGACCCACATAGGGAGAAGGTGATGAGGGGCCAGGAGGAGCAGAAGGGACCCCTAGAGCTGACCTTCAGTCTTGGTGGACACCCAGGCATTGATGTGCCTCCTGGAGCTCTCTGGAGATTTGGCAAAGCACAGCTGCTCCAGCTTGGCTTGGTAGGACTTGAGACAGGACTCCTGAAATGACTGTAGTGAGAGATGCTTCAGATGAGGCCTGGAGCTGCACAAAAGGTTAGGAAGCTGCCACACATTCCGAGCATCTGTGCAGCTGAATGTAATTGTTTGCATAAGGTAGAAGCATTTTAATGAAAGGTGACCCATCGATTTGGAGCCGGGAGGAGAAGGGTCAGGAGATAGTCTGTCTATTTCCCTAAGAGAGAAACCATGGTAATTGAAAAAAAGAATGTAAATGACCAGTAAAAAAGGGGGACAGGGCATACCTGAAGAGCAATCAGGAGAGGGTGACCTTCATGAAAACAATTTTCCTTGGTAGTGTGATGGTGGCAGTTTTAATGTGGAATGTAGCATCACCAACATTAAAATTGTCCAAAAACAGGTAAATTGGAGTTGATGAATGATCCTGTAAGGCCCATATGACAACCTGAAATTCTGTCTTTTGTGGAGAAGCAAAACATATCATATATTTAGGACAAAGAGACTGAATATTAAACCTGCTTCCAAAGAAATACCAATTGTGAAAACAGAAACAGCTCCCACTATGATAACTGAGCTTGTTTTTGAAGGTAAGACACAGCGTATGAGGGAAATCAATGGAATTAAATTGTTTGGTGGATAATGACAGTAACACCAGGGATATTAACTAATGTGGTTGTCCAGCACGCTGAGACTTACCATAATTGCTGTTGCTGACCTCAAGAAAAGGGACCAATTATATTTTGAACCTCGTGTCCAAATAGCACATTTCCATACACATCCAATCAGTCTGGTCACAGCATCATAAAATTGAGTAATGTTTTTAGGTGGAGCATGCAGCAGAGATAGCCATTGAATCAGGTCAAGGTGGGCATAGAACCATGGACACAGGACCTCGGTGGGCATATGTAGAGTGGAAAAAAATTAAAAACATTAGAACACATCACATCTATAGAACTAAGCAATATAAAGAGCCAGATTACCTTTATTCAAGGCAGTTTTAGCTTTTGATGTAAGAAGTCTTTGAAAGTAGGTGCGGCATCTCCCTTTACAATGACAAAGAGAGGGGCTAAATCCAGGTAGCTAAACAGATGAGTGGAGCCGATTATCAGAGAGGGGGGCACATAGATTCCCAGAGCTCTAGGGAAAGATGATGCAGCCCAGATTTCATAAGGTCCAGCTCCAGCAGGAGAGCTAGACCTGCTTGTGATAAAGGGGTGCAGAGAAGAGCTTGAAGCTGGACACATGAAATCTGGATGAGGATGCAGGCTTTGCAGTGGCACGCAGGCTGCCACAGGTAGTGGAAGGACGAGAAAATAGGCCACTGCAGGGCTTCGAGGTGAGCACCACGAGGTCAGTGTTCCAGGGAGCATATCTGTAGAGTCAGGTCTAGGATGAGGAGAAAGGTCTGGAAGACTCTGCTGCCTGGGGTGTGAGTGGGCACCTCTGCATGGCTCTGCCCTGGCCAGCATGCCCTGTCATGGACCCCAGAGCCTTCAAGGTGGGACACACAGGAAATCCTCAGGGGATTCTCATGGAGCCCTGGAGAGCACCTTATGTGTCCTGAGTCCTGGGAATGCATCCTCACTGTGGCGACCACTGGCAGCCTTGCTAGAGGATGGCAGACCAGCCTGGTGTGCCAAGCTTTGGGCCTGGAAAGCTTCCCCAGGACCTGGTGACAAGTCAAGTGTCTTCCTCCCTGGGTGTCTTAGCTCTGCCCACGTTACACACCCCAGAAATCTGCACGGAATCATCTCCTTGTTCCTTCAGCTGCAGTGCCAGGGTGGGCCCAGAGTACTGGTCAGCTTGAGGGTCAGGGTGTGTGTCAACTGAATTCAGTGCCACAGAGCTTCCCTGTGATGTCCTATGACCCACACACAAATCACAGAAGGGGCATCCCAACCCTTCAGGGAGCACTGGCCCACTCAGATCTTAGCAGCTAATAATGGGCTCGAGCACACCCTTTGCTTAAGGACGGGCCCCCTTACATTGAATGTTTGATTACAAAAGAATGTGTTCTGGGGCCGGAATCCGAGACTGGAGCTGAGTGCACAGTGCGGCTTCTTCCAGGTCGCTCTCCAGGCCTTGGGCTGAGAGCGGGGACCCCACAACCCCTGGCTGCCTGGCCTGCCTGGGTGCTAGGCGCAGTGCTAGCGGCGTCTGCTTCTGGGTCTCCTTGTGCGTCCCTGCAGCTTGGCCTGCAGCATGAGCTGTTTATCATAACACAGCTCTGCCCTGAAAATTCCCGAGCAAAGCTGTCTTCTCTCTCAGAGCACCTTCACTTTCAGCAACGTTTTCTCCACAGTAGATTTGATAGGAAATAAAGGGAAATGAATCCACAGAACTGCAAAGTGACTATCACACCTCTATTTTTAAAATGCATTTTTACATTTTACATTAATGTGTATACTTCCCATGAGGAACATCACATAGTTAAGCACTAGGAATGTTCACATTTGAAATGCCCTCGTCTGCACCTATGGAAGTACTCTGGTAAAACATTTTCTTATATATCTCAACTTTTGTCTAATTTTATTCATTTTGTGTTTACATTTGCATGCTTAATGCCTTAAAGGGAGATCTCATAGACAATACTTTTATCAGACATGTGACTTTTAAACATAGGTGTTAAACTTTGGCTTGAATTTTTATCTAGGTACATGTGTTCAGAGAACAGGAGATCTTTGTGTTAATGAACTCGAGCTCACCACTGTCCATGCACTGTGGCATTACCACTTTGCCTAGGAATACCCAGCCTAACCCAAGGTCTCAGAAAGCTCCATCATGATCCTTCTCAACCTGTTATCTCATTCCATTTCATACCTGACCTGTTTTGAGTGCTCAGAGATTCAGAAGCTAAAAAGAGCGTCTGTTTTCCAATGCTGCTTGAAGGCACCACAGCCACATGTCCACCAGGGGTATAATCTGGGTCTGTTCTAGAACTTTAATTCATTTCACTGTCTTGTCTGTCATGATCCCAATAACAGAATCCTGATTAATGTCACATAACAAAGTGTGACATCAAGCAAATCCTCTGGATGCAGTGTGCCTAATCTTTACTCTTCAGTGTTTTTCTTGCTAGAAATTAATGCCGAGGTGTGGGCCAGGTGCACACCCCAATGGCCCAATATTTAGGACATATTCATATCTGTTTGAATATCCTATAAATCAGCATGGGGAAAAGATGCAGCAGAATAAATGGCAGTCACTTCAGTTAAAGAAACGGAAGGACCTAGAAGCGCTCTGGGCCTCAGCACAGCGCGAATACTTGGCCATGGTCTTCCTCACCACCGTACTTTGGCTGCGGAACCCTGTCATCTTCTGCTACTTTCGGATCCAGGAGGTGCTGAAGCATGCACAGGTGAGTGAGCACGCCGTGGATCAGGGACCCAGGGGGCCAGGAGCCTCCGCCCCGGGGTCCTTGACCGGGCGTTACCTGTTCGTCCATCCAGCACTTTCGGAGGAGGAAGAACCGCTGCTACCTGATGGCCATCAGGGCTGTCACCAGGACCTTCATGATGTGTACTGGGACTCGCAAGCTGAAGAAGCTGAACCCGAGGACCTTAAGCGCCGCCCGCCCTTCCCATCCTGGCGCCCCGGTCCTGACCCACGTGCAGCGCGTTGCTCCTGGCTGTCTGTTGGTAGAGGAAGCTTTCCGGGTCTTTGTTGAGACCTGCAACTCTGTGCCAGTGGCGTTTTCTGAGCATTAGCAGAAAGAATAGGAGCAGTTCTGAGCCCATAAGGCCAGACAGGCCTTGCTAGCAGTAGCCTCTGGTGCCGGTGTTGCGGTCTGCAGGGATCAGAGGTGAATTCCACCTGCTCCCAGCTGTGGTGCTGGGGGAGGCAGTGCT
>NW_004524599.1:15997366-16001387 GCF_000260255.1 Octodon degus
ACCAGGCCTGAGCGGAAAGGCCTCGTCTTCTCTTGGTGGACACTGAGTCTCAGAAGGCCTTACAGAGATTGTGCACATTTAAACAAATATGGATGTTTATTTCAGTTCAATAACTTGTTTAAAGCACCAAGAGAAAAATAATGTAAATCCTCAATTATTGTTCTTAGTTTCAAAGTTGTTTCCACAAGCTTTATGGGTTTTTTCTTCATTTTTAGAATTTAGAATTTAGAAATATAAGTAACTTATGCTTCTTAATAGCACAAACTTATTTAAAATTTGCTCATCAGTGGCCTGTTTATAGAAGAAGTTAATGGCTTAATTTGTTTTGTCTACTTTTTTCAATAGTTTGTACTTTTTGTTTTCTTAGTTTCTTATACATTTCTTCTATTTTTCTTTCTTCTTCTAATTTTACATGTATATATTTGACAATAGAAATGACTGGTTGGAAGACAGCACTCTATTAAAAGAATTACTGTGTAATTCATATTACTTTAAGTGAAATTCTGTATCACTTGTAATTTTTTCTATTTTAATTGTAATTGGTGCTCTCTTTAAAAACTAAAAAATTAAAAGATATAAATTAAGTTGTTTCCTACAGATATTCGTATTCCCGGTTAATAGTGAGGTCTGAGCCTTCGCTTTACTTGATGCCCTCTCTTTGTTTCTTGCATTCTTTTCCTCCACAGAACACGTGCTACAGCAAGTACCTTTCATTAGTGCGTGTAGGAAATGGTCTGCTCTTTGTAAATAGTGTTTTAATGAGTTGAAAGTATTCCCTTCACATTTGACAGTGCAGAGAGCTTTTAATGAGGAACAGATATTCAATTTTGCTCAGTGCTGTTACCTCATCACAGAGATAACAGCATTTTCTTTCATATTGATAACATAAAGTATTCCCTCAATGAAATTTCTAATGCTAAATGAGTCCTGCATTACTAGGAAAAACTGCACTCACTTATAATGCTTTCCATTAGGTATATTATTTTTTATCATCTCAACAATTATTAATTATTCCTTGGTTTTCATATGGAGCTTACAGTTGTGGGCAAAAGAAATGCAGAACTTTGAATCTAGCCCAGACTCTGAGGTTAAGCAAAGAAATCAACTATTTCGGCAAAGAGCAAGACAAAAACATACTGATGAGTGAAAAGGGGAGCTTCTTTATGCTCAGCTGTTAGGAAGCGCTTCCCTGAGGAGGGCATATGTGACTCGTGACCTGAAATTTGAGGGGAAGAAGGTGTTTTCAGAGAAGGTGCTTGTTGCTTCCAACAGGAAATGAAAATGAAACATAAGGCAGATGAAGACTTTTTAGACATGCAGAATGGAGGCTTGTTACTTCTGAGGGTCTAGGGGTTGACACTGTTTTCTCCCTCCATATGTGTCCACTAACCCTCAAGGTAAACCTTCACTTGGAGAAACAACTTGACTTATGTGTTTATATCAGAAAAAATCCAACCTAAAAAACAGGGGAAGAAAACATTGTCTACCAAATGTCAATAGCAAAAATGCTCTAAGCGTTCATCAATTAGATGGGTGGAGCAAAATCCTATATATAATATAATTAGAGAAAATATTGAATATATTTGAGAACACAAAATGACTATTAAATTTCTCCCTTAATATTGAAAGCCCTCTTATCTGGTCATAGCACATCTTAGAAACAAGGATAATAATTATAACGTTTAGGTGTATTACTCAGTTCCAGCTACCAGGATGTCTTCAGATGTTTCCATCTATGCTGTTGAAGGACTTGGATTTCAGCTGTCTTCCCCTGTCATCCCTCTGTCTTGTTTGGGTTCCATGGTTATGCAGGGCTCACAGAAGGAGGTGACAAGACATTATGTAGAATTTTCAGTTTTTCCTTCATTACTATTTTCTAGTATTCATCAGTGTAGTCATTTGGAACTGGAGTATCCTTGTGAGGATTTGACGTTCAACTCTTACCTTAGCCAAAACTGTAATGTACGAACTTTGGAGGGAGCTTACTCATCTTTAAGATTCAAATATTTGATCATTTCATCACTGTGTTACACACATGGGCACAAAATCTACATACTATTATTTTATATGCATTTTAACATCTATGAATTTTGTTATGGCACCATAATTAATGTTCTTGACGTGGAACTCCAACCCTCTTCACCTAACTTCGTGGTTATCAACTTAATTTTTCTCAAGGACACACTTTGAGGTTTTAGTTTAAGCACGTTCTTGTATTGAGGTCTCTGATTTCTGCTCAGATCATTATTACATATTTCTCTCTACTTATTTTGGACTTAATATTTCAATTGCTGGATAAGAAGTGGTTTTATATCAGTGAAGTAATAGCATTCTTGCTAATGAACCATGTCCAGAGGGATTTAAGGGTCAAAGATTCTAAGCAGTGTTGGGAGAAGCAATGTTGGAATAATTTAAGGAGAGAACAGCTGTCAAACTCTGCTGTCTCATTTATTAGCAGAACCTTGAATTTGCCCATCCATATGTTACAATTTCACCATGGGAAACTCACTTTGCAATGTAATTTCCATTGCAGGATATCAAGAAGTGAGGGAGGGTGGAGACTTTCACAGATGTTTGGAGGGAGCAAACATCTGTGGATCAGGAGGTGATCCACAAAGCCCAGTACAGCTCACGGATTAATGGGTTGTAAGAGTGGATCTGACATAAAAGCCAATTTTTCAGGTCTCTCTGAGTTCTTGGTTTCTCGCCATGTACCGATTGATAGCAGCCTGGGTTTCTAGCAGCAAAGAGAACATCTCTAGCTGTGGCCCTTCAGTCACTGAGAGAAGAGTGAGCCCATGGAGTCCTGCTGCTTTACACCTTACCTGGCTGTGATATGGAGTCACCAGGAAGAGAAGAGAGGTGAGGCAGGGCACCTGGTGACACCAATGTGGAGGCCTCTGAGTGGTTCCAACACCAGATGTCGTTGCCCTCCAGCCACGGTTGCAACGTGCCAACGTGTGCATCAGAAGTCAGCAAGCTCAGCCCCAAGCAGAGGCTGCTTACAGGCTGCAGCATAGTCAGCCTCAGAGATGGTCTGCAGTCACGAGTCAGGTCCAGACCTATCAGTATCATCAAGGGAGCCAGAGCAGCAGGCATGAGAGAACAGAACAAAGCCCCTTCCTACATGATGGTTGTGAGATCAGGGCTCCCAGGGTCTAAGAAGACGTGGCCCAACGGCATGAGTCAGGGCAGCTCTGTCCGCCTATCTCCTCTCTCATCATGGACAGTCTGCGGGCCTGTTCCATAGCAGCTTCTGTAATGCTGGGGAGATTTAGAACTCATCATAGAGATGAGGAAGTAAAGCAGAACTCATCAGCTAAATGTCTGTCACACAGCTCAGCAGTAAATGGCCAAGAGAACAATTAAAAAGCAAGTGGAAGCATTTACATGGGAAATTCTCAGGAAAAGTCATACAGACGGCTGGTAACACAGGAAATGAGGCCCGATATCAACCCAGCAGAGAGCGAGAGCTAAAAACCACAGTGAGACATCACATGACACCCGGTAGGTGGATGAGGTAAGGATACTGATGGTGAGGCTTTCAATTTAAAACAAAATCAGTACAGAGAACGACACAATGCCAGAAATGCTGTCACCCAAGTGTTCCTTGTAAGGGTGTATTTTGAACATTTTGAGGAGGCCCTAAACAATACATCTTTAACTGTAATAGAGATTTCATTTAAAACTTTGTCAGACATTGCCAGTCCTATGCATAATCCACTCCCATTATGGACTACTGGACCACACTGGATTATTTTGTTGAATTCATGTATTTACAATATTCAAATGGCAGTGGAATACCCAACTCTGACAAAACTAAACGAAAATGGGGAGACAAATGAAGGACCATTTTGTATCTGTATATACAAAATAGCGTGGATAGATATACAGCTACTCTCTTTTTTTTTTTTTTAGCCTTATCCTCATCCTCTTTTTTTTTCTTTTCAAAGTTTTATTGATAAACAGATAGCAATGAGACAGTTTCAAATCAAATCGAAAGTACAGTTTCAACAAATAA
>NW_004524599.1:16031291-16037724 GCF_000260255.1 Octodon degus
CCTTCATCCTCATTGTTTTTAACAGATCCTTTCTTACCTTTTCACTAGCTACACCAGCATCTTCAAGATCTGAAACTCTGTCTTCACTTTCACTTAAATGGTTTTGCAAGCTTGTGATTGAGATTTTAAATTCCTCTTTATCTCTTTGACTCTGCTTCATACTATCTATTTCTTTCCTGTATTGCTCATTCAAGGAATCCGTCATTTTTCTGACCTCCTCTATTTTTTTTTTATCAATGTCTCCTTTAGAAGCAGTTATTAATTCTTTTTCTGCAGTGTTTTTTTCAGATTGGGTTTCCTCCCTATGTTTCTGTAGTTGATTCTTTACGTCAGATGCTATGAGTTCCAAGAATTCTTTTCTTACTTCAGAAAATTCTGCTGAGCTCCTCTATGACTTTCTGCTGTTGCTTATTTACTATTGACACTATTAATTCCTACATTTGAGCTGAGCTAGTAGAAAAGAATTCCGCTCTAAGTTCCTCTATGACTTTCTGCTGTTGCTTATTTAGTATCAATGCTATTAATTCATATATTTGAGATGAGCTAGTGTCCTCTGCACTTATTCTGGGTGGGCATTGGGTTTCCCCCATATGTTTCTGCATTTGATTCTTTACTGCAGATGCTATTAATTCAGGGATTTCTTTTTTCATTTCCAATCTGAGTTCCTCTATACCTTTCTGCAGCTGTTTCTTTATTTCAGAAGCCATTGATTCATTGATTTTAGCTGTGTAATTCTCACTTTGTTCTGTGTTAGTGTCCTCTACACTTGTTATGGGTGGGTTTGGGTTCAGAGATTGCATTTTGTTCCTTCTCGTTGTCATTTTGTGTAGCACTGTCTTCTGACCTTTGTTGTAGAGCTTTGGTGCAGTTATAGCCTTAGCACCTACTGAAGTTCAGGTGCAGATCTACACAGTTTGGATCTATGGAGCTGTGCCTGGCCAGGGTCTGGCTGCTGTGCTCAGCTCCTTCCTGCTGCTACCCTTAGGAGTGATCCTGTTGTGCCCCTCTGGCAAGATGTTCTGCTCCTGGACTAGCTGGTTGGTTCTGTCCCCTACTCTTTCTGCAGCGATTGCAGCTGCAGGGTTTCACCTCAGGCCTGTATTCCAGGCCTGAGATGAGTCTGGAGAGGACAAGGAGTGGCAGCTCTCCCACACACTCACTGGGCCTGGGCTAGGACTGGATCTGGGGGTCCCCATAATGTGGCAGAAATTCTTACTGGTCGGACCGGGTGGGGGTGTGCTGTAAAGTGGTGGTGGGGGTCCCAAGGGGGTAGAAGAGGTTCTCCCCCATGCTGCGCCTGGGGTGGGACCAGCAGGTCCCGCCAGTGCAGGGTAGCCGGAAGCTCTACGACACGGGGGTACCTTAGCAATATGTTTAAGTTACCTGACAGTGTTGGATATTTTTCCTTTAAGGATAGGTTTGTATTTGGTGCTTCACATATGAAAACAAAATTTAGATTCCAAATCCTGAACCTCAATGTAGAACAAAGAAAACCAAATGGAAAACATGGAGAGAAGTCCTGAACACAGTCATCTGGAAAGATTGAACACAATGGGAAAGCACTTGGTGTTCTCTGCAATGAGTGTTGAGTGTTGTGTTAGTTGATACATTGTGTCTACTTGGCTGAATCAGTTCCAGTGGATCTCAGCATGGGGGCCTCGCCCTGCAGGTGGGCAGGGCCCAGGAATTGAGAAAGGCAGGAAGCCGCCCTTCCTGGTTTCCTGCTGCCCCACCCTGCTTCCGTGGAGGAGTCAGTCTTCGAAGGAGCTTGATCTCAGCAGCCACGCCACTTTGGAGGAGCTCGGATCTTCACTGCACCGTGCAGAAGGAAGAGAGAGGCTTGATGGAGGCCGCGGCAGCTGCTGCTCCTCTCTGCTCTTCGTTGTTTTCTGCCGCATGAACTGCTGTCGTTTGCCTTGGAGCCAGCAGAATATGGACTGAACCCTCCAGTAACTGAGAGATAAGTAAACCTTTCCTTCCTTCATTTTGAGTGTTGGGTATTTGTCCCAGCAACGAGTAAAAAGTAACTAAGACAAGTGTCACATGTCCCTTGCAAGACAGAGCCTTGCCACCCATCACAGAAGTGCCCTGAACTTGGTTAAACAGAAAGGTAAGAGCTTCTGTTTGTTTTTTTCTTTTGTTTTTACTTCAGAGATAATTTGTGATCTGATTTCCTCTATGGCTTTCTCATCCTTTGTGTGAGCCTTCTAGATGTGATTCTGGAACACTCCCCTCATGCTGCTCACCTCCGTGCTATGCAGGAGCCTCCTTTTTCTCCCCTGCACCACCTGTGCCTACTTTCCTGTCACCTCAAAGCCTGCATCAAACTCCAAATGGAGCTTAGTCTGCCTGCCTGATGCTCTCCACTGCACCTTCTTATTACACAGCCATCTCCAGTTCTCCTGGAGGAGCAGAGCCTAGTTAAGCCTGGGATACATTCTCTTTTTTTAGACCTTTTTGAATTTATGTGCACCCTTCTCTGTTGACCCCATAGTCACTGGGCACGTGGGCTTCTCATTGAGACTTCGGCTCAGACAAGGCATTCCTGGGCAGGCCCTCCTGAACTGCTCCATGTACAGTGTGGTCCTTCTCCTTTGAAGACATCCTGTGCCTGATCAGTCTGCACCATGAGCTCCATGAAGTTAGGATGTTTGCTTGCTTCCAGCCTTGGGATTGATCTCAGGTGGGGCTGTTCTTTGTCAGCTATTGCCAGAGACCACTCCCTACGTAGGAGATTTCACACTTCTTTCTCTTCACTAAGAAAAATAGCACTGCAGTGGCCTAAGAGGCATTGGGAGGAGGCTGTGCTGCTCCCGTGTCAGAAACCTCAATGATCCCTCCCCAAGGCTCACTGACTTCTGCTTGGCAGGCAGACCAGGCTCCAGAGTTGGCTTATCACCTGTTCCTCCCACGCATAGCAGCCAACAGAGCCAGCTCACTTGGTGCAATATGGGTTTAGTGCTCTGTCCTCTGCATGCAGCCTGCAGCAGGTGTTATGGTGGCTGATTCTAGAGTCTGGATCAGAGATATCCCAAATGCTCCTGTGTTCCAGCTCAGCACTACTGGGGGAGATAGCACCCTGGGAGACGAGGCCCAGGGTAAGGACGGTAGGGGAACCAGTGGGACCTATGCTAGAGGGAGATGGTGCAATTCATGGTGTCCCCCTGGGATCACTTAACAGATACAAAGGTGTGCCTGACCTCATGCTTCTCATGGACAGGAAAGCTTGCAGGAATTCTCCAGGGAGGAGTGGGATGGAGACTCATGGAGCGGTCATTGCTGCCTCACATGTCTCTGTTTGTTGAGTGTGGAAATCCACTGAAGATCAAGGATGTCTCCTTATAAGACAGGGCAGAGAATGAGGCACATTTTTAGAGAGTGGGACATCACAGTGCAGTGGAATCTTTACAATCACGGCTCACAGAGTCAATCAGAAAAGTGTTATTCTGTACCAATGATGAGATTCTATTTCATTCCATCATCTGAAACTCTTATTGTTCACAAGACCAGCTGAAAACCCTCTTTGCAATCCTTCTTTGCATGTGGACACAGGCAGTGAAAGTCCTCCTCCATGTTCTTCATGAAGATGTGATGGGAGACCATTGGAGCTTTCTCAAGGATGGTTTAAAAATGTATGGCACCAAGTGTATTTCGTAGCATTTCCTCAAGGTCCTCTTTACATGAACGAGAAACTACTCATTCCCCTAGTGTCAGGTCACTGTGAGCCATTTCACTGGTCCACTCGCACTTTGCACACCGCAATGTTTTTCAGTCTTGCATAAATGCACATGTTTATTGCTTTCTCTGCATGTTTTCTCCAATTCATTGATGGGGAGACCAAGAACCTGGAAAGAGGCCACCTGGGCTGTACATCTGGAAACACACACCTGGGTTCCAAATGTTCTCCTCAGGGGCAGTGTGTCCTCCTCTGGTGGTGACAAGCAGACATCCCCACCACCAGAGGTCTCCACATATCTGATTCCACTCTTCTCTAGGATGACTGTTTATCAGCTGTAACTCAACCCGAGAGTCTCTACGGCCTGCAGTCTGATGCTGATGGAACCTGAATCCCTAAGTGAATGTGTGGCTGGGAATTGAGAAGCCACCAATCAGGAACATAATCTCCTGAGTCAGCTGGAGCCAGGATCCTATAGGCCTCTTTCTGGGTGAGGCTTCAACCCTGACCTGTAATTCTTGCAGTCTCTCACACATGATCCCATCTGCTCTCCCTACCACCCTGAAATGCTGAAATCCTGCTGTGGTGTTCAAGAGTTGCAGGCCATGTCTCCAGGATGAATGCTTAACGTCACTGCTTGGGAAAACTCAAGATTTCCATGTGAATTACCTGTTGATTCCAGGCTTTACTGCTCCTACTGCCCTGATCTTCCCTTTGGAGTTCATTTCTTAAGATGGGCTTACCATTCTCAGTCCTTTTTCTCTCATAACTCATGGGTCTCTTATAGCCTAGAGTCTATTTTCCATGATCACAAATTCATTCCTTTCAAATGGAATCATCAAGAAGAGCAGGCTTCTGTCTCCCAGTCTCCTGGAGGATGGACCCTTATCTGGGATAATGCTCAGAGCCACGAGGACAGCGAAATGACCAAGGGGAAGTCTCAGCTCCATATCAATGGCATCGATGCTTTGCTTCCTCGTGCAAGCCTTCCCCTCTGTAGACCTAGCACTTCTAAATGAGCAGAGCATCGGGTCTCAGGAACAAAGAGCAACACTTTTGCTAGTGGCTCAGAAGGGTTGAGGGTGAGGGGTTTCATTCCTACTTCCACTTCTTGATTCCTGGACCTGTGAATCCTGGCTATCACAAACACTGTAGCATATAATGGACACTGATTCAAAACATATACAGCCTTTTGACGCATCTTACCCAGCCCTGTATGTTATTGCCAACTAGCTGTCCTCAAAAAGAGCACTGTGCCTTTCTATCAACCCACCCACTTCTGGATGGCAAGGAGCATGGCATCACCAGTGAATTCCATGAGCATGAGCCTATTCCATCACTTCTTTGACTATAAAATATATTCTTGATGTGCCATTGAATTATGCCCTACCACTTTCATTTTTTGCTTTGAGGCAAGATATCACTCAGTTCCCCAGGTGAAACTTAAATTTATGATCCTCCTGCCTCAGCCTTTTGCAGTGCTACAATTAGAGGATCCACTAAAACACCCAGTGTCTTTGTACCACACCCAGCTTGGCATAAATTTAATGACTTAGAGGACAAATAGACCACACATCCTACACTTCCTATAATTCCGCAGTGCCTAGTTATATCAGAATGCTTTATTTTCTTGTGTGGCTCTTATTAATACTTTATGCAAGAATACATATTCATTGTAGTTTTTTTTGACTAAGAAAAACTGTTAGCAGGGCATGGTGTAGACTAACAGTCCCAGCAGCGTGGGAGGCAGAGGCAGCAGGAGCACAAGTTGAGCCAGACTTGGTGACCTAGCAACTTAGTGAGAACTTGTGTCAATGTAAAAATAAATAAATAATGAGCTATAGCTGCCTTTCAGTACAAAGCCTCTGAGTTCAACCTTGAGTACTCCCAAGAAATCGTGTCATTTCTGCTGCCAGCCAGAAACAGAAGGCTCTGGTCTTCACTTTCCTGACTTAGCAAACTGCAGCCCAATGTCCTGGTTCCAGGAGAGGGCTCCTGAGAATATTAATGCTGGGTGCTTAGAAATTCTGCTCATGCCAGAGGCACCATGCACTGTCAGCTCACAGCCAGGCATCCACTGGGACGGCGATGGTGAACATTTTTAAGCACCCAAACTAACACAAAACTCACATATTTATGGCAAGATGTTGATCCTGCAATTAAACCTAAATACTGAGGGTTTCTTTTTACCAAAAACAGCTTACACATGAACATCTTCATCTTAAAATAGCAATATATTAACACCTTTCCTGGTGTAAAATATTTTATTTTCTGAGTATTCCTCATAGCACTCTATTATGTGAGTCCAAAAAAATAACAACAAAAAAGCCAAAAAGCAAACAAAATAAAAAAAAAGGATTTCTTATGGACCACTGACATTCTTTACCTGAAACATAATCAAATCAGTGAAGCTGTACAAATTTCACAGCAAATACATGTCAAAACATTTCCCAAAGTAGCACTGTGTATGAGCTACAACTGTGACTCAACTGTTTCAATTATTGTGATTTTAGGTTACCCAGGATGTAAGTAACACTAGATTGGGTTGTTATTACCAACAGATGCAAATATACATCACCAAACAGGTACATGAATTGGAGTCATATTAATTTTTTAAAAACTCTTAAACCATATTTTTCTAGAGGAGATAAGCAGAATAACTTATTTTTGAGTTGTTCTGTCCCTAACAGAACTGTATCACATATGTAGAGTTCAAACATTCTTTGTAAAATCACATGTAAAGATTTATATACAGGA
>NW_004524599.1:16043909-16056301 GCF_000260255.1 Octodon degus
CCACCTACTGTTTAATTTCTGTAACTAACCTTACAATTCAAAGCAGGCTCTAAAAACATCTGGGTGCCGCTTCCCTCAGCCCATGTGTGTGATGGCGAAGTAAAATCATGAGAACAAGGCACTGATAGCAGCATTAGTATAAATATAGCCATGCTCCTAAATATGCAAAACAAATCTCTTTTTTAAAAAATTCAAATGCAGATATATCCTGTAAATTGTATCAAATCTTGAGGGAACATCTGAGTAAGGAGAATACGGAGAAAGAGTCTGCGTTGTCGGTAGGCTAGTCGAAAGTCAGGGTTGATCACGATCCGTAATGAATACAGCGCATCCATTTACTTACTGGAAGTGATCAAAGCAGGAAAGGCAGAAATGTGTTAACGTTTGAAATACGCATGGCCTTCTATCCATAAGCTCCATCATATCAATAGAATAAAATGGGCTTAACATTCACTTAGGATAATTCATTAACAGATTTTAGAGAAACAAATATCTTAGAACCAAATCAAACTGCCTTAATAAATTACAATCGCGCTAATGAAACCCAAACTGTAGGACGATCTTCTGAAAAACTGGAATGTAAAAGGTTCGGTTCAGTTTAGATGCCGTCACTGTCTTCATCGTCACCTCCAGGGTACCAGACTGAACTTCATCATCATCTCCAGTACTAAATGTATCGGTTTCGTTGATCTTAGCACGCTCGGAAGCTCGCCATAGGCTTTTAGACTTCTCGCTTCATCCGCATTGTATCTTAGAATCACATCAGCTTTGTTATCCTGGTAATCTCGGAGACCAACCAATATGATGTCGGAGGTATTATGCAAACCTTGTTTCTCAATTTCCCTCTAGTGTGACCTAGCCTCTTCACCCTGTCAAAACACATCGCTTCTCATCGTCCATTTCCCAGCATCTCGATTCCCTGAGCATATTCTTGCCCATCCTCTTTGGATACCAATTCTCTTTTTATCAGATTCACTGTCATTCTTACCTCTGCGTCTGTTTTTGCCTCCTTTACCTTTATTCTTGGGCATAGTGGTAAAGACCATAGAGCGGCTTCCCTGATTTCCCGGCTGGCTGGGGCGCCCACGACTCCTCCAAGGGGCGCGAAGGGTGCAGTCAAAGCCCACGTGGGACTAGGCTGGTGCTGGGGGCCGAGACGCGTGAGCCGGAGAGTAGCGATGCGGCTCCCCTGCGCCCCCTTGCACCCACGCTCAGCAGCAGTAGATGGTGTCGAGGCTGCTAGTGTGTGTATGAAGAGCTCTTAATCATACACCTCGTATTTTATTGAAAGGTAAATTTTGTGGATCTTGTGCTTTGCTCTTGATTGCACACTGACAGTTTGTTAAACCTAGGTTCACATGTCCTGAGTTTGAGCACAGCGCAGCCCATTGGGCATTTTAGGACATCTTCTTGTATCGGATTTGGTATCACTCGGAACACATCACAGCTGCTCACCAGCGTAGGATGGCCAAGCAGTGAGAGGAGCAACCCCAAGAGCTTCCATTCACTTCAGTCATTTGGAGCCTATTTCCACACCTTAAAGATTTCTCTTTCAAAACTCCCAAGGTGCTGCGCCTTGTCACCCACTTGTGCACATCTTCTCTACCTGCACACACGGGTCATCGATTTTATTTTTTTTTCATGTGGGGTTTTCTTAAAATCCCAATAGCTACTTTCAGATTTCTAAGTTCCAAACAGTGTACGCAGGAAAGGTCAAGTTCTTTTTTAAATCCTGATTTATCCAGGGAAGGAGGAAAACACATTGTGTCCATTTTATGGAAAGGTAAACATCTGTTATTGAAGTTTTACTTTGCAGCTGACACAATACTGGGAAATTCCTTGTAGGTTCCTTTATGGCTTGTGGGGTTGTATGCGAAAGGTGTAGAATTTTTAAAATTCACTTTTAGACTTGGAAAATACTTCAGTGCCCACTTTGATACCGGCTGCATTCCTCATCCCATAGTACTTACTTTGGCTCACGGAAGTGCATTGTAATATCAGCCAAGGCCTGGGGCGGTTGGCCGGGCCACATCTGCATCTGTGACTGTGCTTGCTCCTGCCCACTGTCACCCATGCACAGCCTGATGCCATCCAGGCCAGCTGCATGTCTCTTCAGGACTCGTCCTCTGCTCAGCACCAGAGCGCTGTCCGAGGCTCTGTGCTGTGCCCAAACCTCAGCAAGAAGTGCTTGCAGCTGTCGAAAAGTAAGAGCAGGAGCCACGATGTAACCCACCACTTTTGTAGTTTCTTTGAGGACAGCTTTCACTTTTCTGCTGCTTTCCCGGGTGTGCAACACTTCCTGATAGATACTACAGTGTGTAAAGCTTCTTCAAAGATAATACAGTGAAACTGGGGGGCTGGGTGTTTTGCTTCTTTAACAAAGAACAAGCAGTGACCACTGCTTCTTCTTGTCTTAGAATGACTGCCGAGAAAGCCTGCACCACAGCGTTGCAGCGATCTGCACCTGTGTTCTTTCAGGCAAAGAAATCACTTGCTGTTGCTATTGTTGTTCTTGTTGATTTGATACAGTATTTCACTACATGGTTCACACCCACAGTGATTCTCCTATTTCAGCCTCCCCAGAACTGGGATTACAGGAATGTACCACCATGCCCAGTTGGGGTTGGCACCGCATGCCTGGGATTCCAGGGCCAGTAAGACGCGAGTCACCTGGAATTGAACTCAAGACCCTGTGCTTTCCAGGCAAGCGCTTAGACTATGAAGCTATCTCCCCAACCCCAAAACACCAGTTTTACCAGCTTTTCTCTCATGACGTCATCACCTGCACAGAGCAACATTCCTGCCAGCCTTGCTGCTTGATTATCGATACCCGTGCTCCTATCCCAGCACACAAACTCATGGCGCCTTTGGGGGTCAGGGGTGAGCTGCTGATGAACACGCTCCTACATCCCAGACTCGACCTGCACCTTATTTCCATCAAGTCACATCTCAGAGATGTCTTGCATAATTTAAACAAGCAAAAGGAAATCACTCCCAGACAACACGGACATTGTAATAAAACCCCAATCAAAGGGGGCCTTGCCATGATTTGCTATGCAGTATGAAATTTGAAAGCTGGCAGCAGGCAGATGATTTGTCCTACAAAGATAGTTGCCAAAGATAGACACTGGGAATGGTATTGCCTCAATTGCCCTTCTAGAAGCTCTTTGCTTTCTGCTTAACCAAGTTCAGGGCACTTCTGTGATGGGTGGCAAGGCTCTGTCTTCCAAGGACAAGTGACACTAGACACTCACTGCTGAGAACACCCAGTGCTTTCCCATTGTGGTCAGTCTTTGCAAACAACTGTGGCCAGGACTTCACTCCCCCTTTTTAGTTTGGCTTTCTTTGTTCTACTTTGTTGTTGAAGACTTGGAATCTAAATTTTATTTTTCACATATGAAATACCCAATACAAACCTACCCTTAAAGGAAAAATAGCTAACACTGTCAGGTAACCCCCGGGTGAACATTATATGGCAGGAACTTTCAGCTAGGCTTCTTCTTGAATTTGGTGATCACCAATGAAAGGGGACAGAAGAGAGGAAGCTGCCCCTGACAGGAAAGTGGGCATGGGAAGGGTGCTGCTCCTGGGCCTTCGTTCCTGACTCCATTTGTGACATCTAGGGCAAAGCTCATCCCTTTGGAATTTGTCACAATTAGGCTCCAGGGCTGTCCTTGGATTAAAGGAAGCACAACTGCCATGTGGACATTCCTTTTAGTGATCTTCTCTGAGTGTCTGGGTCTGTTTTTCCTTTCAAGACCTTATCTCAGGCACGAGAGGGTGGTTGGCTGTGGGGAGCTTTCTAGAATGTCAGCTTTGATGTCGCAGACGATGTGTGTAGCTCTTGTGATGACACAGAGGCCCTACACTGCAGAAAGTACCTGTGCAAGGGCACAGTGGGGGGAAGAGCAGGAGCTCTCCTACACGACTCCCTGCGCCTATCTCCTGCGAATTGCACTAGGCCTGCAGGGCACTCACTGTCCTGGCTCTGTGCACCGGGCCTCTCTGTTCTGCTGCTCTGCATTCTCTCTGGTGTCAGTCCCAATGCTGTTTGTTTTGCCTGTGTCTTTTATGTCTGCTTTTCCTTTTCTCTCACTGCTTGGCCTTGCAATTCTCTTAAGCGACTTCCTCTATGGGGCTTTAACTCCTTCCCATCAGGATTAACTGGAGAGCACAATGCACCCCTCCTGCCTTTCTTTGCTGCCCACACAGCCTTTACATGAAAGGCCAAGGCTGTGGCTCTGTGGCTCACTGTCACACCTTTATTTATTCCTTGCTCATGGGTAAGGAATTTTCTCCTCCAAGCCCAGCCCTCATTCAGAAAATAAAACATCTTGCAATACCTAAATCCCCACATAGCACAGCCACCTAGCCTTGGCACTGGGTGTCAGTGGTGACTCGAAGGCACAGCCCTGTCACCTACATCAGGAAATTGCACCTGATGTGGCCTCACTGAGGCTGGGGTCAGGACAAGACCTCACAAGCTTCTAGGCAGCTGCATGGACCGTGTGATGGTGTGCAGCACCTGCCTGCCCATGAGAGGAGGCTGAGCTGTCCTTGCAAGGGCCCATGTTGGATGGGAACTGTACTCTGAAAGGTAAAGTCTCATCCCAGTCCTCCAGGTGGAAAAACCCTCACTTTTGAAAAATTCCAAACCGGGACCCGTCCAGAGCTCCTGAAGAACACTGAAGTGGAAACTTGGTTATTGAGATGTAAAGGACAAGAGGATTATGCTGTAGGCCATATGCTGCTGGCCTCTATAGTGAGTGCTTTCATGCAGGCAAGGTAGACCTGTCTGGAGCATAAGCATGCGCAGCAATGCATGGCTGTCCAAGATCACGCACAGAAGTGTGGGGGAGGCCCGTGCAGAGGACCTGCAGGCTGCAGGAGCATCAGCTGCTGAGACTGGAATGCACTGTGCAAGGAGATGCCCGTGTGCTCTCCTGGCCGCCCCTCCCTGATCCTCATCACGCACTACAGGACAGCAGCCTGCTGCTCTGAAACAGGTTCTTGTCTCCACCAGGGGCGCACTCTCTTTGCATGTAATTGTGTAGGCAGTGGCGGAGGCTGGATATCAACCTACTTCAGGGCTGAGGATAAGGAGTTGTTGAAAGTACGCACCAGACACTCAAATCTCAATTACACAACAGAAAGAGAAATCCCTACAGAGTTATACCTCATGATAAATTCACTTGACAGTATATAATACCAACTTTTAAAACCCTACTAGGTGTGGTGCTGCAGCACAAACACAAGTCTGTAAGTTAAAAAAAAAAAAAGCTACGAAGGGTCCTTTGGAAATATCTACATGCTGGACAATGGAAGGGATCCATCTAGTGCTAATTTGGGGTGGAGTGTGCGCTTGTGTCTTCCAGCTTATGTCTGACTGTATCATGGGTCTAGAACTGGAGCTAGTGGCTTCCATGTTCCAAGCAGCTTGTGCTCAGTACTGTGACAGCAATGACACAGAAGCAGTTCTCCAGCTGTCAGGCAAGGGTGGGGCTAGATCTGATGTGGGGTCCATTGAGTGATTCGAGCCAGGTGCTTCGGAGATGGCAGCTGAAATGGGTAATCCAAGGTCTTAGGAGGTGGGGAGTGCTTTTTGATAAACAAGCTGCAAGTTCATGAAACAAAGATACACAAAATTACCAGTATTTTACTTTTTAATTTTTAAAGTATACAGATATTGGGGCTGAGGAGATAGCTCAGTGGAATAAACGCTTCCCTGGCAAGTGCAAGGGCCTGAGTTCAATTCCAGGTTCAAAAAAAAAAAAAAAAAAAAAAAAAAGAATACCGACATTGCCAGTCCTAAGGATGACCCATTACCATGACGGACTACTGGAATATATTGGATTATTTTGCTGAACTCCATCACCTACAGTATTTGAATGGCAATGGAATACCCATCTCTGACAAAACTAGACAAAAAAGGGGGATAGAAATGAAGGACCATTTTGTAGTGAAAAAATGTAAATGTACCAATTAGTTAGGTTTGGTATGCAGCTACTTTCTCTTAGTTCAATGAGAAGAAATATTTGTACTAGCACTATTTAGACAAGATATCATGTCTGGATCTTGTACTATGAGTTATTCATAGTACTACAAAGACAACAATATGCAATGTATTAATTATTGTAAGTGTCCTACTAACCTGTTTTGAAACTGTCTTATTGCTGTTTCTTTCTCAATAAAATTAATTAAAAAAATACAAAATGTTGACAGAAAAAAACATTAGAAACTATACAAGTTTTCACCAGACAGAAAATAAGAATTCCCCCGTGGTTGCTGTACTACATGAAGCTATCCCCAAATTAGTGCAGATTACCAGATATAAACATGCAAGATTTCTTTAAAGAAGACTAGAAAACAAAATAATAACAAATATAGAAGAAATTCAAAAGAGAAAAAAATCATTGTAAAAAGAAAAAAAAATTAACCGTTAACTTCTCCTTTCAAAAGACCAGCATAAGTCCACAATGCAGTTATCCAAATTATTCTCATATATACCCAACTGTATCCTTTTACTTCTTTCATTTGTCCTGTTCCTCATCCCAGTTCTTCCTTCCCATTCAACAACTTCTTTGTCTTTTAAAATAGCTGTTGTACCTTTTAGGTTGTAATTCCTCTTTCAGGTTCTCACAGTGGTGAGAAAATAAATGTTCGCACATGTGCATCTGACTTATTTCCTTTACCAATATAGTCTCTAGTGGCATCCATTTATCTACAAAGCCTCAAATTTATCTTCTTTTTGTAGCTGAATAATACCCCATTGTGTAAAAATGCCATTTTTTTTTACCCATTCCTCTGTTGGTGGGCATTTGGGTTGTTTTCAAGATTTAGATGTGACAAATTGTGCTGCTGTGAACAGGGGTGCACATATATTGCTGTGGTTTGATTATTTCAGTTCTTTTAGAAAATAGCTGGTGGGCAATAGCTGGCTTGAATCCAACTGGACCTCCAATTCCATCTTTTTGAGGAATCTCCACACTGATTTCCATCATGGTTGTTCAAGCCTGCACTTCCACCAGCAGTGGAGAAGGGTTCCCTCACTGCAGAACTTCTCCAGCATTTGTTATTGGTTGAGTTCTTGATGACAGCCCTTCTTCCTGATGTAAGATGGTATCTCTGCAGTGCTTTAACTTGCATCTCTTGAATGGCCAATAATGTTGAACACTTTCATATATTCTGTAGTTTTTCATGCTGTGCCTTTACATTCCGTATATGTCTACTAATTCCTACTTCATGAGTTTCATTTAATTCTGTCATTTCTTTGCTCATTTTTTCATGGTTGATCTGTCTCCTTAGGGCAATGGAATGTTAAATTCCATGATTACAATTGTGTTATTGCTCACTATTTTTTAAGTCCGTTAGTCTTTGTGTGCCCCTATATTAGGTACATGTGTATTTATAATTGTCATCTCTTCCTCTTACAGTTTTCACCTAACAAGTATGTAGTGACCTTTGTTATCTCTTTTAATAACACTTGTTTTAAAGTTAATGTTGTCTCCAACTAGAAAAGCTATCTTTGTTTTCTACGTGGTTCCTGTCACAGGGAGTATTGTTTTCCATTCTTTGACATTCAGCTGATTAGTTTCTTGTTGAGTTAAATGAGTTTGTTGTATGCAGCATATGGTTGAATTTTGTTTCTTTATCCACTCTGCCAGTCAGCTTCCTTTGATTGGTGAATTGAGGCCATTTCTATTGATAGTGATAGCTGATGAGTATTGCATTGTAGTGGTCATGCTGTTTTCCTACTTAGGATCCCTACTTTTCCCCTTTTCTTAATTGCTTGCTCTACTTGGTTGCTCTCTTCTGCTGTTATTGAAGTTGTGGTCATCTTTGTCTCATTCCAAAATATCTGACAGTATGCCTTTCAAGGGTGCTTTGGTTGTCATGAATTTCCTCAGTTCTTCTTTGTCATGGAAGTATCTAATATCTCTATGAACTTTGATAGTTTTGCAAGATATCTGAATATGGTTTGAAAGTTATTTTCTTTCAGAATCTGAAATACCTCACTCTAAGCTCTTCTTGATTTGATGGTCTGTGTTGAGACGTCGGCCATGATTGTCATGGGCTTTCCATTATAGGTGATGTGTTTCTTTGAACATCTTTCCTTTCTCATTAAACTTTGTTTTATTGGATCTCAAAATTCTGTGACAGAATTTTTTGTCATTATTTTCATTAAAAAGTATTGATTTTAAAACTAATAACTTAAAAACTGCCACACACAAAATAATGGGCCACGAAATGTTCTCCTTTTCTTCTAAAGGCTTTACAATGAATTGTTATCATTAAACAGTCTTTCACTTTTAAACTTAAATGACCAATCAGGAGAAATAGTTCTGGGAATGGTCTTCCACCACTGATTGAGACTGGGGTGGCATGTAATAAGGATAATATGTACTTAGCCTTCTGAGCTTTCTTGGGAGACTTGGTGACCTTGCCATCTCCAGCAGCCTTCTTGTCACAGCTTTGATGACACCCTCAGCAACTATCTGACTCATATCATGAACAGTGAAATGACCCTGGGGTGGGATAGTCAGAGAAGCTCTCAACGCACATGGGCTTGCCATAAACCATGTCAACAATGGCAGCATCACCAGATTTCAAAAACTGGGGCCCATCTTTCAGCTTCTTGCCAGACCGGCAATTAATTTTTTCTTTCAGCTCAGCAAACTTGCAAGCAATGTGATCTATGTGACTATCCATTACAAGGCTGTAGCCAGCACTGATCTGGCCAGGAAGGTTCAGGATAATCACCTGAGCAATGAAACCAGCTGCTTCTATTGGTGGATCCTTTTTCTGTTCTTTCTGCATTTAGGACAGGATCTATAGGTGCTACAGGGGCTATAAAGCCTCATTAAGTAGATCAGACTCATAGTGATTCTCTTGCTTTCATATTCTCAAGTGCTCAGATTACAAGTACACACCACCATGCTTAGTCTCCTTTGCCCTGTGAGCATACATCTTGAGCAGTGCCAGCACAGAATGCCAGGGTTTGAATCCCTGCACCATGCTCTGCCAAAAAGGCACTTTAGTCCACTGAGCTAACAGTCCAGCCCTGGTGGGTTATTTTTGCTGTCACCAGCAACATTGCCAAGCCAGACATCTTTGAAAGACACATTCTTGATGTTGAAACCCACATTGTCCCCTGGAAGAGCTTCACTCAAAGCTTCATGGTGCATTTCAAAAGACTTGACTTCAGTTGTGACATTGTCTGGAGTGAAGGTGACTACTATGCCAGGTTTGAGAATCCTGGTCTCCACTTGGCCCACGGGGACAGTACCCGTACCACCAATTTTGTAGACATCCTGGTGGAACAGCCACAATGGCTCATCAGTTGACCAGATAGGTGGAAGTATGCAATCCAGTGCTTCAAGCAGTGTGGTTCTGCTGGCCTGGCTATATTTACAAATGACCTTCTATCCTTTGAACCATAGCATATTAGCACTTGGCTCCATCATGTTGTCACCATTCCAACCAGAAATTGGCACCAAAGCTCCAGTGTCAGCGTCATAGCTGATTTTCTTAATGTCAATGCTGACTTCCTTAACAATTTCCTCGTATCTCTTCTGGCTGTACGGTGGCTCCATAGAATCTGTTTTGTTAACACCAAGAATTAGGTGTTTCACACCTATTATGTACACCAGAAGGACATGCTGAACAGATCTGCCTGTTCTTGGAGATAGCAGCCTCAAATTCACCAACACCAGCAGCAGCAATCAGGACAGCACAATCAGCTGGAGATGTGCCTGTATTCATGTTTTAAATGAAGTCTCTGTGTCCAGGGGAATCAATGATGCTGACATAATACTTGCTGTTCTCAAATTTCCACAGGAAGATTCCAATGGTGATACCATGTTCACACTCAACTTTCAACTTGTGCAAGACCCAGGCATACTTGAAAAAACCCTTTCCTATCTTAGCAGCCTCCTTCTCAAAATTTTCAGTGGTTTTTTTGTAGATGTCACCACATTTGTAGATCAGATGGCCAGTGGTGGTGGAATTGTCAGTGTCCATGTATCTGTTGACCATGATTTTAATGCGACATTTTTCCTTTCCCATGTTGTCTTTGATTTAGTGGTGGTTTTCAGTACACCTGTTCTCTGGTGGCATACTTGCTGTAAAAAAGCGTCTCTTTTGATTCTTGTTACTTTTTTGTTGTTTTTCCATTCCTGTGAACATTGTTGTAGCCTTTTCTTTGGTTTCGTCTGTTGATAGAATTTCAGAATTAAGAGTGTTCTGGAGAGATAGTGCAGCAGTTAGCAGCTACAAATGACGCTCTACAAGATTCTGAATCACTATTGTTAAATTTCAATTATTTTGTTTGGTAAAGTTCAGCATCATTTCTAAAGTTTTTTTTTTACTTCCTTATTTTTTCTTCTTGTTTTCTTCATAACTTTCGTAAAGCACATATTTTCATAAAACATCAGAAACTACTAGTAGGAGAATTTTGACCAAAATTGCTTTGTCCCAAATGACCTCAGCATATCTATCCTGTTGAATGCCATTCCTGCTTGCTATCTCGATCTATAAAGAGGAGGTGCTCAATTTCTGTCAGGAGGCCTATTTTTTATGTTTGATCACATAGTATTGTGCAGTGGTGCTCTACTGAGTTCAGCTCTGTGGACAGGTATGTGGCTGGATTGACTGACTTCTATATTATAAGACTGAAGTGGGAATTTTGCACAAAGTTCTTCATTACAATGGGAGATCCAGCAGTCTATGTGATATCCGGAGAGATAAGTGTTGGGCAAAGGTGTGAAAGTCAGATATTTTGATCAGAAGAACAGTGGCCAAGTATTCACACTGGAAGGTCACCATGCTCGCTCAGAGCTCTCTGTCTGAGTGAACATCATTGTTTTTGGTGAATTCAATAATCCAAATATTTTAGAATCCAGCAACTCCAAGAAATTTGTAGAAGTTTTTGGTAATCAGCTTTTGCTTGATAATACAGAAGAGCTTTTGTGTTTTCCATTGGCCATTTTGGGTACCATTCTGGGAAACTAGAGAAGTCAGGCATGAGTGCTTCTCCAGAGAGGGTAAAAAAGTTATTAAACTAGTGAGAGGCTGAGTTCAGGTCAATTGTGTGGAGATGCTGATTGACAGGAACTAATCAAAGGTAAAAGTCAGCATTCTTGAGCGTAGACAAGTGTACCAGCACTCTGTGAATGGAAGAAGGTGAAGGAAACATATAAGGAGGACAATCGCAGCAGAACTAGAAGCTCAGAAATCTTGACCAGGCTTTCCAAAAGGATAGGTATCTTTTAGGAATTGGCAAATCTCTACGTTTGGCCCAGCGACTAAGACATTTCTGGAAGGGACAGAGATTCCTTAAAGTGGAGGTGCTAGTGGCCTGGCCAAATCTGTTGTTAGAGCCTCCCTGAAAATTGTGGGGCAGCCTTAACCTTTTGCGGAAATTTATTCCAAGTGAGCTGTCCTTCTATCCCAGGATCTTCCATGGATTGTAGTTATCTGTCCCATATTGATGCAGGCATCATTGTGTTCTGGGATCAGCCAAAGTTCAGAGTGCAGGGCTCAGTGCGAGGGAAGCAGCAGGGCTTAGTGCACAGGAGATTCCTCTCGGGCTGTCAGTTTGTGTTTAGATGAGTGTGTGAGTGCTAAGTGTCCATGTAGGCCTGGGAATGGTATATTTTTGGCAGAGTGAACTGTGGAGGACAGGGTTCTGCTCCGTTACTTTCCTGGAATGTCAGAGATTTGCTCACGACTTTTGCAATGACACCTGGCTCTAGGCACCCAAGTTGATAGAACTCTATCTAGCTGCCCTGCCTTTTCAGGCCTGACAGGGCACAATCCACTTGTGGAAATCAGAGTCCTATTTTTCCACAATCTGAAGAAATAAGAATGTCTGAAGAAATTATTAACAGTCATCTTTGTGGTCATGAGATTGTGGCATTGGACAAGCATAAGCATGTAAGCAGAAGACTCTGCAGGGAGACCTCTGAGGGTGAATGCAGGCCATGCCTGGCTGGAATGATTTGCACTGGCAGCAACAGATAATTCAGGAATGGGAAGGGAGCCATGGCTGATGTCACCAACTTTGGCAGTACACAGTAGTTTGTTTTCTTTTTAACTCTGAAAATGTTAATGTTCAGACCTGTAGTTACAAGGGCCACAAGAGCTGGCAATTTGTCCATTTAGACCATTTCCACCATCCTGCTGAAAACTGTCATTACAATATAGCAGATAACCTTTCTATGCTAGCTGCCTGGTGGGCTTGTCTTTAGCGTTCAGTGCCTGATTCTGAGGGAATGGTATCCAACGCACATGAATAATGGCATTAGGGGTGTGTGTCTATCAGTGGAGTGTCATGGGGGAGTGGTGTGTGTCTATCAGTGGAGTGTCATGGGGAAGTGGTGTGTGTCTATCAG
>NW_004524599.1:16056761-16062911 GCF_000260255.1 Octodon degus
GGGGAAGTGGTGTGTGTCTATCAGTGGAGTGTCATGGGGAAGTGGTGTGTGTCTATCAGTGCAGTGTCATGGGGAATTGCTACGCTTCCCTTGGGAAACTCTGAACTTTTCACACCACCCCACTGCAACAGTGAACTGCAGAAGACACACTGTGAGCACTGTACAGTGTGCATTTATCTAAAATGGAATAGAAGTATGCTGTCCAGTGAGACCAGACTAGCGAAAATGCTCACAGTGCTCTGACAGTAAAGGAAGGGTGTTTTTCTCCTTTATGTGAAGAAGACATTGAAAATAATCTGTATGTATCTTCTGGCTTTATAATCCACAGTAAGAGAAAACTCCTTTGGTCTCCTGTGACATGTAACCTTTTTAAAAATTATATTAATTTTATTGAGAAAGAACTAGCAATTAAACAGTTTCAAAACAGGTTAGTAAGACTGTTACAATAATTAATAGATTACATATCATTCTCTTCATACTGGTTATTCATTGTACAAGATGCAGACATGATATCTTGTGTAAGCACTATTACTTCTAAACATTATTCTCATTGAACTAAGAGAAAATATCTGGATATCTATGCTTTTTTGTATATACAGATATATATGTATATATATATATGTATATATATATATTTATTTATTTATTATTTTTTCACTACAAAAATTCCTGCATTTATTCCCCCTTTTTTGTTTAGTTTTGTCAGAGATGGGTATTCCGTTGCCATTCAAATATTGTAGTTGCATGTATTTAGCAAATTAATCCAATATAGCTCAGTAGGCTATAATAGTAGTTGGTTATCCACATGATTGGCAATGTCAGATATTGGTTCTTGAGCCTCTTACAGCTCATCATATAAAGATGACTTTGCTTTTTATACCTCAATTTTCAATCTTCAGCTGGATAGATAAAACCAAGATAAAGCAAGACCTATAGAACAAGAAATGTATCTTTTGTTTCTGACAAGGTCAGTTCCATCCCCTCAGGATTTACCCTGAAACACTGTACAGCAGTTTGTAGATCTTTGTCAGTATGAGACATGTGGATAGGTAATGGCCATTACTTGACCACGTTGCTCTCTGTAAAAACCTGAGAGAATGTTTTTTCTCCATGTAACTCTGGTTAGACACACTCTACATCACTGATCACTTTCCTCTGTGGCCCCGTAATCTTCTTGATCAGAAAATTTGGGACACCACTGAGTTGCAGGATGTTTCCTGTGACATGTAATTTAAAGATAGGGAACATTATTACGATTGGTTGTGCCCACGTGCAAATGACAGACTGAAGAGAACACCTTTAATTTGTCCTGTGGGCAGAACCTGTTCTAAAATATAAGCTGAAATGAATTCTTCTGATTGAATAGCAATTTTGATTGGTTTCTTGAGCAGTGATGATGAAGTCTACACTGCATTGTGAATGTCCCTCTCTCAAAAATTTGCATCTCTAGCCTCCATGTCTTATATGTAGCCATCCTTGACTTTCACTGGCTTTCCATGTTCAAGAAATGACTGAACATTTGGGCCAGAGAGATGACTCAGTAGAATAAGCACTTCCCTGGCAACCACAAGGGTCCGAGTTCAATCCCTGGTTCTGACAAAAAATGAAAATAAATATAAAAATAATTAAGTAAATTAATTAATTAATAATTGGCATATCAATGACAAACATCATGCCATAGGCTTCCCATCTCATTCCTCACCAGAGAGTTTCTGAGTACTTTCCTGGCATGGAAAAATCATGATTTGAAACACACATTTGTGTCTGTTCAGTAACCCCATGTGAACACTATGGATTACAGCATCTAGCTTTTGCATAAGTCCCAATGTTTCCATTAAAACATTCCCCAAGAACACATGTCCTATAATTTCATATCCTTTCAGAAGTCAAAACACTGGAGGAGAGTAAATTTTGGGGACATGGCAACCCCAATTCTAGCATCAGTCTCTGTAACCCATATTGGAGGTCTCATACAGGAAGATACAGCCCTGAACAAATCTTGCACTTGCTGAGCTGGCTCTGTGCACTGCTAAGGTGACAGAGTTTATGTTTGGATGTCTCATGCAGTCATAGGTCAGATTCTACATTTTGCAATTAATTTATGGTTCAGTGCTGGAATTATGCACATGAGTGCTACACACCCCCTTGACCAGCCAGTCTACATACAATATAAATTAAGGAAATCGGCCTGCTCACTGCTTCTCTTGTTTTTGCTCTTTCTTTGTTTTCTATTTTCTGCTGTATGAACTACTGCCCTTTGTGTTGTCTCAGCAATGAGAACAAATTACCAATACAGAATTTGGTACCAGGAGAGGGGTCATTGATGTGACCATACCTCACCATGAGGTTCAAAAGGTGTGGGGAATGGTTTGTGGGAAATATTTGGAATGGTTTGTAGGTTTTGCCTGAAAGGGAAGAGCTAAAACACCTTACTCTGTTCTGTGTGGGAGATTCTTGTGAGAGGTTAGAAGACAAAAGCATTTATAGTAATCTTGCTGGCCAAGCCTGGGCTCTGGAGATTTTTTACCAGAAGAAAGACTGTATCAGTTATTGGACTCCAGATGATGTATGTTGTGGAAGGCAGAAAATTCATGAGTATGTTTTTCTGTGTCTAGAGAATTTGCCTGAGACTGACATTAAAGACAGAGGACTAATTAACTTGACAAAAAAAAAATTCAAAATAGTCAAATCTTCAAATGATGAAATGGATATTATTGGAGCTTTTATGTGGTTTTATGTTTCAAATCACAAACAAAGAACCCAACAGGTTTATTGAAAATTCTGTGACTTTGGTCAAAAGGAAGTATCAATAAAGCTATGGACTGCAAAGATGGAGCTGAGCTGCTCCTGGATGCCTCACCCAAGACCCCTCTGTAGCCAAAGTCCAGGCCAAGCCTGAGTGTGAGACCATCTGCCTCCTCGTGGTACCCCAGACCCCTCCCCAACCAAACCCCAGGCCCAGCTTGTGTGGGTCCACCTGCTTACATGCATTGCTTAAGACCCCTCTCCAGCCAAACTCCAGGGCTGGTGCATGCATGGGAACTCCCACCCACTCCTTGTGCCCAAGACCCTGCACCAGCCAAAACACAGGCCCGGCATGTATGTGGGTCCACACACCTACTTCTGTTCACCATGCCTATGACTGCTCTCCAGCCAGACGCCAGGCCTGAACCAGGTCTCCTTTAGAATCTTGCAGCAGAACTCCCTGCAGAGAGGCTAGGAGCCAGACCCACCCAGTTAATCCAGGAGCTGAACATCTTCCAGAGTGATGCAGAGGTTGCACCTCTATGAGCTGCAGCATGAAGAAGCTGAACACAGCAGTCAACCTAGAGCCAGGCACGTCTGGACAAGTTCAAACTTGGTAGATCCAAACCCAGTAAGCTGAGACACTTTGCTGGATGCAGATCTATGAGTGTGTCTTCTCTTTTGACTCGTGATCAACAAAGGGGGCAACTGGTAACCAGGTGAATGAGTGTGCCTGGAACATCCCAGGTACATCAAGGGAGGGGATTACACAGCACTAGGGGAGCTAACCTAAATTTAAAAATTCCCAATTTAATATCTGCTCAGCTGGACAGACATAATGTTTGCTCTTACTGTCTAAAATACAAACACATTAATTACAAAAGTTTGTCAACTGCTAAATAGCACTACCCATTTTTAGTGTCCCTAATTGTAGTTCTGTAAATACAAAAGTAAAACTGGCTTAACCCTATAATCTCTTAGGTAAGAATTTCTGTAGGTGCTAAGGTTATAACTGCACCAAATTGCTACACCAAACATCAGAGGACAGTGTTATAAAAAATGACAAAGAGAAGGAAGGAAATGCAAGCTCAGGGCCCAAGTCCACCCAGAACAAATGCAGGAGATATTAGCACAGAACGAATTGAGAATGACACATCATGAAGAAGAACCAAAGAGTTACACAGGAACTTAATATCTTGATCACAAGCTTGCAAAACCTTTGAGTGAAAATGAAGATAGAGTTTCAGATCTTGAAAACACTGTCACAGCTAGTGAAAAGGTAAGAAAAGATCTCTTAAAATCAACTAGGAAGCAGGAAAATATAATTCACATCTGCTAGACAATACAAAGATGAACAACATGAAACAAATAGGCATCAATAGGAAACAAGAAGTGAATACAAATGATATAAAAAGAACATGGGCAGAATTAATAGCAGAAAAATTCCTAAATATGTGGAAACAAACTGACTTTCGGCTATCAGAAGCACATAGAACTCCAAATATCATCAACCGAGTTAAAAACACACCCAAACATATAATAGACAAGAACCCAGAAATCCAAAACAAGAACAATATACTAAAAACCACTACAGAAAGAAAAACAGAACACATTTAAAGGAAAACCCTTGAGACTTCTTTTCACAAACCTTGAGGTAAAGAAGAGCATGGAGTAGAGTACTTCAACTTCTCTATGAAAACAAATTCCAGCCCAGACTACTATACCCTGAAAAACTCTCTTTCAAGTTAGATGGAGAAGTGAAATACTTCCATGACAAAGAACAACTAAAGAATTTCATGATGACAAAGCCAACCCTATACAGACTACTAAAAGATGTTCTAGAGAGGGACCAAAATGACCAGAACTCCATGAATGAGAATGAAAAGAACCCACCAAATAGAGCAAACAATTAAACACAAGAGAAAAAGAGAGAAGCAAAAGTAGATAAATAACATGTCAATCATAAGTCAATACATCACAATTGTAACCATCAATGTAAATGGAATCAATTCACCAATTAAAAGAAATAGACTGGCACAGTGGATAAGGCAGCAAAATCAAACAATCTGCTGTATACACTTAACTTATAAAAAATTCGTAGGAAGAGGGCCTGGGGAGATAGTTAAATACAACAAGAGCTTGCCTGGCAAGCACAGGGTCCTGAGTTCAATACCCAGTACCACACAAGTAAATAAATAAATAAATAAATAAATAAATAAATAAATAAATAATAGAAAAAGAAAAGAAATGTGTAGGTTGAAAGTCAAAGGGTGGAAAACTCTAATACATGTCCCAGCACCTCAGAGAAAGGCAGAGGTAGCAATCACTTCTGCAGACAGTCTCAACTTTAAACCAAGAAAATCAAATGAAATAAAGATGGCCACTATATACTAGTTAGGGGAAAAATCCAAGAGGAAGAGGTAACACTGATAAATATGTACACACAAAACACAGGAACCTCTAACTATCTAAGACAAATCTTTCTTTCTTTCTTTCTTTCTTTCTTTCTTTCTTTCTTTCTTTCTTTCTTCTTTCTTTCTTCTTTCTTTTGAGGGGGGAACCAGAAATTGAACTCAGCCCTTGTACTTGCAGATAAGCGCTTATTCCACTGAGCCATCTCCCCAGCCCCAAGACAAATCTTAATGAACATGAAAAATCTAATATCCAATACAACAATCTTAATAAGAGACCTTAACAACACCTTATGGCAAGAAATCAAGCAGATGAAAAATTAGCAAAGACGTAGCAGAACTCAACCAAAACTTGGAACAAATGGACTTAGTGGACATATACAGAGTGTTCCACTCAACCACAGCTGACTACACATTTTTTTCAGCTGCACATGAGACATTTTCTAAAACAGACCACATACTATTCTATAGGTCATGCTGAAGTTATGGAAGATAACAGAAATTATCCCATGCAAATTATCTTACCACAGGCAATGGCACTGGAAATAAATGACAAATGAACCAGAAAAACCCCATAAATACATGGAAATTAAACAACACCTTCTTCATCAACAAATAGGTCACAGATGATATTAAACAAGAAATTCAACAATATCTACAGTTCAGTGAAAATTCAAGCACAGCTTATCAGAAATTAGGGATTGCAATGAAGCAGTTCTTAGAGGCAACTTTATGGCTGTGAACTTACACATTAGGAAAACAGAAGAGGAACAAATAAATACACTAATGCTGCAATTCAAACTTCTAGAAAAGGAATAGCAAATCAAATTGAAAGCCCAAAGACAAGAGGAAATTTTAAAATTTAGAGCATAAATTAATTCAATCAAAATGAAGAGAATAATTCAAAGAAATAAGGAATCAAAAAGCAAGTTGTTTGAAAGATTAAGTAAAATTGATAAGCCCTAGCTAACCTCTTCAAAAAAAAAAAAAAAAA
>NW_004524599.1:16063321-16065305 GCF_000260255.1 Octodon degus
AGAACTGTAGGTCAGTCACACTCATGAGTCCAGATGCAAAATTCTCAATAAGATCCTAGCAAATAGAATACAGCAAACCATTGGGAAGATTATACACCATGACCAGGTAGGATTCATGCCAGGGATGCAAGAATGGTTCAACATACTCAAATCTATAAATGAAATACACTATATAAATAGAACCAAATACAAAAATCACATGATCACCTCATTTGATGCAGAAAAGCTTTTGATAAAGTCTAACACATATTCATGTTCATGGTGCTACAGAATATTGGGATAGATGGCCTCTACCACAATCTGATAAAAGCCATCTAAGATAATCCAACTGCTAACATAATTCTAAGTGAGGAAAAACTGAAATCTTCTACTTTCAGATAGGTACAAGACAAGGATGTTCTCTATCACCACTCCTATTCAACGTAGTTCTGGGATCTTTAACTAGAGCCTTTAGACAAGAGAGAGCAATAAAAGCAATAAGAATATGTAAAGAAGAAGTTAAACTATCGTTATTTGCAGCTGATGTGATACTCTACTTATAAGACCCAAAAAACTCCACCAAGAAAGTACTAGAATAAATACACAAATTCAATAGCATAGCAGGATAGAAAGTCAATACCTGAAAGTCAATAGCATTCCTCTACAGAGATAACAAACACACTGAGAGAGAAATTAGAGAAACAGTACATTTTACAATAGCACCACAGAAAATGAAATACTTAGGAATTAATGTAACTAAAGAAGTCAAAGACTTACTCAATGAAAATTACAGTACTCTGAAAAAAGAGATCCTAGAGGAATTCAGAAGATGGAAAGATATTCCCTGCTCCTGGATAGGAAGAACCAAGATGCTGAAAATGGCCACACTCCCAAATTGTTATACATATTTAATGTCATCCCTATCAAACTACTACCAATATACCTCAGAGAGCTAGAGAAATCATTCCTAAAATTTATTTGGAACCAGAAAATGCTTGGACTATCAAAAGCAATCATGGGCAACAGAGACAAGGCAGGACGAATTACAATTCCTTACTTGAAATTATACCACAAAGCTGCTATGATAAAATCAGTATGGTATTGGCAAAAAAAATAGAACTGAGGATTAATGGAATAGATTAGAAGATGCAGATGCAACTACAAACAAACTCAGCCATCTTATCTTTGACAAAGGGGCTTATTGCGAAAAGATAGCCTCTTTATCAAATGGCTCTGGAAAAACTGACTTTCTACATGTTGAAAACTAAAACTAGACCCAGATCTGGCATCATGTACTAAGCGAAAAACAAATTGGATTAAAGATCTAAACAGGAAACAGACAATAAACCTCTGGGAAGAGAAATAAGGTGGAATTCTTGAAGACATAGAGGTAAGCAAACAGTTCATAACAAAAATCAGACTGCAGAGGAAATGCTTGAAGGAATTAACAACTGGGACCTCTTTTTATTGAGATGTTTTTGCATGTGAAAAAAATTACTAACAACTTGAAAAGACAACCCACAAATTTGAACAAAATATTTAACTAATGAACACTCAGACTCTAGAATTTTTGAAGAACTAAAAAATATTAGGGCCCCAAAATTTAAAGACCCAATCCATAAATTGCCATCTAAGATAAACACACACTTCTCAGAGGAAGAAATTCAAGAAACAAATAAATATATGAAAAAATGCTCCACATCACTAGCCACTTGTGAAATGCAAATTAAAACAACATTGAGATACCATCTCACCCCAGAAAGAATGGCAATCATAAAGAAATCAACCAACAACAAATGTTGGAGAGGCATCATTCTCCATTGCTGGTGGGAATATAGACTGGTGTAACCATTGTTGGAATCAGTGTGGAGACTCCTGTAAAAACTAGGAGTGGAAATGCCATTAAATCCCGCTATCCCCCTTCTGGGAATTTTCCCACAGTAACTGAAAACTTCATATCATAGTGATATATGTGCACCTATGTTTATAGCAGCACAATTTGTGA
>NW_004524599.1:16084212-16088771 GCF_000260255.1 Octodon degus
TATGCTGAGGGAATATGGAGCGCCAGGCCTGTGCACTTGGGTGAGGAGGGACTGGAAGCCATCATGAATGTCCTCCTCAGCATTTAGCGCCAGTGCCTGTGAGGGAAGCCAGTGTGCATTGTCAGTACTGTCCTCTAGTCTCACGAAGAGCTTACCAAAAATTGCCCTTTTACACAAATATTCAAAGGAATGATCCTTTGAAAGAAACTTGTTTTTCTTCCATATTTTCAAGCAAGATCTATCTATTTGGGCCAGACTGGACTCAATTTTGTGGCAATCCTGGTCCCTCAGGCTCCTGAGTGCTGGGGTGCCAGGCAGCCACCGTGACTTCAAGAGAGGCCTCTTTACTTTACTTAAGCTGAGCGTCCTGGATTCACACATTTCCTTAGAGGGCTCCTCAGCGATCTCAGAGCCTAGAAGTACCTAAGCAGCACCACCAGGAACTTTCCCTCCAGGCATCCACCTCAGGACCTCCCACAGTAAGGAAAAAAATGAAAAAAGATCAGGCCTTAGGGAAAGCGTTCCCTGGGCACTGCTGGTCACACTGACACAAAAGTGACATTACTTAACACACCCTGTGCTGAGCTATGTGCAGGGCAACTGATGCCAGAAACCACCCTTGGGCTGACCTCAGGCACAGGCCTCCGGCCCACCCTGTGGACCTCCAGGGCCTGCTCCTAGGACCATGAAGATGAACTCTGGTGCGGCCCCCAGACACATGGGAAAATGGAGGGCAGGATCCGGGCCTCACTCTTCCCTGGACCCCTTGCTCCCTCACTGAGTGTCAGGTTGCGGTGCGTAATTGCAGCTGCAAGGTCCTGTGCCCCAGTGCAGTAGATCTCAGGGAACACAGAGTCACAGAATTCCAGTATCCTTTTCTTATCTTTAACCCCGTTTTTCTGGATTCAAACCCCAGGCACTCCCTTGCCACAGCGCCAGCCCAGCCTCAGCTCCTTTCCTAAAGGAACTGCCAGGAAAATTTCTTCCTTTTCTGGCTTACTATTTCTAGAAGATCTCCTGACTCTCCAGAACTACCACAAAACACGGAACCTCATGTCATGGATGGAAACATGGAGAAGAGAGCCTACCTGAGTAATCTGGGTCGCCGTGCTGCCCTTAGCCCCCAGCAGGACCATGGCCAAGGCCGAGGAGATGCTCAGGGGAGAGAAGCAGACATTGCATGTGGGGTCCTCCTGACCCAGAACCTTTAAAAGGCTGATGGCAAAGGTGCCATTGGCTTCTGACAGTGAGCTCATGATGCCGTCTAGAGGCAAAGAGGAAAGGGACTGGTCAGGGAACTCACCTGAGTGTCCTAGCCAGGTGACAGGAGGAGCAAAAACTGTTCTTTTGGATTTCCTTACAAAGTCACAGAGCTGCTGTCCTACAGGGCTGACCTTGGCCCTTCCCTGCTCCTTTGTCCCAAGGGAATGTCCTCTGCATCACACTGGCCTCTGGTCCACCAGACACTCTGCCCACTATAAAGGTTCCTGCACCCTGGCCCTGGAGACCACCTGTTCCCCAGCATCTCAGGGCAGCCCAGGCCACCTCCCTCCCTCCTTCCTGACAAACATTCCCTCCCTGATGCAGTGCAGCCTCTCAGGCAGCAGGGCCAGCCTTGACAGCAGTGGGGAGCAGGACCTTACCCCACAAGTGATCCAGGCTCAGAGGAAGGAGGCTTTGGTCTGCTTGGAGTGAGTGGCAGGAAAGAAAGGATGGGTAGGGGCACTGGCGTGGACAGTGGCTGGCACTGACCAGGAGGAGGAGAGAACGCAGGGCTGCTGCAGGAGAGACAGCAGGGAGAGCAGTGATCAGCGATGCCCCGCAGCCCAGGGGCACCCTCAGGCCCGAGGCCCAGAACTGCAGCTTCAGGCCCCTCCCAGCTGTGCCCAGGTCTGTGTGGAACCATCTCTCTCTTCCCCATGGTCAGAGCCTGGCCTGTTCCCACCCAGCCAGACACACCCAGCCTCACCCTCCTGCAGCCCGCTGCTCTTCCAGAGCCCTGACCAACACGATGGATCTCAGGTCCAGGGCCTGAGTGATGGACTTGCAGGGACTCAGGGGCTTTTGTGGACTTGGCCTCGTGGGCATTTGGGCTGCCTGGGTGGGGCTGTCTTGGGGTCCACTCTCTGCCTCCTGCCCTGGGGCCCTTTCAGCTGGCCCAAGGGATCCCCCCAGGCAGAGGAGCTGCTCAGGTCCTATTGCAACAGAGGAAGCCATCCTTGCTCTGGGAGGAATGCAAGGCTGAAAGTGAAAGTGAAAGCTCATCAGGGGCCTCTGAGGAACCAGAACTGGGGTGGCCTGCTTGGTATGCCAGCACAGGGGGCGGCTGACCCAGGAGGATGCTGACTTCAAGGCCAACCTGTGAAATTTATGGGGAACTTGTCTGAAGATTTTCATAGAAAGGGCCTGCAGGGGCTGAGGATGGGGGAGTGCTTGGTATCAAGCCTCTCTATGGCTCCCACCAAAACCCACAGAATAAACAGAAGTCTGAGCAGCAGAGGCAGCCAGGACCCTTGCTTTCCTATCTGCTGGGAGCCAGAGTGGACTGAGAAGCTCTGACTACACCCTGCTCCTCTTGTTGGGCCTGAGCTCCTAGCATCCCAGCCCTCCTCTTACCCAGGTCTGGGCCTTCTTGCTACTGTGTATGCACCCTGCTCCTCTTGTTGGGCCGACCTTGAGAGGAAGCAGCTCAGGACAGTGACCTGTGCTCTGGGGGCACACACAGTGGTATAGTCCACGGCCAGAGCAAGCTCCCTGCGGAGACTGAGATACCCACTGTTCCCTCCTCTGCTCACCTGTGTATTCTCAGGTGGTGTCCGCACACCCATCTGAAACAATGTCCAGAGCTGCACCAGCCATGGGACGCTCTGTGCAGCAGGATGTTGGCTCAAGTCTTCTCCGTCCTGTTTGGAGCTTCCCAGATGCATGGAGTCTCCTGAAGCCTGATCTGGGGTGAGGCCTCCTGGGGTGTTCTAAGACTGTTGGGCACCCGCCCTGTCTTGCGCAGACCCAAAACCACAGAAGCAGGGAACTTGCATTTTGCTTCAATTAGAAAACCAAAACTCCCACCTTCTACAATTAGAATATGTACAGCATCATAGTGACAAGAGAAGAATCCTCAAATTATGGAGTTATGTCGGTGAACACAGAGGAGAACGAAAAGATCATAGTTTGTATGAGTGATAACTACCCCATAAGCCACAAAGGAAAATAGCAACTTTGCTGCCGCCATTTCTCCCACTGAAGGCTCACCACTGGGCCAAGTCTGCCTTTGTGCCTCCTCCCTCAAATCCAGTGCTTGCAGGTTTCATTCTTGCTGGGCGCTGTGACATTTAGCTCTTTTGATTTTTGTGAAGGAAGAATATGCACAATAATATTGTGAGTGTGTGCGTGCATGCGTGTGTGTGTTCATTTTCTTACTTCATCATTTGCCTTCGGTTTGGAAGGCTTCCATCATTAGTCTATCGTGAACAATGGTGTTGTGAAATATTCATGTATAATTTTAAAATAAATGTGTCTCCTTCCACTTACCTTGCCTACAGAAGGAAGTCCTGGGCCATGCAGCGAGGCAGCATTTACCCTCGTGAAGGTGAGCCAGAGTGTTTGGCAAAGCTACCATAGAACTTTACATCCCTAAAGGGAATGTACTGGGCTGATGAAATCTCTGATGAAACTTTTTTAAATTTTAGTTTATGGGATTTTTATTAATTTTATTGAGAAACAAATAGCAATGAGACAGTTTCAGAACCAATTATGAGGAGAGTTTCAATAATTAATACATTGTATATTGCTGTCTTCTTAGTGGTTATTCATAGTACAAGATGCAGACATGATATCCCGTCCAAACACTATTCGTAGAGATCTTTCTTCTCATTGAATTAAGAGAGTAGCTGTATATCTATCCAAGCTATTTTGTATATACAGATACAAAATGGTCCTTCATTTGTCTCCCCTTTTTCACTTAGTTTTGTCAGAGTTGGGTATTCCATTGCCATTTGAATATTGTAGATACATGAATTCAACAAAATAATCCAGTGTAGTCCAGTAGTCCATAATGGGAGTGGGTTACGCATAGGACTGACAATGTCTGACAAAGTTTTAAATGAAATCTCTATTACAGTTAAAGATGTATTGTTTAGAACCTGCTCAAAATGTTCAAAGTACACCCTTACAAGGAACACTTGGGTGACAGCACTTCTGGCATTGTGTCATTCTCTGTACTAAGATTTTGTTCTAAATTGAAAGCCTAGCCATCAGTATCCTTACCTCATCCACCTACCGGGTGTCATGTGACGTCTCACTGTGGTTTTGAGCTCTCAATCTCTGCTGGGTTGATATCGGGCCTCATTTCCTGTGTTACCAGCCATCTGTATGTCTTTTCCTGAGAATTTCCCGTGTAAATGCTTCCACTTGCTTTTTAATTGTTCTCTTGGCCATTTACTGCTGAGCTGTGTGACAGACATTTAGCTGATGAGTTCTGCTTTACTTCCTCATCTCTATGATGAGTTCTAAATCTCCCCAGCATTACAGAAGCTGCTATGGAACAGGCCCGCAGACCG
>NW_004524599.1:16089126-16093704 GCF_000260255.1 Octodon degus
CCCTCTTCTCTTCCTGCTGACTCCATATCACAGCCAGGTAAGGTGTAAAGCAGCAGGACTCCATGGGCTCACTCTTCTCTCAGTGACTGAAGGGCCACAGCTAGAGATGTTCTCTTTGCTGCTAGAAACCCAGGCTGCTATCAATCGGTACATGGCGAGAAACCGAGAACTCATAGAGACCTGAAAAAGTGACTTTTAGGTCAGATCCACTCTCAAAACTCATTAACCCATGAGTTGTATTGGACTTCGTGGATCAGCTCCTGAGACCAGAGCTCCAAACATCTGTGAAAGTCTCCACCCTCCCTCACTTCCTGATATCCTGCAATGGAAATTACAATGCAAAGTGAGTTTCACATGGTGAAATTGTAACATATGGATGGGCAAATTCAACATTCTGCTAATAAATGAGACAGCAGAGTTTGACAACTGTTTTCTCCTTAAATTATTCCGCCATTGTTTCTCCCAACTCTCCTTGGAATCTTTGACCCTTAAATCCCTCTGGACATGGTTCATTAGCAAGAATGCTGATACTTCACTGATATGAAACCACTTCTTATCCAGCATTGGAAATATTAAGTCCAAAATAAGTAGATAGAAATATGTAATAATGATCTGAGCAGAAATCAGAGACCTCAATACAAGAAAGTGCTTAAACTAAAACCTCAAAGTATGTCCTTGAGAAAAATTAAGTTGATAACCACCTAGTTTGGTGAAGAGGGTTGGAATTCCCTGTTAGAAGCAATAATTATGGTGCCATAGCAAAATTCATAGATGTTAAAATGCATATAAAGTTATAGTATGTAGAATTTTATGTCCATGTGTGTAGCACTCTGATGAAATGATCAAATATTTGAATCCTAAAGATGAGAAGCTCCCTGAAAAGTTCGTACATTAGAGTCTTGGCTCTATGAAAACACTATTCAAAGGTCAAATCCTCACAAGGACACTCCAGTTCCAAATGAGTAACTGATGAATGCTAGAAAATAGTAATGAAGGAAAAACTGAATATTCTATGCAATCTCTTCTCACCTCCTTCTGTGAGCCCTGCATAACAATGTCACCCAAACAAGACAGAGGGATGACAGGGGAAGACAGCTGAAATCCAAGTCCTTCGAGAGCACAGATGGAAACATTGGATGAAATAGTGGTCCCTTGAACTGAATAATATACCTGATGGTTTATTATTATCATTCTGATAATTATTATTCTTGTTTCTATTAATATTTATAATAATTACCTGATAATTATTATTCTTGTTTCTATTAATATTTATAATAATTACCTGATAATTATTATTCTTGTTTCTATTAATATTTATAATAATTACCTGATAATTATTATTCTTGTTTCTAGGATGTACTATGACCAGAGAAGAGGGCTTTCAATATTAATGGAGAAATTTTACAGTTACTTTGGGTTCTCAAAGTTACTCAGTATTTTCCCTAATTATATTATATGTAGCATTTTGCTCCACCCATCCAGTTGATGAAAGCTTATAGCATTCTTGGTATTGACATTTGGTAGACAATGGGTTTTTTTAAAGTTTTTTTTTCTGATGTAAACACAAAAGTCATGCTGTTTCTCCAGTGAAGGTGTACCTCCAGGGTTAGTAGACACATATAGAGGGGGAGAACAGTGTCAACTCCTAGAACCTCCGAAGTAACAACTCTGTATTCTAAATATGTATAAACAAGTCTTCATCTGCATATTGTTTCATTTTGATTTCATGTTGGCAACAACAACTATCTTCTCTGAAAACACCTTCTTCTATTCAAATTTCAGGTCGTGAGTCAAATATATCCTCCTCAGGAAAGAGCTTCCTAACAACTGAGCACAGAGAGTCGCCCCTATTCACTTATTAATGTGTTGTTGTCTTGTTCTTTGTCTAAATAAGTGATTTCTTGGCTTAATACCAGAGGCTGGACTAGATTAAAAGTTCTGTATTTATTTTGCCCACAACTGTAAGTTCTACATGAAAACCAAATAATTATTAATAGATAATTATTGAGATAATAAAAAGAATATGAATGGAAAGCATTATAAGTGAGTCTGATTTTTCCTAGTATTGCAGGACTCATTTAACTTTGGAAAGTTAAGTAATGATTTAGGTTACCAATATGATACAAAATAGTGTTATCTCTGAAATGGGGAAACTGCATTGAACAAAATTGCATGTCTGTTCCCGTTGGAAAGCTCTCTGCAGGCTGAACAGCGAAGGGAACACTTTCACCCCATGATCACCTATACGGAGAGCCCACCACTTGCCCCCCACACGGATGCAAGGTACTTGCTGTAGCGCATGTTCCTTGGAGGGAAAGAACGCAAGAAACGGAGGCGGGCACACAAAGTAGAACAAGGCTCAGTCCTCACTATGAAACGGGAATACGAGTATCTGTAGGAGACAGTTTAATCTATGTGCTTTAATGTTTTAGTTTTCAGAGAGAGTGCCAAGTAGAATTAAAACAGAAAAAAATTAAAAGTGATACAGAATTTCACTTAACAATGTAATATGAATTACACAGTAATTGTCTTAATATAGTGCTGTCTTCCAAACAATTATTCATATTAACAAATATATATACATGTGAAATTAGAAAAAGGAAGAAATGTAGGAGAAACTAAGAAGACCAAAAGTACAAACTATTGAAAAAAGGAGACAAAACAAATTAAACCATTAACTTCTTCTGTAAACAGGTCACTAATGAGTAAATTTTAATAAGTTTGTGCTATTAAAAAGCATAAGTTACTTATATTTCTAAATTCTAAATTCTAAAAATGAAGAAAAACCCATAAAGCTTGTGGAAACAACTTTGAAACTAAGAACAATAATTGAGGATTTACATTATTTTTCTCTTGGTGCTTTAAACAAGTTATTGAACTGAAATAAACATTCATATTTGTTTAAATGTGCACAATCTCTGTAAGGCCTTCTGAGACTCAGTGTCCACCAAGAGAAGACGAGGCCTTTCCGCTCAGGCCTGGTCCTGCAGTGTAAATAAAGTCACCACCCGGGCTTCTGAGCCGCTGAGTGGACAGCACATTGCTCCTGTCTTAGTGACTAGATCCATCAGGAAGAGACACGACCCACAGCCCTGCTGCCCTCAGCGGCACTGCACCACGCTGGAAATGGGCCTGCAGGTTCCTTCATCCCCCAAGGCAGCTGCAAATCCTTCCTGTCGCCTCCATTGGGCCAAAGCAGCCAAAGATGTGAAGGTCTTTGGTTCAGACATGGCCACATCTGCAAGTACGCTCCTGTTGAGCTCCACCTGGCACTGACAAGAGACAGAACCAGGCCCACAGTCAGCATCAGCACACACTTGGGCAGCACATGACAAGATCCCAAAAGGGACTGGCCTGTGGGGGCAGTGTGGCCTGGAGACCTGTGGGGGTGAGTCGCCCTCCAGCACCAGCTCTCAGGCTCCAGCCGGCTCCAGGGGAAAGCCTGTCCACGTCATAGCTCAGGACAAGACAGCAGCAGAGCCTGCTTAGACAGCAGAGCAGAGCGCTACAGGGCAAACGTGCACAAGGATGAGCAAGGGCACCTGTGCAGTCTGTAGCACATGGGAGGGAGGCACGTTCAAGCTCCACAGCCCGCCCATGGAGCAGAGGAGCTTGTTTAGGGTCAGTGGTCAGCTCCTGGACCACTGGAACCCCTGGGCCAGCCCTATCAGTCAGCTTGGAAGTGCCCACAGTGCAGTAGGTCAGGATCACTTACTGGAGACTGCAGGCCTGGGTGTCACTTCGTAGAAGGTGGATTTTGCAAAGGCCCTGAGTTTGATCCCCAGCACTGAGAAAACTCCAGGTGGTTCAAAAAGCTAATGTAGTCAGTGGGCTAAGAAGCAGAAGGGGGATGGGCAGTGTCCACACATGACACACAGCTGCAGCACCTGCTGGACCCGACCTGCGTGCCTCGGGCGGTGTCCATCGGCCCTCTAAGCCTTGGGTCCTGGACTGTAAAACCAACTGAGTCAGTCTGTGTGTCTCTCTCCCTCTGCAGTGCATCACACAGGAGGGCCATGAGGTAGAATCAGAATATCTAGCCCCTGAACTTTTTAAAGGAAAAACACAAATGTACGTGAGAGCACGGTGGAGCGTAACTTCCAGATTCAAAGAATGCACAGATTATACACTTCTTGCTTAATCTACTCCTTCCATCCTTCCCCTTCCTGACTGTTTGCTTGAACTTTATCTCTTACATCATCAAAAAGCTTCCACTGTCAAAACTGTACAGGTAAAGCCCGTCTTCTACTTCTTTTGCTTAATGGGGGAACATTGGGCTTCACATCACGGTAGACAGAGCCCTATTTCTACCATGCTGTGCTGTCAGCAGGGCAGGGAGGAAGCAAGCGTGAGCCCCCAGCCTCACAGGCTAATCCAGGGACACACAGCGCTGGCTCTGCCCGTGCACGCAGACCCGGCAAGACCCTCACCCTGAGACAGCTCCTGCGCCTCTACAGGGCCTTAGCCAGACCTTGATTAAATTGGTGATACATGATGAGTATTTCAGACCACGCTCCTGGGGGCAGCTGTGATGCGCTTAATCCAAAGCTGGAAGAAGAAAACACTGAGATGCATTAA
>NW_004524599.1:16094064-16107512 GCF_000260255.1 Octodon degus
CCTGCTGGGATTGCAGGCGTGTGCCTCCACGCCTGGCTATTTCAGGCTTTTTGAGACAAGGTCTCACTATGCGGGCCCTGACTGGCCGTGAGCTGCAGAGCCTTCTCCAGCCGCAGCCTCCTGGGTAACTGGGATCGCCAGCCGGCCCACTGAGAACGTGGATCCTCAGAACCCCTGGGAGGCACAGGGTCGTCCAGAGCTGCTGCTCCCAGCTCGGCGCCAGCGCTTCCACACACACAGGCGGCCTGGGGCAGCACTGCCTCCCCCAGCACCACAGCTGGGAGCAGGTGGAATTCACCTCTGATCCCTGCAGACCGCAACACCGGCACCAGAGGCTACTGCTAGCAAGGCCTGTCTGACCTTATGGGCTCAGAACTGCTCCTATTCTTTCTGCTAATGCTTAGAAAACGCCACTGGCACAGAGTTGCGGGTCTCAACAAAGACCCGGAAAGCTTCCTCTACCAACAGACAGCCAGGAGCAACGCGCTGCACGTGGGTCAGGACCGGGGCGCCAGGATGGGAAGGGCGGGCGGCGCTTAAGGTCCTCGGGTTCAGCTTCTTCAGCTTGCGAGTCCTGGTGCACATCACGAAGGTCCTGGTGACAGCCCTGATGGGCAGCTGGTAGCTGCGATTCTTCCTCCCCCGAAAGTGCTGGATTGAGGAAGCACCCTCAAGGATGTACAATTTTGTGCTGAAAGGACTCCAGATGATGAGCACTTTGGTTTGGCAGAAAGGTTGTCTGAATTTTGGTGTCTACGACTTTTCCTGAGACTGAGATTAAGGGTGAGGCTCCAATTAATTTGATTAAAATAATTTCAAAGCAGTCAAATGCTGACTCAGTGACATGGACATTACTGGGGGCTTTTAGCCAGCCTAATGTTACAAATCAAAGAGAGCCCAACAGGATGATTTAAAATGTTGTGAATTTGTCCAAATAGGAAGCTCTAGTAAGGCTGTGTACTAAAGAGATAGAGTTGAGGAGATCATCATTGCCGAAAAGGAACAGGAAAATCAAAACAAATGCCCTGAGGGTGTCACAAGCCACAACAACTCTCCAACCTTAGTAGCCTCAAAATGAAAAAAAGTTAAACTTCGCTCAAAGCAAATCACTACAGAATACGGTGTTCTGGAATGACTGCTGCACCACATTCCAAAAAGAGATGACAGACAAAATTCGTTCCTCAAAATACTGCAGAATGTTCTGTAATTCAGGCAGTTGGTTCCTACAACCAGGTGGCTCTGGGGAGGGAATCTCATACGCCTGTCAGCTGACCTCAGCATCTTTCAAGGGGCACTGGTTTTTGGTACATACAAAATACAAATGTTTCCGAGGTAAAAAGGCTTGTATCTTTTCTCAAAAGGCCAGGCAGTGTGCCCACTCTGTAAAGTTGTGTGTATAATACGAAAGTACAATAAAGATCACAGTGATAAAAGCCCCAAGCATGGATTGTTTGAAGAAAGCAACAAGAGGGGAACAAAGTTGGATCAAGTCAAAAGTCCATGAGAACAGCAATCACTAGAAGTAACACAAGGGTAGAAACACATGGAGCTCACAGTTTTCCACAGATTGCAGCAGATTGTCATGTGGAATAATAATAGGACCTATTGTCTTTTATGCTAGGACTTATTTTGATCTCCATCCTTTGTATCCTCTGTTTTAGCCTTTTTTAAATTGTAATGTTTATCTTGTGCAATTACATGTTCGAACTGTGTAACTTTTCATTTGTACTAGAGTTCACTACTAAATGTTCACCTTCCATCCCAGAGGACACATGGGCCGTGGACTGCTCAGCAATGCTGAAACTGTTAGGACTTTGGCAACTCCTAGAGATGGACAGAAATGCCTTTTGTGAAAAGGGATGTACAGGGGCAGGTATAGAATGTTATCTTTTGTTTCTAAAGGTCCCCCAAAGTCTCATCTTGTCATGGGGAGCACTTCTAGAGTTTGTGATTGATCTATACTTGAAAACTCAGATTATTGTTTTGAGGTCTTTATTGATTCTGGACAGGTAGCCTACACATAACATAATGGTGGAGGAAAAGAGGTTTGCCCTCTGCTGTTTCTCCATGTCGCTGGTGATGCTTTTGCTTTTCCTCCGTTGTGACCTGATGTAATTAATCTGCAATGTGCACTGCCTTGGAGCCACCTCCGTGTGCAACGAAACTACCCCCCAGGGTGAGCGAAATAAACAAGTGCTCTCTTAATTTTGGGTGCCAGATATTTTGTCTCTGCCACAAGAAAAAAGAAATCAACATATGCTATGTTGAAATGGGGCCTGTGAGGTGGGCAGGGAAGGGTGACTACAGCTTCCCAGGTCTCTAAAGGAAAGAAGATTCAGCCAGGACATTAAAACGTCCCCTTCTCTGCAGAGTTCGTACCTGCTTTTGGGAAAAATTCATGCAGTAAAGGGCTTCAAGTGAGGTGGGGCAAGTGAGATTTGGAGGAGGATGCAGCTTTGAGCTGCCAAGCAGGCTGGCACATGGGGTGGACGGAAGAAAGGAGGAGGTGACTGCAAGGCGTGGAAGTTCACACTGGAGGAGGGTGTGAACACACTGGATGACTAAAGCCATAAGACTTGACATTGCTCAGCCCCAGAGCCATGGGCAGGACCCATCCCTGCGCTCTTTTAGAATGTAGGGAATTATAGTGGAGGAAAACCAAGGAAGAAAGACAGGATGGATACCTTTGCAGGAACTGAAAGAGTGATAATGGTAAAATACATGGAGCAGCAAAAATGCACTATGAAAGTCTCTCTTTGTATTTAACTTTAGTGCATGTCAGGATCTGGAGAAAATGCAAACTTTCTTGAAGAAGATGATCTCTGAAATGAATTAAAGTGCTGAAAGTGATTTAAGAGCCAGAGTCAGTCACAGGAAGTCAAGTCACTGCAAATACTTGTGATCTGTATAAGACTGAATGTATTAAATAGGGCAACCTGGTTGCCACAAAAGCTCTGAGTTGGTCACCAGTGGTAAAGAGCAGCTGCAGAAGAAGCCCGACGCTGTTGTAGTGCTCTGCACAGAGCAGCTGAACAGCAAACACCAAGTAAAAACAAAATTAAAATTGCACTTCTTTAAAAATCGAAGCATAAACAAAACTATCACAGGAAGTAGATTGTCTACCAGTATAGCTTGCTAATTAGAAGGTCTGGTTCAGGGCAGTGTGTGATAGGCCTGGAGGTGTTAGGAAGCACACTGTTACCACAATAAAGAGATCAAGCAGGAGAGTCAGAGTTGTTTATGAGTATCAGGCCCACACTTCGGTATCTGTTCTGTATCCTGCATTAAACGTGGAGCTCTGCTCTCTGGAGCCGTTGGTCAGGTAGCACAATGGATTTGAGTAGGGGGAAGCGGTGGGGGGAGCAGAGCGCATCCAAGGTGCGCCTATGCGGACAGATGGTGCAGGTGTGTGCCCAGCTGGCCTCAGGCTGCACGTGCTTTTCTTTCTTTCTTTTTTCTGTATTTTAGGGAAGGGTCTGCAGGGTGTTCAGGGTCTCATTACTAGATCGGACTTGTAGTGATCTGCTGTTTACAGCCTCCCAAGAACTGGGATTACAGGTGAGCGCCACCATACCCAATCTCAATTGCCATCTCAGCGCACTCTGGGGGCGGGCCAGAAGACCGAACCCCCAGCCCCTGCCCCTGCTTGCAGGTGCTTTAATCTGCTGAGCTATTTAGCTGGCCCTTGCAAGTGCTTTTCTAATGAGCCAACTTGACAAAGTTTTTACAGGGTTTGGGGAAAGAGGTGGAAATGCTCGCGTACACAGGGCATGCACCCCTTATGGGATGAGAACCTGCCACAGCAGAGCAGGCTCTTGGTCGGTCCTGTTGTGCCTGATGAAGAACAGAAAGGGGCGGTCAGTGCAGAACTCTGGCCTACCTTTATTATCACAATAATTTTCAACCATACAAGATGATACTGCCGCAACCTCCATGCCTTCTCCGTTGACCTCCACCACACTCTTGTGCATGAACTTGGACAGACACAGATCACTGTCAGGTGACATCCCAGACAGGTCTGCCTTGCCAAGATGAAAGACATCCAGTATGCCGAGAGCCCATAGCACAGAGCCCATGTCGTATTCTTCCTCCAGTTTAAATCTCGGAAGGCAAACTTGTACTTCATTTCTCTTCATGAACTCTGGACTGGTCCAGATTTGGAATTGCTCAAAAGTCAGGGCTTTTTCCACCTGAAAGACAGGGATTATACTTTGCCATTCAAACTGTAGTACCCATCCACTACGGTCCCTTCAAGGGGCAGCCCAGCCTCCTCTGGCAGCCAGGTGGTGCCCATAGTCACTCACTGTCCCTGCAGCTGCCTGGAAGCTTGTGAGTTCTCCAGCTTGTCCTTCACCCAGCATGTGCAATGACACCCAACTGTGGATTCTGGTGGTAAAATAGGGGGCCCCACCTCCTTATCACCACTGCTAACTGGTGCCCAGGGCAGGGGCTGCACTCTTGGTGTAGCTGGGCTTGGTGAGGTGCTTGGTTTCTGAAGGAGGCTTTAGTTCTGGATCAGGAAAAGCATCAGTGCTGAGGAGGAACAAGTGGCTCTTTCTGTGAGCCACGCCAAAGGGGTTTGGGATATGCACAATGGGGCTCTTGACGGGCAAGAGTACGATGCAGTGCTCCTTGCACTCCCTATAAAATCCTGGGTATAAAGAATTAAAGCATCTTAGAGAAAGTTGGTGGAAATTTTACAAGGACGAAGAGTGATTTTAGAAAAGGAAAACCAGAGAATTAAAACACAAATAGCACAATAGCATTGGGGCTTACATCAGAGGGAAAGTAGAGGGGCAGAGCACAGATCCTCAGAAGGCAAAGATCCAAGAGCAAAGCCTCGAGGGCCAGCGCGGCACACAGGAGGGGGCAGGTGCCAGCTAGGGGTGACGCTTGCCTAGGGAGCACCATATGTGCCCACACCTAAGCACTTGCACACGTGTTTTCCTCACCGCAGAGTCTCTGTGTTACTACTGCAGATACATACATCACCTAGTACCTGGACGCTGACTTGCTATAGAGTCCCTCCCAACGAAGAAGCTTTTCTTCCTTGAGGTAAGACCCTGGATGTACAAACAGACACACAAAAGGCAGACCAAGCACATTAAACAGAACATCCACATAGGCTGTGCTGTCACAAATTGGAACAAGTTCCAGAGGAGTGAGGGTCCTTCAAAATGTCCTATAAGAAGCCAGAGAGAAAGGACCATGGGCATGAATCTTTCCATGTCCCCTGTCCTGTCTGGAGCAGCTTTTTCCTCCGAACAAATGCAGTGTCTCCTCTACTCAGCTCTCCCCTTAGTTCATCAAGGGTGCTGAGTTTAGTATCTCTTCCCAGGGGACTTCATTGCTGGACATGACAAGGTGGGATTCTGAGTGGCTTTAGCGAAAGTGTGTTCAAGGTCAGTGGGAGAGCAGAGAGACAGCTAAGGTCCGGCCACTTGTCAGCACACCTTTTGTGGGCTTGCACACAGCGACATCACCAGATGGTCCAGGCAGGACGCGTAATGCACCAAGTCCCTGTCTCACCTTGCTGAGGTCCACGCATTTATCTAAGCGCAGCAGGACCATGCTCAGCCCCTGGCCCTTGTAGGGCAGCTCCAGCACCTCTCTCTCTTGGGCACAAGGATACATGGCTTCTTCACACATCATCTGCACCGGCCTCTGCTCCTTCTGTAGGGTGAGCAGAGGGGCACACTTGTTACAGGGATTCTCCCAGGAGCAGGATAACTGCCCAAAGGAGCTTGCTGAGCCCTCAGGCCCCCAGGAGGGAAGCAGTATTTGCCTGGTGACCCTGGGAGAAACCTCAGCCAGCACTTCCCGCGGACATGAGAAGCCACGGAGTGGGCAGAGGGAGTGGCCCCCTGGGGAGCTAGCTGTGAGGACCAGCAGCACCCAGCAGGAAGCCTTGAGCGTTCCCCTTGCTCCTGTTTGGCTCTGAGAGGGCCCCACAGTCCCGTGCAAAAACTATGTGCATCATGGCATAAAGTGCATGTTATTTTTAAATAGAGGGGTAGTTTAATACATACAAATAAACTAAATATTTTTTTCTAGTTAGTTTTCCATTTTTCAACTGATCATAGGACCTGTCAAATTCTTTTAATTCTACTTTACATGAAGTTGAAAAGGCCACTATGTAAGGCTTTGCCATTTGCTTTTAATATTAGAAATTAGAAAACAGTGAATTAATAATTTTTAAGTTAATTAACAATTCAAATGAATTCCTGTTTTAATTTCATAATGACTTCTTGAAAGATCTATGTAGTCCCAGTTTCCAGCCCCTGCCCAGTGATCCACCCATGCAGCACAATTTCTCCATAAATTTCTTATTGTTTCCACCTAAGTAACTTGGACTTAGGGGAAATCCTTTAGTTTCCATCCTAGGTTGCAGCAAATACATGTAGGAGAAATTATGACTCAGCAAGAGCAGCTATTTATAAAAAACCTTTAAGCAACAAATATTCCTTAATCCTATAATATTGTTCTCTTGAGTTTTAAAATGAATTCAGAAATATATTGCTTCAAATTACATTTAATCGCTTAATGCCTCTGCAAAGTTAAAAGTGTTTCCTCCATTACTTTACCAAAGGATTCTGTTTAAAGCTTCTCTGTAGCTGGTTTATTTTGAAAGACAGTCCCATTGTGCTCGACTTTTCAAACTGTTCTTGCCATCTTCCTTTGAAGTAGACAACATTAATAAGAACCAGCCTGCACACTCCATGAACTGAATGCTTCTCCAACAACTCATAAATTTTGCCTGTTGATTAAGGCAGAGGCTGCCATCAGTGACTGCTTATAAGCACCCTGAGGAACAAACTACGGGACAATGTCCTGGCAGGTGTCAACATGATGTTTTCCAAGTGTTGAGCTAGGATGGCTAGGAATTGACCAGCCAAAAACAACTGCTAGGAGTGGTGTTCATGCCCATGGACACTTGAGGAGCATCCCCCAAATGAAGGCAGCGACAGGCTTCTGAGTCACTGCAAGAAAGCAGGTTCTAAGAGAGGACGCGTTGGAGACCCAACAGGCAGGAAATGATAGCTCTGCTGGGTGGGAATTGCAGCGCCCTCCGTGGTGAATAAAGTGTGTGGCTATCGCTCTATGCACACACCCAGGGCTGACACTGGGCAGAGAGGACTCAATGTAAAGAACAGCAGAACAGGGACAGAGAGGGAGGAAATGGAAGAGCGACTGCTGTTGGATCCTCCAGACAGAGCACCAGGACTCCCTGTGGAAGGGAATGTGGACCTGCTGGATTCCCTGTTCTGACTCTGGATACTGAGTGCCACTTTTCATGAACTAAGAGTGTCCTTGCTAACTGCTGATGCAACACTGCATAAATGGTAAAGATTCTGGAAGAGATGGGGAAAGAATTATAGACTTGTAACTGGAAAACTACTTGCCATTCGCTACTGCCTCATTTGTTAGCAGAAATAGCAACGCTCCTGGTGGGATTCAGGTGTGCCAATATTTCACACTTCCAGCCTTAATTGCTCCTATGCCCAAGCGTGCAGTATCTCGCTGTCTGATCTGGATATGAAAGATGATCCTGTCCAAATAAGGAAAAGTTCATCAGGAGTCGGGAGGAGTAGAAATAACCCCTAGTACCGACCTCCAGTCTTTCTGAACACCCAGACATTAATGTGTTTCCTGGAGCTCTCTGGAGCTTGGGCAAAGGAGAGCTGCTCCTGCTTGCCTTGGTAGAACGTGAGACAGGACTCCTGAAATGACTGCAGAAAGACACCCATGAGGTGAGGCCATGGAGTGGTGGAAAAGTTCAGCCAGCTGCCAAGCCCTTTGAGTAGTAGTAACTGGATCCTTGAAATTTTAAAGAGGCGTACCTGTCCCCTGTGAGGTTCCACCCTGTGGCTAAGAGATGTGAAATAGCAGGCTCTAGGTAGGGAAATGCTGAGTCAAGAACAATTAGACAGGAAAGGGAGAACTGTGCAGACCTGAAACGGGAAATCATGGAAGCAAGCTCAGAGAGCTGTGCAACTAGACAACCATGGGTGCCCACTGCCCCTCACGTTCTCTGGGTCCTCCCATCATGCTTTGAGCCAAGGTATTTTAAAGCAACTTTCCCATTGAGGAGACTCAACTCACTGAGAGGAGCTCAAAGCTCTCTGTACTGAAGAGCTTGTTGGCTATGCTGAATGAGAACGGATCGCCAGACTTGTGCACTTGGGTGAGAAGTGACTGGAAGCCACCGTGAATGTCCTTCTCTGTATTTAATGCCCGTGCCTGTGGAGGAAGTCAATGCCCAGTGTCAGTATGGTCCTCTGGTCTCCACCACCAAAAAACAAAACAATAAATATTCCATAAAATGACCCTATGCAGGGAATTTGTTTTTTTCATGTTGAGCTAGGATCTAGCTGTGTGCCCCAGACTGGACTCAGTCTCCTGGATGGCTGGGTGACTCAGCCTCCTGAGAGTGGAGATCTGCAGCAGGCACCATGACTTTCAGGGAGGCCTCTTCATTGTACCTGAGCATTGAGTCTGTGACTCAGTGTTCCTCAGAGTGCCTCAGGGAGCTCAGAGCCTAGATGCTCCTAAGAGGCACCAAGGTGCTTCCCCTCTGGGCATCCACCTCGCAGCCTCAGTGAGCAGGAAAAGGAAAGAGCTGACATTAATCAAAGGGTCCTGCGGGTACTGCTGGTCACAATGAGACCCAAGTGAAAGAGTTTAGCAGGCCCTGCACAGAGCCATGGGCAGGGCAGTAGAGGCCAGTTAGCAGCCTTGGGAATTGACCTCAGACACAGGTCTCCTTCCCGTCCTGAGATCTGCTAGGGACAGAGACTTGTACTAGGACCTTCCAGATGAGTCCTGGTGTGGGTCACAACTACATACGTCCCTAGAGGAATGGACGTCTCAAGCCTGTTCTCCTTGTCCTCTCACTGAGTAGTAAGGCAGTAATGGGTCATTACAGCTGCAAAGTCTTGAGCCTCAAAAGGAGACCAATCTCAGTGACCTTTGTGTCAAGGAATTGCGGCATCCTTTTCTTCTCCTTACCTCTCCCATGCTGGGATCAAATCCTAGGCAATCTCAACCCAGGAAGCCAGTCCACTCTCAGCTCATTTCCTAAATGAGATGCCAGGAAAATTTCCTCTTTTCTGGTTTATTATTTTGGGAAGATTCCCCGCTTATCCAAAACAACAACAAACCATAATACCTCATATCACAGAAGGGGATGGGGAGAGGAGAGCCTACCTGAGCCATCTCGGCCACCAAGCTGCCCTTGGCCCCCAGCAGGACCATGCCCATAGCAAAGGAAATGCTCACGAGAGAGAAGAAGACACTGCACACAGGGTCCTCCTGACCAAGAACCTTCAAAATGCTGGTGGCAAAGGCACCACTGGCTTCCAACAGTATGCTCATGATGCGGTCTGGAGGCAAAGAGGAAAAGCCCCTGTGAGGCATCCCGGACATCCACAGCCAGCTGTCCCTAAGAGTGTAAACTGTGCTTTTAGCTTTCACTACAAACCACAGAGTTGTTGTCCTTCCATGATGACTTCTGCCCTTCCCTGCTTGCTCGTCCCCTGTATAGTCTTGGCCCTCACTGTGGCCTCTGAGCCAGAGGGCCTTCTGCCAACTCTGCAAGCTCCTGCCCTTTGGCCCCAGTGGGCCCTCATTTCCCTGCATCTCATGGCAGCCACGGCTGATTCTCTGCCTCGTTCCAAGAAAGACGCCCTCCCTGCTGCAGTATAGACTCTCAGTGACTAGGGCTAAGGCTATAGGCAGCAAAGAAAATAACCCAGTCGCATGGGTGACCCAGGGTCAGGAAGATGAAGGCTTCTGTTAGCTGGAGTGAGTGACAGCAAAGAGAGGATGGGTAGGAGTGTTGGATGTGGACAGAGACTGGGATTAGACCAGATCCAGGAGGAAGCAGGGCAGGACTGCTACAGGGAAGACAGCAATGAGGGCAGTGGTGAGGACAGCCCCATAGGGCCAGGCCACCTGCACCCCTCAGCCCCAGAACTTCATCTGCAGGGACCATCTGGCTGTGTCCTGGTCTTCCTGGGGCCAGCTCTATCCCTTTGATCAGAACCTGGCCAGTCCCCACTCAGCTAGATACACCCCATCTCTCATGCTGCCCTTTTAGAGCCTTGATCCAGCTGATGGATCTCAGGTCCATGGGACTCAGGGCTGGACTTACAAGGACTCAGGGGATTTTATGGCCTAGGTCTTGAGGGCATTTCTGACTGCAGGGAATGGGCTGTCCTGTCCTGCTGTTCCTACCTCCTGCCCGGGACCTGTCCAGCTGGGCCATATGGATTCTCCCCAGGGAGAGGAGGTGCTGATGTCCTACTGCAATAGAGGAAGCCATACCTGGCTCTGGGAAGAATTCAGTGGTGAAAGTGAAAGTGTAAGCAGATCAGGGACCTCTGAAGAACCAGAGCCAGGGGGACCTCCTTGGTATCCCAGCACTAGGGGAGGGTGACCCAGGAGGTTGGTGACTTGGAAGGCAGCCTGGGAAATTTAGGGAGACCTTGGCTTAAAGTTTGCACAGTGGTGTGGGTTCAGACTAAGGATGTAAGAAGATCCTGAGTTCAAGCTACACTATCACCCTTACCAGAAACCAAACAACAAAAACCAGTTGGTCACTACTACTAGGATCCTGGGTGACTGAATTACAGGAAGCCAAAGGAGAACTAGAAGCTCTGACTGCACACTGAGGAGGTCGGTCCCCTTTCAGACAAAGAGCATCTAGCCATGAATTAAAAGTTTTGCCCACTGAGGCTCCATACATGATACTCAGTTCAAGACAAGGACAAACAGAGCTCAGGCCTCAGCTCCTAGGAGCTTTCCTCTTACCAAGTCCTGGGATGCTGTGTGTGCATACTGTTCCTCCTGCACTGCATAGACACTTACAGGAACCAGTTCAGAACAGCGGTCTTACCTTCTGTGAGCAGACACAGGTGCAGGGGCCATGGCCAGAGCAAGGGCCCTGAGGCACCTGAAACACACACTGTCCCAACCATCTGTGCTCCTGGGGAGTCTCAGGTGGAGGCTAGTGGACCCATCTATAACCATGTCCATAGGAGCACAGGCCATGGGAATGTTCTGGGCAGCAGGGAGCTTTGCCCAAGGCTTCTCTGTCTTGTTGGAAGTTTCTCAGAAGCCTGCAGTCTCCTGAGGTCTGACCTCATGTGAAGCCTGCTGGCGTATTAGAAGCCTCGTGAGCACCAGCGCTGTCTCATATGGACGCCACACCCCAAGAAGCAAGGAACCTTAGATATTGCTTCACAAAGAAAAAAAAGACGAGGGGGCAATGTTCTTTTGTTTTCTGTCACAGATTTATTTAATTACAATTTAATTGAGAAACAAATAGCAATAAGAGTTTTAAAACCAATTAGTAGGACAGTTTCAGTAATCAATACATTGTGGGCTGGGGAGGTAGCTCAGTAGAATAAGCACTTGCCTGGCAAGTGCAAGGGCCTGAGTTCAATCCCTGGTACCACAAAATAAATAAATAAATAATAAAATAAAAAATAAATAAAATACATTGTATGTTGTTGTCTTCTTAGTGGTTATTCATAGTACAAGATGCAGACATGATATCTTATCCACAAACACTATTAGTACAAATCTATTTATTGAATTAAGAGAAAGTAGCTCTCCTATTATCTATCCTATTTTCATTATACAGATACAAAATGTAACTTCAGAAAACCAAGGCATGCCACATGAGACCTTCTGCCATGTCCTTGGAACCCTTCCACCCTCTGGAGCCCCAGCCCAAGCCCAAAAACTGAATGAAAATTTCTGCTGCACTCTCCTCCCCTGTGCTCACAGGACCTTTCTGGACCAAACCCAGGCACATCGCATGAGTGAGACCCTCTGCCATGCTCTCTGGATGCTCTAGACCCAGCCCAAGCTCAGGTCCGGCTAGTGTGTGTGAGAGCTACTGCACTCCCTTGCACTCCCTGGGCCAGAGGCACAACAGAGGGGTACAACAGGTTCACTGTAGTGCCAGAGGGGCACAACAGGTTCACTTCCAAGGCCTGCAGCAGGAAAAAGCTGAGCACAACAGCTAGACCCAAGCCAGGTGCAACTGGATGAACTCAATAGATCTGCACATGAATTTCAATAGGTGCTAAGGTTATAACTGTACCAAAGCTCTACACCAAAGATCAGATGTCAGTGCTACATGAAATGACAAAGGAGCAAATGCAATCCCTGGCCCCGAGCCCACCAAGAACAAGTGCAGAGGACACTTGAAGAAATTAGGAATCACACAGCTGAAATGTCTGAAACAATAGCGTCTGAGGGAAAGAAACAACTGCAGAAAGGTACAGAGGAACTCAGATCAGAAATAACCTCTCAAATAAAAAAGAAATCTCTGAAAGGATCTGAAGTAAAGAATCAAATGCAGAAACATACAGAGGAAATCAGATCAGAAATAATATCTATAGTAAAAGAATTAATAACTCCTCAAGAAGACACTGATAAAAAATAGAGGAGATTAGAAAAAAATGGACTGCTTGAATGAACAACACAGGAAAGAAATAGGTCATATGAAGCAGAGTCAAAGAGATATAGAGTAACTTAAAATGTCAAACACAAACTTGCAAAACCATTTGAGTGAAAGCGAAGATAAACTTTCAGATCTTGAAGACACCATTGCAACTAGTGAAAAGGTAAGAAAGGATCTCTTAAAAACAATTAGGATGAAGGAAAAAAGTAATTCAACACCTGCAAAATGATGCAAAGATGAATAATGTGAGACTAATAGACATCAATGAGAAAGAAAGAATCAATACAAATGATATAAGCAGACTATGGGCAGAAATAATAGCACAAAACATCCCACATATGAGGAAACAATCTGACACACAGGTAACTGAAGCATACCAAACACGAAAAAACTTCAACCCAATTAAAGCACACTGAGACATATAATAGTCAAGATCCTAGAAATCCAGCACAAGAATAACATACTGAAATCTGCTAGAGAAAAGGAACACATCACATTCAAAGGAAAACCCATTAAAATAATAGTACACTTCGCTTCACAAACCACGAAGGACAGAAGAGCATGGAGCAGAGTACTTCAAGTCCTCTATGAAAACAAATTCCAGCCCAGTCTACTATACCCTGAAAAACTCTCTTTCACGTTTGATGGAGAAGTGAAATACTTCCATGACAAAGAACAATTAAAGAATTTCATGACAACAAAGCCAACCCTACAAAGACTACTAAAAGATGTTCTAGAGAGGGACCAAAGTGATCAGAACTCAACGAATGAGAACAGAAGGAACCCACTAAATAGGGCAAACAATTAAACACAGGAGAAAAAGGAGTAAATGACAACAGGTAAATAACATGTCAATCATAAGTCAATACATCTCAATTATAACCATCAATGTAAATGGACTCAATTCACCAATTAAGAGAAATAGACTGGCACAGTGGATTAGGAAACAAAATCCAACAATATGCTGTATACA
>NW_004524599.1:16117037-16120842 GCF_000260255.1 Octodon degus
TAGATGGCCTCTACTTCAATCTGATAAAAGCCATTCATGACAACCCAACAGCTAACATAATTCTAAATGGGGAAAAACTGAAATACTTTACTCTCAGATCCTGTACAAGACCAGGATGTCCTTTATCCCCAGTCCATTTCAATATAGTTATGTAATCATTAGCTAGAGCCATTCATCAAGAGAGAGAAATAAAATGAATAAGAATAGGTAAAGAAGTTAAATTTTCATTATTTGCAGATGATATGATACTTTACTTAGAAGACCTAAAAAACTCCAAGCAGAAGCTCCTAGAATTAATACAAAAATTCAGTAGCATAGCAGGATACACATTCAATACCCAAAAGTCAATAGCGTTCCTCTATACACATGACAAACACACTGAGAGGGAAATTAGGGAAACAATACCTTTTACAATAGCGGAAAATGAAATGCCTTGGAATTAATGTAACTAAAGAAGTCATAGATCTTTACAGGAAAATTACAGGACTGTGAGAAAAGAATTCATAGAGGATTTCAGAAAATGAAAAGATATTTCTTGCTGCTGGATAGGAAGCTCCAACTTTATGAAGATAGCCTTACTCCCAAATTTGCTGTGCAGATTTAATGCAATCCCTATCAAACTAACACAAACATAACTCACAGACAAAGAGAAATGGTTCCTAAAATTCATTTCAAACCAGAAAAGACTTAGAATGGGAAAGGCAATCCTGGGCAACAAAGGCAAGAAAGGAGGCTTTACAATTCCTGATTTGAAATTATACCACAATGCTACCGTGGTAAAGTCAGCATGGTACTGGCAACAAAAAAGACCTGAGGATCAATGGAATAGATTAGAAGAAGCCTCTATGCACACTCTCAGACACCTTATCTTTGATGAAGGGGCAAAACATGCTTACTGGAAGAAAGTTAGCCTCTTTATCAAATAGTGCTGGAAGAACTGGCTCCGTATATGCCAAAAACTAAAACTAGACCCAGGCCTATCACCATGTGCTCAACTAATGTCAAAATGGATTAAAGATCTAAACATCAAAACAGGAACAATAAATTTCTTGGAACAGAAAGTAGGAGGAACTCTTGAAGATATAGGGGTAGGCCAAGAGTTCATGAACAAAAACCGAAGTGCATGGGAAACACTTGAAAGAATTAACAACTGGGACCTCCTTTTATTTTCTTTTTGATAATTTGAACAATTTTACTAATATAAGTGAATTAAAATGAAATTCTTTAATATATCCTATCAGACATTTTGCATTTAAAATCAGGCACATCTCAAGTTAAAAATGAAATTTTATCTTGCTTAAATTTTAATTCAAAATCAATTTTGTTTTAAATACTCTTATAACATGCATATGAATTCATTCTCTAATTTGAATTAAGATATTATACAATCCAGAAAGCAAATTTAGAGAAAATATAAATATCTTCACATACTTATCAAGTTATGAAATTTAGGGGTTGGAAAGAAGACAAAGTAATCTGAACAGATTTTCTGTTCTTTTATTTTCTCAAACCTCATGTTTGGGACCTCTTCTTATTGAGAAGATTTTGTACATCAAAAGAAATGACCAACAGAGTGAAAAGACAGCTCACATTTTGGGAAAAAATCCTTATTAATAATAAGCACTCAGACAAAGGTCTGCTCTCTAGAATTCATAAAGAACTAAAAAGTATTAGGGCCCCAAAACTCAAAGACCCAATCCAGAAATGGGCATCTGAAATGAACACACACTTCTCAGAGGAAGAAATTCTAGAAGCTAATAAATACATGAAAAAATCCTACACATCCATCTGTGAAATGTAAATTAAAACAATACTAAGATACCATCTCGCCCCAGAAAGAATGGCTATCATAAATAGTTCAACCAACAACAAATGTTGGAGAGGCTGTGGGGGAAAAGGAACCCTTCTCCACTGCTGGTGGGAATGTAGACTGGTGCAACCGTTATGGAAATCAGTATGGAGACTCTTTAGAAAAGTTGGTCTGGAAATCCCCTTTAAACCAGCTATTCCTCTACTGGGAATTTTCCCAGAGGATCTGAAAACATCATATCATAGTGATATATGTACACCTATGTTTATAGCAGCACAATTTGTGAAAGCCAAATCTTGGAAGCAACCAAAATGCCCCTCACCTGAGGAATGGATGAAAAAGATGTGGTGTTTTTATACAATGGAGTATTACTCAGCTATAAAGAATGATAAACTCGAAGCCTTCATATGTTAGTGGATGCCACTTGAAAATATACTCATAAGTGAAATAATCCAGACCCACATGTATAAATATTGTATAGTCTCTCTAGTGTAAGAACTCAAAAGAAGAAACAAAAATTGAATGGTATAACACAACTAAATGGAAAGTGAGAGCTTAAGGATTAAGCAATGAAGAGAAGGCAAGGAGAAATGCTAGGAAACATGTCAGGGGCAAAGCCATAGATTTATATATACAAGATGGTTAAGGCAATGGTCCTGAGAATCTCCATCAGGTTTTTGAAACTAACAGTTAATTGGTAGAATTCTCACCTGACTAACTATATATGCTGATACCTGTGAACTAAGAAACTGCACTGAAGACAGCAATGTGAAATACTAGGGTCATCCTTGGAATCCCTGTTATTCTAGTCTTCCAAAAGTGTACTGCTTCTCATGTCATATCAATTACTGCTATACTCTCTCTCAAGCAAATGTTTGTTTGTTTGTTTGTTTGTTTGTTTAAAAAAAAACCAAGGGACCAGGGAGATAACTCATTGGAATAAGCACTTCCCTGTCAAGCACAAAGGCCTGAGTTCAATCCCCGATTCCGAGAAAAAAGAAAAAATAAAAAAATGTAATAAATGAAAACAAGAGACAAGAAAAAATGTCATAGAACTGTCCTGCTACAATGTTGTAGATGCTTAGATTTCTAAATATTTTTGTAAAAATTTTCAATTGTTCATCTCTACCTTTTATTTATTTTTTTCACATTCTGTATGGATTTAAAGTTTAGCATATCATTTGATGGAAAATACCTTTTCCATGTTATGTCTATGACGTTTGATATGCAAACAATACTGAAATTAAGCTCAACAGCCTACGTTGTATGGTATTAATATCATTAAGCTTCTCTTCTGGAGGGTTAACAAGTTATGTTTGCAGAACAAAAATTAGAGAAAAAGCAGGGCTACAAGGATAGTCAATATTTTCACCCTAGCGCTTCAAGATCAGGGAGGACTCAGGACATAAGTGTTCCTGTACCGTAACATCCTGTATCTCAGTGGTGTCCCAAATTTTCTGTTCAAGAAGATTATGGGGCAACAGAGGAAAGTGATCAATGATGTAGAGTGTGCCTAAGGAGAGTCACCTGGAGATTAAACATTCTCTCAGGCTTTCACAGAGAGCAAAATGGTCAAGCAATAGCCATGACTCATCCACATGGCTGACACTGACAAAGGAAGTACAAACTTTTGTACAGGGTTTCAGGGTAAATTCAGAGGGGATTTGACTGAGATTGTCAGATACAAAAATTATATTTTTTGTTATATAGGTCTTGCTTTATCTTGGTCTTAACCATCCAGCAGAAAAGTATAAAAATGAGGTATATAGTGGAAAGCCATATTAATATGTTGAGCTATAAAAGGCTCAAGTCAACAGCATCTCAGATTGCCAGTCATGAGGATAACCTACGATTATTATAGACTACTGGACTATATTGGATTACTTTGCTGAGTTCATGCACCTACAATATATGAATGGCAATGGAATACCCATGTTTGACAAAAGTAAACAAAAATGTGGGAGATAAATGAAGGCTCATTTTGTAGGGAATATA
>NW_004524599.1:16121782-16122247 GCF_000260255.1 Octodon degus
CCCCTGAATAAGCAATTTAGGAAAGAAATAGAATCTATGAAACAGGTTCAAAGTGATATAGAGGAAATTAAAACCTCAATCACAAGCTGGCAAAATCATTTGAGTGAAAGTGAAAATAGACTTTCTGACCTTAAAGACACCACTGCAGCTAGTGTAAAGGTAAGAAAAGATCTCTAAAAACAACTAGGATGCAGGAAAAAATAATTCAATACCTGCAAGATGATGCAAAGATGAACAGTATGAGACTAATAGGCCTCAATGAGAAGGAAGGAGTCAATACAAATGATATAAAAAGAATATGGGCAGAAGTAATAGCAGAAAACTTCTCAAATATGGGGCAATAATCTGACATTCATGTAACCAAAGCATATAGAACTCTAAATAACATCAACCCAATGAAAACCACACCCAGACATAAAATAATCAAGATCCCAGAAATTCAGCATAGGAACAGTATACTAAAAG
>NW_004524599.1:16122775-16152586 GCF_000260255.1 Octodon degus
ATTCTTTCTTCATTTTTATTTTGGACAGTTTTTTATTGTTATATTCATTTATGTTTGTAAATAATTTATTTTCAATTTGCAATCTATTAAAAAATAAAAAAAATACGATACAATAAAATAAATTCCAAAGAACCATATGTACTGTATCTGTTACCCTTCCCTCACTGCTGGGACAAATACCTGACTCTCAGAATGAAGGAAGTAAATGTTTACCTAACTCACAGTTAATGGAGCTTTCAGTTCATTTGTGGCTGGCTCCAAGGCAGAGTGGCCCAGGACAGAGGGCATCAGTTCCTGATGGCAGCAAAGAGCAAGAGATCCAAAGGGAGAGGCAGCAACAATGGCAACATAAAAAGGGTCTACCGCTTTGTCCCTCTTATGTAACATTCAGGCTCTCTGCCCCATGCTGGGGTAAGTATGCACAACCATAATCCCAGCAGTACTAAGCCCCATAATTCCAGTGGATCATGAGTTAAACTTAAACTCTCGAAGTCCCCATCCCTTGACTGCATGAGGCTTTGGGGGGCAAACTAGACACAAACCATGACATTCTGGAATGGAGGAGGCTGCACATTGTTCCATAATGGAGGTGATGAGAAAATATGTACCTCAAAGTCTTGTTGAGTGTCCCTCTGCCCTGGCAGTTGGTCCCTACAGCTGGGGATTGGGGGAGCTAACCTCATACTCTTTAAGTTGGCAGTGGACCTTGGCATCTTCCATGTGGCACTGGTTTTAAGGGCATAGAAAATACAGAAGTTCTGGGATAAAAGGCTGGCACCAAGATTTCAAAGGCCTCGGAGGGTAGACAGTGTGTGCACTTTGTGAAGTATGTGTATAATACAAAAAGTACAGTAAGAATTATGAACAATTAGAAAGGTCAAATATGTGGATTGTTTGAGGAAAGCTACAAGGGGGAACAGAGCAGGATCAAGTAAAACGTCCTTGGGAACAGCAACCACCAGAAGTACTGCAGGGCTAGAAACACGTGGGGCTTACAATTTTCCACAGAATGCAGCAGACTGTAAATGGGGAACTACAGCCCTTAATGATTTCCATGGTGAACATTTGAGTTGCTTTGATTCAAATTTTTGCATTCTCTCTCTTTTTTTTTTTTTTTGGATTGTAATGTTTATTTTCTGCAATTACATGATGGAAGCATGTCACTTTTTGTTTGTACGGGGCTCCCAGCTAAGTTTTCATCTTAGATCTTGGAGGACACATGGAACATGGAGTTCTCAGCAATGCGGAAACTCTGAGGATTTTGGCAACTCTTAGAGATGGATGAAAATCACTTTTGAATAAAGGGGGGTACAAGAGCCTTTTGGAGAACAGGGGCAGCAGGACATGGTTTGTGTCTAGATCTCCCCGGAATGTGTCAGGGTGTCATGGCATGCATTTCTATGTGACTGATCCATGGTCCAATGCTAGGATTATGGGTTGGAGTTCTATTCCCATCATGGGCAGGTTCCCTGCCTACAGGACAATGAAAGCAAAGAGGCTTGCTCTCTGCTGCTCCTCCATAGTGCCATTGTTGCTTTTGCCTTTTCTGCAACCATGCCCTGATGCCCTCTGCCATGTGAGACTCTGCCTTGGAACCACATCTGTGTGCGCTGAAACTGGCACAAAGCACAAGATAAATAAACCATTCCTTTATTCATCCCGGGTGTCAGGTATTTGTGTGGTGTCAGCCATGAGAAATAGGTCCCTTCACATAGGGCTTTTGTAGGAGCAGATGGGAGCAAACACTGGATCCTGGTCAGAGCACCAAGGAGAACTAAGTCAGCCTTGGGGATCAGACACTGAGGTTTCTGGCAGGTGAGCTGCCAGACCTGAGCACAGCTGTTCCCAGGCCAGTGCAGGGATAGTTATCAAAATACAGAGAAATTGCCGTGACTCTACCCCAGGACTGGGGAGGAAGTGATTTCTGGCAATAGCTTCCCAGGGAACAGCCCAACCTGGGATCAAAACTAACGCTGCCTGCCAGCACATATTCTTTCAGAGTTTGAGGTCCAGACTGATCAGGCACACGTTTTTTTTTTTTTTGGAAAAGCATAACACTACGTGTAGTGGATCAACAGAGTTTCCCAAAGGAAACATTGTCCCTGCTGAAATCTGAAAGAGATGCTAAAGTGAAGTCAGTCAGAAGGGAGAGGTAGATGCCGCTTCCCTGGGCCCTAAAGTAAAGAAGATAATGCCATGGCATTAAAATGTCCCCTTCTCCAGAGAGTTTGTGCCTGCTTGTTGGAAAAGTGGGTGCAGTAAAGGGCTTCAAACAGGGCGGAGCAAGCAAGATTGGAGGAGGAGGCAGCTGTCAGCTCACAAGCAGGCTGGCAGTGTTGGTGGAGGGGAGAAAGATGGAGGCAACTGCAAGGCATGGGGTGAGAAAGAGCAGGTGGCTGTGAACACACTGGGTGTCTACAGGAAACGGACTTTGCATTGTCCAATGTCCAGCGAAGGGACCCACCTAAGGCCTCTGTAGGATGTACAGAATTATGGTCGAGGCAAACCAAGCAAGAAAGAGAGGACGGAAACTTTGGCAGGAACTAAGTGCATATTAAACTATATGAGTGTTTGGAAAGTACTGTGTATACTCAGTGGTGGAGTGACAGTGGAGACGACATCCCATTGCCTGTCTTGAGGACCCCAGTTATGTCACTCTTTGTATTCTCACTGCTCATCAGTTTCAGGAGAAAAGGAAATTTTTCTGGGAAAAGATGACATCTCAAATGAATTTAATGTGCTGCATAGATTTTAACTGCTGGAGTTGTAGATGGAGAAATCAAGTCCCTTGAAGAACCTCATCAGCCCTTCAAGAAGGCATTGAATAGGGCACCCTGGTTGCCACAGAAGCTATGAGCTGGACATAGACGACAAACAGCAGCTGCTGAATAAGCCCAATGCTGTCCCTGGGTCTAAAGCAGCGCTCTGCACAGACAGCTGAGCAGGAAATGTCAGATTAAAATGTGCACTTCTTTTAAACTCCAAAGAACAGGAAAACTGTCACCAGAATAATAATGGCTAGTGACCTTGTTTACTACTTACAAGCGTAAGTCAAGTGAGTGATAGGGTTGGAGGCGGTAGGAAGCACACTGGTACTACATTAAGGAGCACGGGCAAGAAAGAGGTGTTTACGGCCATCGGGGCCACCTGTGTGTGCTCCACTCTGGGATGTGTGCTGTCCACTGCGTTCAACATGGAGCTCTGCTGTCAGTAGCTCTTGTTCAGTGGCCCCAGGGGTGGCACTGGGGGGAGAGCAGAGCACATCCAAGGTGCGCCTGCGCTGACGGATGGTGCAGGTGTGTGCCCAGCTGGCCTAAGGCTGCACGTGCGTTTCTAATGAGCCCACCGGGTAAATGGGGCTTGGGGTCTGAGAGGGAAATGCTCGCATACACAAGGCATGCACCCCTCATGGAGATGAGAACTTGCCACAGAACAGCAGGATGTTGGTCCTGTTGTGCCTGATAAAGAACAGGAAGGGGCGGTCAGCGCAGAACACTGGCCCACGCACTCCATAAAAACATACAGTCTTACAAGCTAATGCTGCCGCAGCCTCCGTGCCTTCTTCGTTGACCTCCACCATACTCTTGTGTACGACCCTGGTCAGACACAGGCCACTGTCAGGCAATATGCCAGACAGGTCAGCCTTATCCGGACGAAAGGCATCCACTACGCCGAGAGCCTGCAGCACAGAGACCAGGTCGAATTCCTCTTGCAGTTTAAATCTCGGAAGGGAAACTTCCACCTGGGTACTCTTCATGTGCTCAGAACTGCTCCAGGCTTGGAATTTCTCAAAAGTGAGGGCTTTTTCCACCTGAAAAAAAAAAAAAAAAGGATTACATTTTACCATTCAGACCGCAGTACCCAGCCACCACAGTCCCTACCAGGGGCAGCCCAGCCTCGTCAGGCACGCAGATGGTGCCATTGTCACTCATTGTCCCTGCAGCTACCTGGAAGCTTGGGAGGTCTCCAGCTTGTCCTGCACCCAGCCTCTGCCCTGCCACCTTAGCTGCAGCTTCCTGAGGTAGCAGATGGGGCTGCACCTCCTGGCCACCACTGCTAGCCACGGCCCAAAGACTGGCTGTGCTCTCTGGGTATCTGGGCTTGGTGAGATGTCGGGTTTCTGAAGGAGGCTTTTATTTGGAGCAGTAAAACCATAACTGCTGAGCAAAGAACAAAGGGGCTGCCACTGTAAGCCACCAGGGCAGGCTGAGGATGAGCATACCCTGGCTCGTCAGCAGGAACCCAACATTCTGATGGCCTCATCAGGTTCCCTGGCCTGTCCTGACTAGAAAGAATTAGAGCTTCCTAGAGGAAGTTCCTGGAAAATTTAAAAGGACAAGTAGTAGAAAAGAAGCAAAACCACACAGTAAAAGCATAGATAGCACGAACAGCCCTGGACTTACATCAGAGACCAACCAGAGGGCGGAGCTCACAGGCACAATGGGCACAGAGGAAGGACAGTGTCCTCCAGGCCCGAGAACTCCCAGGGATGGGGCCCACACAGCTGCTGCAGGGAGGGCTCCTTTCTTTACTTTTTTTTTTAATGTTCAATAAATTGTTTATTGATAAAGCAATAAATACCATACATTAAACCTAAAAATTTAAACAAGACTGCTTCAATAACCCACAAGCATGTAAAATGAAATTTAATTTACAAAGCTCAATGTTGAATAACATGTATTACATATGCTGCCATTTATAATCTCAATTATTATGTGCAATTCTGGTTCTTTTCACAATTTCACTGAAGATTCTTATGAATTATTATAAGTGGTCCACTTTTACCTACATAACATAGCACCAAGTATAAATAAGAGTTTCTGAAGGAGGAGAGAAACTAAGGATAGGTGTTTCAGAGTGTCTACATCCTGGATGTTTAAATCTTTCCACATTTTTCCTTTTCACACAAAAGGCACCTAAATAAATTATATTTCAATGTCCTTGTATTTTCTGCTTTGATGTTTATAAAATCTGTGTTGTCTAAACTTTTAGGCTTATATAATTAAAGTTAAAATTATATACTTTTATGGATGTCAGCTAGTTGAAATAAGTTAGCACAATCATTTGAATTGCTTGTCTGCACACTGGGCAGGGCTTATTTCTTTTCTTCAGCTTCTTTGCACATGTGAAACTTGACATAAGGTGTCCTGTTTTGCCATGAACAATGTAACCATTTTGAGGTCGACCTTGGCGAATCACACAAGGTTCAATGGCATTAAGGGGAAAACCAGATTCCACGCTATCTTCTTTGTCTTGTGTTTCTTCCTTCCCAAACTCTTTAACATCTTCTTGGCTGCTATTAATAATACTACCAGAAGTTGATGGCTGAGAGTAGTCCTCACCTTTTTGTGACAGGGAGGCTTATATGGATTTATCATTACTTTCTTCAACAAATGACTCTAGAATCATTTGCCAAAGTCTTTCTACCATCAGGTACACCCAAGCCCTCATCTGCCTGTGTTGAATTTTTTATCTGGTTTTTTTTTCAGAGATCCTCCCTTATCCTTCCCTTTATGTTCAGGAAGCCAGTTCTCACGAAGGGCCCAACATCTGTTGCAGTGTGACGGAAGGGGAGGATTCATTTCACGGCATAAAGTACACTTCCAATAGTCAGCTAAGGAAATTTCAGGATCTTCTTCAAATGAATCTGTATCACTTTCTCCTGTCTTAAACACAGTAGCTCGATATACCTCATCATCTTCATCTGAGAGTTCTTGTGCTTCTGCACTAAGACTATAACCTTCTGAATCAAGAGACTCAACTTTAAATTCTGCACTGAATTGATCAGAAACTGAACCCTGATCCAACCAATCACCTGAATGTTCACTTACACCATCATCCAGGTCCAGATTTGATGGAGTCTCTGTCGAGTCCCTGCTATTACTTCTTTCACAACGAATCTCCCTTAGTACACACACAGCCAAGCTTGCATCAAAAGAAAGGGAAATACTATCTGATTTGTGGCGTTTTCTTCATCATTCACCAGACCATTCATCTGAGCTTTCTTCTGTCTCACTAATTGTTCTCCTCCTAGATGAGGTAGATGGTGTAGGAACCAAATCTGAAGATGAAGGACTCCTTTCTTGTAGATCTCACTCAGGGTCTTCTTGGTCACTCCCCTCTTCAGGGAGATAGGTGTCCTCACTCATAGATGTACCAGAGTCTGATGGTTCCTGCTGATAGAGTACTATCAAGTTTCTGTAGATCACGGTATATATTTTCCTGTGCTCTTTCACAGAGAAGCTTGAAACTCCAAACAAATCTCCTAGAAGATCATTCGAACAATACACGATATGTTGCTGTTTCTCATCATACAATCTTTTAGCCATACTATACTGGCCAAGATAAAATATGACCTCTTTCATAGTATAAATGTCTTTTGAGGCACCAACAGACTTTAGTAACTTTAAAAGTAATGGCTTTGGTCTAACCGGGGTCTTTTGTTCCGAAGCAGGAATCTGTGAAGTGCTTACCACACCATCAGTAGACACAGACATGTTGGTATTGCACGTTGGCCTGGATCAATACAGAAAACTCGCTGTACTCCAGCGACCACAGCGGTCCAACCCCAACGCCCAGTGGACACAGCTGCTCCACACCACGCAGGCTTTTTCACTCCCAAGGTGGGACCTGGAGTTCCCCCAAGGACACCCAAGTTTTGGTCACCCAGTGCAGGAAAGCCCGACGCCCTGGGCCTCGGCAACTATTCTCTCAGGACCAGGCCATGGGGGTGCTCAGATGCACTAAGGGTGGCGAGGAAGGCGGCTCCTGGTCGCAGGAGCAGTTGGATCTTCTCTGACGAGGGGGTCGGGGTTAGTGCTACCCCGCAGACTAGACTTTTTTCACATCTTCCAGTCAGGACCACACAGGCCTCTACACAATGCAGCCCTGCGCCTACCGCTCCCTGCGAGAGCACCTGGACAGCTCCTCTCAGTTCTCACAGTGTGTCCCCATACCTGCGGACTTGCTGTGGTGTTGTCCTCACTGTCGGGTCTCTGTGTCACTATAGGAGATACACACAACACCTAGTACCTGGAAGCCGAATTTCTACACAGGCCCTCCTACCAACAGCTGTTCTTCCTTGAGATAAGGCCTCGGATGGACAAACAGACACATGAAAGGCAGACGACGTCTATTAAACCGAATATTTACATAGACAGCATTGCCTCTTTTAATCCAAGGGCACTCCAGGGTGCCAATCAAATTGTGACAAGTTCAGCTAGGAATGGAACCCCAAAATGGCACATAAGCAGCCAGAGAGCATCAATAAGCCACAAAAGCATCAATCTTCCCAGGCTTGCTGTCCCGTCTGGGGCAGCTTCCTGTCTTCTGCTTCTTCCAAGAAATGCGGTGCCTCCTCTATTTAGCTCTGTCCCTAAGTCCAGTATGGTTGCTGCGTTCAGCATCCCAGGTAGCAGCTGCTCGTCCCAGCACATTGCTGGACATGACAATGTGGGGTTCTGCGTGGCTTTAGAAGACTGTTCATGGCCAGGAATGGGACAAAGGGACAGCTAAGGGCAAGAGTGTTTGTTAGTGCGGTTCCGGTGGGAAAGGGCATAGGAACATCACCAGATGCTCCAGGCAGGATGGAAAACATACACACCAAGACCCTTGACTCACCATGCTGAGGTCCACGCCTTTGTCCGGAAGCAACAGGATCATGCTCAGCTCCTGGCCCTCGTAGGGCAGCTCCAGCACCTGGGCCCCCACCTCACTCACGTGAGCCCAAGGAAACATGCCTTCCTGGAACATCATCTGCACAGGCCTCCGCTTCTCCTGAGGGGTGAGCAGAGGGACACACATGTCACAGGGATTCTCCAAGGAGCAAGGAAACTGCCCAGAGGAGCTTTCTCAGTGCTGCAGTACCTAGGAAGGAAGCAGTATTTGTACCGTATGTGACACTGGGGGAAACCACAGCCAGCACTTCCCACATGCATGACAAGCCAGAGAGTGGGCAGAGGGTGGAGCAGCCTGGGGAGCTGTTTTAGACAGCACCATCCAATGGGGAGCTCTAAATGTTCCACGTGCTGCAGTTTAGCTCTGAGAGGACCCCAAGTCCCATGAAGAAAATATACGAATCATGAAGTACAGTCCTTTCTATTTTAACATGAACGGTAGTTGAGCATGTGTAAATATACCAAATAGTTTCTTTCTAATGAGTTTTCTGTTTTTCAAGTGATTGTAGGACTTGTCAAATTCTTTTAATTGTAGTTGAATTACACTTAAAAAGAGCAGGGTGTAGGTCTTTACCACAGCTTCTAATATCAGAAGTTAGAAAACAGTGAATTAATAATTTGCACATTAACTAACAACAATTTCAATGAATACTTTTTAAAGTTAATAACAAGTTGTTTAGAGATCTGTGTTTTCACATTTCCTGGCCCTGCACGTGATCCATCCATTGAGCACAGTCTCGTGATGCATTTCTTATTGTCTCTCCCGAGCTAATGTGGACTTACAGGAAAATCTTCACTTTCCAGACTAGGTTGCAGCAAATCCAAACAGGAAAAGTTATCAGACTGGAAAAGCAGCCACTTATGGAAAAACTTACGAGCACCAAATATCCCTTACTCGTATAATATTGTTCTCCTGAGCTTAAAAACCAATATACAAATGTATTGCTTCAAATAATTTTTCACATCTTAATGCCCCCACAAAACAAAATATCTTCTTTCCATTACTTTATCAAGGAATTTTATTTAAACATCTGCCCACCTGGTTTATTTTGAAAGTCATTTCGCTGGTGCTTGACTTCTTGAACTGTTCTTTCCACCTTCCTTTGAAGTAGACAGCATTAATGAGAAACAGCCTGCATAACTCATCAATTGAAACATCGGTCAACATCTTTTGAACTTTGCCTGTTGATAAAAGCAGAGGCAGCTTTCGGTGACTGCTTTTAAGCACCGTGATAAACAAGCTGTAGGACATCGTCCTGGCAGGTTTAAACAGGATGGATTCAGACTGCTAAATTAGAATGGTAATGAACTAATAAGAAAAACTGCTAGGCCTGGTGTTCATGACCATGGACGCTGGGGGAACATCCCTGCAATGGAGGGGTTGACATGCTTTTGGGTCACTCAAGAAAAGCAGATAATAGAAGGGACAGATTGGAGACCGAGCCAGAAGGAAATGAGCGTTGTGCCAGGTGAGACCTGCAGACCCTCAGTGGTTAAATGGGGGGTCTGCAGATGCCAAGACTAGCCTTGGGGTGTGATCTCAGGCTATGGCTCTGTGCTCACGCTGTGAGCTAACACTTGGCAGGCAGGACTCCCTGTCAGGGACACAGCAGAGGGGAAAAGGGAGGAGGTGAAGAGATTGTGCTGTCCGGTCCTCCAGACAGAGCACTAGGCCTCCCTGGGGAAGAGAGGGAGGGCCTGCCAGAGCCCCCTTCCAGCCCTGGATGGTGACGGCCCCTTTTCACGGACTGAGAGCATCTGTGCTAATTGCTGCTTGAAGAGTGCACAAGTGGTGAACATTTCATAAGATTTGGGAAGAGAACTGCTGAGTTGTAAAGGGAAAGCTCCATGCCATTTGCTGCCGCGCCATTTGTGAGCAGAAATAGCTCAGGTGTGCGAATGGTTCAGACACCTGAACCACCACTGCTCCTGGAGCCCAAGGGAGAATAGGTCATTGTCCGATCTGGATAAGAATTAGGATCTGGACCAAATAGGCAGAAGGTGATGAGGAGCGGGGAAGAGCAGAGGGAGCCCCTAGTGCTGACCTTCAGTCTTTCTGGACACCCAGGCATTGATGTGTCTCTTGCAGATCAATGAATCTTTGGCAAAAGGCAGCCGCTCCAGCTCGGCTTGGTAGAAGTTCTGACAGGATTCCCGAAATGACTGTGGACAGAGACACACTGGGTGAGGCCACGGAGCTGCATGAAATTCAGCAAGCTGCCAGGCATTCGGAGTACGAACAGTTGAACTCTCTGAGAGGCATACGTGTCTCTTACACGATGTCACCCTGAGTCTAAGCCATGTCAAATACCAGCTTCTCGGTGGAGAGTGCTATATATGGAAGAACTGGACAGGAATGAAGGAACGCCTCAGGTCTTCACATGGGAAATCATGGAAGGCTTCCTTAGAGAGCCTGGTCATCACAGAAAACTAAGTTTCCTGTCAGTTCCTCAAGTTTTCTGCATCCTCCCTCTGGGCTCTGGGAACTCCATCAGGAATTTTAAAGCAACTTCCCTGTTGTGCAGACCCAACTCACTGAGAGGAACTGGCAGCTCTCTTCTCCAAAGAGCCTGTTGGCTATGATGAGGGAATACGGAGCGCCAGTCCTGTGCACTTGGGCGAGAAGCGACTGGAAGCCACCGTGAATGTCCTCCTCAGCGTTTAATGCCAGTGCCTGTCAGAGAAACGAATGCCCATTGTCAATATAGTCCACTGGTCTCACAAAGAGTTTACAAAAAAACTTTTTCTCATAAGTACTCCACAGAACAATCCTCTGCAAGGAACTTGTTTTCCACCATATTTTTGAGCCAGGATCTAAGTATACGAACCTTGACTGGACTCAATTTCATGGCGATCTCTTGTCTCAGCCTCCTGGCTACTGAGATCCCAGTCAGGCCCTGTGACTTCCAGGGAGCCTCTTTACTTGTGCAGTGTCCTTTACTCACACTCTTCCTCAGAAAGCTCAGAGCCCAGATGTTCCTAAGAAGCATCCCAAGGAACATCCCCTCTGGGCATCCATCTCAGGGCCTCCCACAGGGGAGGCAATGGAAAAGGAGTGGCATTACAGAAATGGTTATCTGGGCACTGCTGGTCACACAGAGACAGAGCTTAGCAGAGAGTTTGTGCCATGCTCTGTCCCAGGGCAGCAGATGCCAAGACTAGCCTTGGGGTTTGAGCTCAGGCACAGGCCTCCTGCCAAGCCTGAGATCCCCTAGGGCTAGGGCCTGGAGCTAGGGCCTTTCTGATGAGCCTTGGTGTGGCCCACAGGCAGATGGATCCCTAGAGGAAAGGCGGCCTTGAGCAAGGTCCACCCTGCCCTGTTCTGCTTGTCCCCTCACTGAGCAGCAAGGCAGCAGTGAGCAGTTACAGCTACAAAGCCTTGAGCTCCAAAAGGAGACAGTTGTCAATGACTTTTGCACCAAGGAATTCCAACATACTTTTCTTCTCTTTCCTGTGGTGCTGGGATCAAACCAGAGGCAATTCCCCACCACTGCTCCAGCCCAGCGTCTGCTTCTTTCCTAAGTGAAATACCAGAAAAATTTCTTATCTTTTCTGGGTTAATATTTGGGGAAGATCCCCTGCCTCTCCAGAACCACCACAAAGCACAAAACCTTAAGTCACAGAAGGATGCAAGGAGAGGAGAGCCTACCTGTACTATCTGGGATGCTGTGTTGCCCTTGGCCCCCAGCAGGACCATGCCCAAGGCTGAGGAGATGCTCACAGGAGAGAGAAAGACATTATGCACTGGGTCCTTCTGACCCAGATGCTTTAAAAGTTGGATGGCAAAGGTGCCATTGGCTTCCGACAGTGTGTTCATGATGCAGTCTACAGGTAAAGAGGAAAAGGCCTTGTCAGGCACCTAACCAATTGTCCATGGCCAGCTGTTCTGAAGAGTGGAAACTTTGGTTTGGTCTTTCCTGGGCAAGCCACAGAGCTGCTGTCCTTCAGTGCTGATCTCTGTCCTTCCCTGCTTCTCTGCACCCTCCATTTCTCCTATGCCTTGCAGTAGCCTCTGAGGCCACAGACCCTCTCTCTGCTTACCCTCAAGGGCTTTGCCCTCTCGCCCCAGACGCCCCCTGAATCCCATGAATCCCATGGCAGTACAGGCTGCCTCCCTCCCACCTTTGTGACAAAGCTGCCCTCTCTGTTTCTGTGTAGTCTCTCTCAGAGCCTATGGTCAAGCCTGCAGGCAGCAGAGGCAGGAACCCCATCCCACAGTTTTTCCAGGTTCCAGAGGAAGAAGGCTTCGGTTTGCTGTGGTGAGTGTCTGGAATATAGGCTCGGTAGGGTCCCTGGGCATGGACAAAGACTTGGGAGTGGACCAGCTGCAAGAGGAGCCAGGGTGAGGCTGCTGCAGCGAAGACAGCAGGGAGGAGAATGGCCAAGACAGCCTCACAGGACCAGGTCGCTGCACCCCTCAGCTCCAGAGCTTGATCTGCAGGCAGCACTTGGCTGCTCCCTTGTCTTTCTGGTGTAGCTGTATCCCCAGGATCAGAACCTGGCCTGTCCCCACCCAGCCAAACACACCAGATCTCACCTTCCTGCAGTCTGCTGCCCTGCCTGAGCCTTGACCCCACCTGATGGATCTCAGGACCATGGAATTTGCTGTGGATCTGCAGGGACTCCGGGGGTTTTGTGGCCAAGGCCTTGTGGGTGTTTCTGGCTGCAGGGGTGGAGCTGTCCTGTGCTCCTGTCCCTGCTTTTGCCCTGGGGCCTGTCTCCATGGGCCACCGGGATTCCCACAGGGAAAAAGATGTACTGATATCCTTATTGCACCAGAGGAAGCCAAACCTTGCTGCGGGAAGAATTCAGTGCTGAAACTGAAAGTGAAAGCAGGTCAGGGACCTCCCAAGAACCAGAGCCAGTGGGGGCCTGCTTGGTATCACAGCACTGGGGGAGGCTGTCCCAGGAGGACGGTGACTTGGAGAGCAGCCTGGGAAATTTAGGGAGACCTTTGCTCAAAATTTTCAAGATGGAGCTAAGTTGTAGCAAGACCGTGGGCCCCTGTTCAACTCATAGCAATACAACAAAGAACAAAACAACAAGCAGATGGGCAAAGAGAACTAGAACCCTGGTTTTCCTACTGTTGGAAGCCAAAGGAGAGATGGAAACTGCACTGGGCTGGCCTGTCCCCTTCAGGCAAAGGAGCCCTGCTGATCACTTTAAAGCTTTTGCCCAGTGCAGCCCCCACACACTTTTCAAAGTTCAAGAGCAGCCCCCATACAGACCCAGGCTGCTGCTCCTAGAAGCCCGGCCCTCATCTTTCCCAGACCTGTGCATTCGGAATGCTGGGTGTGCATGGTGCTCCTCCTGCTTTGGCTAGACACTGAGTCAGGACAGTGACCTTGTCCTCTGTGAGCAGACACAGGTGCAGGGACTGGGCCAGCGCCATTCCCTGAGGCACCAAGACTCCCACTGTTTCACCATCTGCACATTCATGTACTCTGAAGAGGGGTCCAGTGTACCCCTCTGTCATGGTGTCCTGATGCCTACTGTACACGGGAAGCTTTGGAGTGCCGGGAAGCTTTGTCCGTGGTTTCTCTGTCAGGTTTCAGGTTTCTCGGGTGCCTGAAAGCTCCTGAAGCCTGACTTGGATTGAGGCCTGCTGGGGTCCTATAAGCCCCTTGAGCACTGTGCCTGTCTTGGGTGGACCCCACAATACAAGAAGTAGAGAACCTTTTCAATGTGCGTCACTTAGCAGAAATGAAACACACACACAAACAAAAACATCCCCCAAAATAAATTTTATTAAAATAGAATATACACAACGTAACAATGACAAGAGAGATATCCTGAAATTCCAGAGTTAGGTCACAGAATAAAGAGTGGATAGAAAAGACCACAGTTTATATGAACTGACAGCTTCAGATCAGACAACAATGGAATAAAAACAACATTTCTGCCCCCGTTTCTCACACTGAACGTTCACCATCGGGGCCACATCCACCTGGGGGCCTTATCACAGGTGTCCAGTGTCTTCAGGGTTCGTTCTTGCTGGGCAGCACAGCGTTTCAGAAGTTGTTCACATTTATAAAGGAAGAATATCCACTGTAGTGTTGTGGTGTGTGTGTGTGTGTTGTGTGTGTTCACTTTCCTTCTTTATGAATTGCCTTACATTTGGATCACTTCCATCTTTTGTCTATTGTGAATAATGCTGTTATGAATTATTTATGTGTACTTTTATATGTCATTGTGTTTCCTTCTACTTATCTTTTCTGTAAAGCTACAGCAGAATGTCTGGGCCATGTGGTAAGTCTGTATGTAACTGTCCAGAGATGTCCAAAAGTATTTGGCAAGCTACCACATAGCTTTACACTGCCATCAGGAATGTCATGCTCTGATAAAAATCTCTGTATGTGCTTAACTTAAGAATTTATTACTGTTAAAGATACATTGCTTTGACCACGCTCAAAATGTGCAAAATATCCCCCCAGTGAGGACAATTGCATGCCAGCGTTCTTGCCATCATGTGTTCTCTGAACCAAGATTTTCTATTGAATCTAAAGCCTCCCCATATATTTCAGTCACCTCCATGGTCTTTCTCACACAGCCATCTTCCGGTTGTCATGTGCTGTCTCACGGTGCTGCTGAGCTCTTGGTCTCTGGTGGGTGCCTCTGGGCCTCATTTGTGGTGTTGCTGAACTTTCTTATGTCTTTTCCTCAGAATTGCATATGTAAATGCTCCCGCTTACTTTTTAATTGGGCAATTGCACTTTCACTGTTGGATTGCAGAACAGACATTGACCTGAGTGGGCGATGCGTTACTTCCTCAGCTCTATGATGGGTTGTAAATCTGCCCAGGATTAAAGTAAGCTAAAAAGGAAGAGACCTGCAGACAATCAATGATGTGGGAGGAGATAGGCAGACAGAGCTTCCCTGACCCATGCCCTTGGTCCACGTCTTCTCAGACCCTGGGAAGCCCTGATCTCACCACACTCACGAAGGGCTTTCTTCTGCTTTCTCATGCCTGCTGCTCTGGCTCCCTTGATTAGCCTGATAAGTCTGGACCTGACTCGTGACTGCAGACCGTCTCTCTGGCTGACTATGTTGCAACCTGAAAGCAGCCTCTGCTTGGGGCTGAGTTTCTCGACTTCTGATGCAGAGAGGTGCATGCCGCAACTGTGGCTGGAGGGCAACGTCATCTGGTGTTAGAACCACTCAGAGGCCTCCACATGAGTGGTACCATTCACCCTGCCTCATCCCTCTTCTCTTGCTAGTGAAACCACACCACAGCCAGTAAAGCTATGAAGAGGCAGGATTCCATGGACTCACTCCTCTGTCAAAGATTGAAGGGCTACACCTAGAGATAATTTTCTTGCAGCCAGCACTCCAAAGTGCTCTAAAGCACTGCATGGCAAGAAACTGAGAACTCAACAGAGACCTAGAAAAACTGGATTGCATGCAAGATCCGCTCTCAAAACACATTAACCCATGAGTTATCTTGGGCTTGGTGGATCACTTCCTGACATCAGAGCTCAAAAGTCTGTGGAAGTTTACCCCCCTACTCATTTCTTAATATCCTTCCATGGGAATTGCAACTGAGCTTCACGGGGTGAAAGTGCAGCCTATGCCTGGGGAAATGTAAAGTTCTGCTAACAAAGGAGACAGTAGAGATTGACAGCTCTTCCTTGGAATCTTTGACCCTTGAAGACCTCTGGAGAGAGTTCTAGAGTGAGGATGCCCTGAGTTCAGCGAAATGATAACTTGTCACATCCCAGGTCAGCAATATTAAATTCAAAATAAGTAGGGGAAATTAAGTAATAAGATCACAGCAGAAATTAATGATCTAAAATCAATGAATTGATGAAAGTGAAAATTTGGAAGTGTTTCATTCAGAAAATTCAATTGAAAACTCTCTACAGAGGTGAAGACAGCATGCTATTACCTGTATTATGAATGATAGTGATGGTGTCATAACAGAATTTCTAGATATTAAAATGAAGATAAGGGGCTGGGGAGATGGCTCAGCAGAATAAGTGCTTGCCTGGCAAGTGCAAGGGTCTGAGTTTAATCCCTGGTTCCGCAAAAAAACATAAATAAATAAATAAATAAATAAAATGAAGATAAACAAATAGTATGTAGAACCTACACCCATATATTTAACATACTAGATAAAATGATCAAGTATTTGTTAACCAAAGAAGAGAAAAGATCCCTCAATAATAGGTAAATTACAGAGTTCTGACTCTATTGAAACACTAGATTTGAAGTTCAAATCCTCTCAAGGACACTCCAGTTACAAAGGACTTAAATCATGAATCAGAAAATAATAAAGAAGGAATAATGAAAATTTTACACAATCTCTTTTTCACCTCATTCTGTGAGCACAGCATTACCTCAGGACCAAACAAGACAGGGAGTTAACAGGCAAAAACTGCTAAATCCATGTCCTTCTTGAGCACAGCTGAAAATGCTTAAAGAAATTGTACTACATTGAATCCGATAATATACCAAATGGAAAACACTTCTGAGTATGATTTATCCTAGTAATGCAAGTCTCCGTGAATAGTAGAAACTTCCATGATGGAATGAATTTGTTAACAGTCTGAAAGTAAAGATGGTTCTCTCTGTGATGAGGAAACAGCATAGAACCAAATTGAATGTGTTCCTGATTAAAAGCTCCCTGCAATCTAAAATGAGAAGGGGGCTCTTAAAACCTGATAAAGACCATTTATGAGAAATGTACAGCTTACCATGCATGCTAGTGAAAAATGCCTGCTATTGTGTAGTTTCTATGTAGGTCAAGAAAGCAAGAAATAGAGGTGATCATATCCAAATAGAAAAGAAGACACATTAATCTCTTAGCCAGAAACACAATTATTCATAGACAACTTAATTTAATCTATAAAATAGGCCATAAATGAGTAAATTTTAATGAGTTTACAAGCTTAAAATGCAAAAATCATTATGTTTTTATTGTAAATTAACAGCAAAATGCAAAGAACCAAAGCTTGTAGAAACAATTTTGAAATTAAGGACAATATTTGGGAATTTGCGTTATTTTTAGTTGCTTTAAACTATTTAACTGAAATGGACTTCCATTCGTTTGACTGAAGTGGACTTCCACTTGTTTAACTGAAGTGACTTCTATTCACTTGGATACAGTTTTCCCTTGGTGGTTTACAGATCTTCGAGTCAATATACACATGTCATAAATACTTGGCCATTTGGGTACACACCTGGCCCATACCTCTGTGTTATCCTTCAGCAAGAATAACACTGAAGAGTAAAACAATTTCGCCAAGAGGATTTACATATTTCAAACCATGTTCTTGTGTGACGGTATATTGGATTGTATTATTGGGATCATGACCGCCAAGCCACTGAAACCAGTGAAAGTCCCAGAACAGAAAGAAACGCATTCCAGGTGAGGAAGCTTGGCCATGGTACAATCATAGCTCATTGGAAAAGAGATGCTCTTCTGCATATGCAGCATGGGGAACACAAAGCAGATCAGGTATGAAGTGGAATATGATAACAGATTGAGAAGAATCATGATGGACACTTTCTGAGTGTTTGGCTTAGGCTGTGAGTTTCTAGGCAAAAGGGTACCATCACAGTGTGTGAGCAGTGCTGAGTTAGAAGTCACCAACATGAATATCTTCTATTATTTGAAAATGATTATCTAGATAAAAATCAAGCCAACATTTGATACATATATTTAGAAATCACAGATCTGATAAAAAAGAAAAAAATCATAGAGTCTATAAGAACTCCTTGCAAGGAACTAAGCATGCAAAAGTAAAAATTAAATTAATATTTTTTTTGGTGGTACCAGGGATAGAACTCAGGACCTTGTGCTCATCAGGCAAGCATTTGTTCCACTGAGCTATCTCCATGGCCCCCTAAATGGATAAATTTAAAACAGAAGTTGAAATATATAAAAAGGCAGGTTACCAGTGTTCCTCCATAGACGACAGATAAGGGCTTTTCAAATGTGAGAGTCCTCTGAAGCCCTAATTTAACTTTGTGCTTAAATACGTGAAGTCCACCATTACAAGTACCATCAATAAAGCTGTGGCCATACATTTTTAAAATAGAGTAATAATTCATAACAGCCTTGCATTTCTTTGAATTTAATCTGCTTTTTTTGCTTTTTCAGTTGTTTTGGAGAATGCATTCTTTAAAGGGAAGCTGGTCTGAGAGAGAATACAGCTTTGCTTGAGAATTTTTAAGCCAGAGCTTTGCTGAAAACAACTCATGTAACCCACCAAGATACAGGGATACAAAAGGAGAAGCAAGAAAAAATTATTCAGGCTGCACCTAAAATCCAGACCAGGCACAAAAGGACATGGGAACTCATGACTATCAACCCAAGGCCTGGGAGACCCATCTGCAAGGAGCCTCACAGTGTGCTCATCCCGTCTCAGATTCCTGCCACAGCCCACATTCTTTTGTAATAAAAAATTCAATGTAGGGAGGCCTGTCCTTAAGCAGAGGGTGTGCTTGAGCCCATTCTGAGCTTCTGTGATCTCCTCAGGAGCCTCCTGCCTCCAGGAGGGGAGCGAGGCCCCTTCTGTGATCTGTGTGTGAGGCATCAGCCATCACAGGGCGTCTGTGAGGCCCAGATTTTGGGGTACACCCTGCATACTCCAGCAGCTCAGGGAGATGGTCCCACGCTGGTGCTGAATCGTAGGGAAGGATGAGATAGAGACAATCCTGTGAGCATTTCTGGGACATGATATCGTGCAGGACTGTGCATCCCAGTGTGGAAGAGACACTTCACTGGTCACCACATCTTGGTGGCAGTTGCCCAGCCCTCTAGGCTTGGGGCTTGGCATACCAGGGCTGGGCTGGCATCTCCAGCAAGCCTGGTAGCAGTGGGCATAGTGAGGATGCATTGGCAGGACACAGGACACATACATTGCCATCCAGGACTCCCTGAGAATCCCCGGAGGCTGTCCTGCGTCGTCCATCCTGGAGGGCTTCGGAGGCCATGTGACAGAGCCTGCAGGCCAGAGCAGAGCCACTCAGAGGTGGCCAGCAGCTCCCACGGCAGCACAGCCTTCCTGGCTCTTTCATCTCCTCCTTGACCTGATCCTCACTGAGGTGGTCCCTGTATCACCCACCTCATGCTGCTCAGCTCCATGCCTGCCTTGCAGTAGCCTCCTCCTTTCTTTTCTCTACCGCCTGTGCCAGGCTGTTGCCACCTTAAGGCCTGAGTCACCCTCCAAGTCTCACCTGCCCCACCCATCTGCTATCACATAGCTGTTTCAGCTCTCCAGAAGAAGCGGGTTCTTGTGAAGTCTGGGTGCTATCTTCTTTCCTTCACAGCAGCAGGAAGCTTTGTGCACCCCTCTCTGTGGACCCCATAGTTACATGGGGGTAACTGAGGCCTCAGTTCCTAACTTGCTTCCTTGGGGAGGCTTTCCTGAGCCACTCCTTATATGGTTTTGAGCTTCTCCTCTAAAGAAATCCTGCGCTTTATCAGTGTGCACCCTGAACTCCAGGAATTAGGGATCTTTACTTGCATCCAGCCTTAAAATTGATCCAGGTGTGGCTGTGCCAGCGAGCCTATCGTCAGACATCACTGCCGTACAGTCCTAGTGTGGGTCTCATGCCTCTTTCTCTGCATTGGGGAATACAGCCCTCAGTGCCCTGCAAAGCGCTGTGACCAGGCTTGGCTGCTCCCCTGGCAGAAACCTCAGTGTCCCATTCCTCAGACTCAGTGACTTCACTTTGGCATTTAGATCAGGATCCAGAGTTTGGGCATAACCTTCTCTTCCCACCTGCAGCTGTGGATGGTGCCTGTTCAGCAAGTGCAGGATGTGTTCAGTTTTTTTTCCTCCCATAAGGCCTCCAGTATGTATTATGGTGGCTGATGCTAGTGTTTCGTGTGCTTTTACTGGTGTTCACATGCTGACAATTCCACATTATCTAGTTGTAGTGTGGTCGACAGTTTGTACGACCTTGGCTCACATTTCCTTAGTTTCAGCACAGGGTAGCACTGAGGTCATTTTAGGACATTACCTCATATCGGATTTGGTATCATTCAAAGCCGAAAACAGCTGCTCACAAGGATGAGGCGGCCCAAACAGAGCAAGAAAACCAATCCCAAGTGCTTCCACTGATTTAAAATCATTAGGCAGAGAAATCCACACTTTAAAGATTTCATTTTCCAAACTACCAGTGGTGCTGTGCTTTGCAAAGCATTTGCATCAGTGTGCTCTCTCGCAGGGTCATAGATTTTAATTTTTTAAGTACAGCTTTCTTAAGATTGCAATAGCTGCTTTCCAGAATTCTGAAGCCAAACTGTGCATACCAGAAAGGTGAGGTTTTCTTCAAATCTGGATTTACCTGGAGAAGGAAGAAGACACAGTTTTGTCCATCTTATGGAATTGTAAAATTTCCTAATAAAATTCTCCTCTGCGACCCACTACAGTGCTAGAAAATTCCTTGTAGGTTTCTTTATGGCTTGTGGTGTTGTGTACAAAAGTTGTAAAATTTTCAAAATTCATTTTATGTTTAGAAAATATTTGGGGCCAGAGAGATGGCTCAGTGGAATAAGCACTTCCCTGGCAAGCACAAGGGCCTGAGTTCAATCCCTGGAGATATATATATATATATATATATATATATATATATATATATATATATATAATTAGTGCCCATTTAAATAACTGCTCCTTCCCCCATACCTGGTATTTCTTAGTTTAATGCCCTGAAATGTCATGTAAAATCACCAGAGGCATGAGGTTTTCAGGCATGGCCGTATCCATGAGCTGTGGGTGCTCCTGTCTATTTTCGTTCATACACAGCCTAATGCCATCCAGGCCGGCTTTGCATCTCTCCAGGACTCGCCCTGTGCTCCGCCACCAGGCATCACTGTCATAAGCTCTGTGCTGTGCCCAAACCTCAGCAAGAGGTGCTTGCAGCTGTCAAAACATAAGAGCAGGAGCCATGATGTAATGTACCAGTTTTGTGGCCTCTTTGAGGACAGCCTCTAGCTCTTTGCTGCTTTCCTTGGCATACAAGGCTTCCGGATGTATAATACAGTGAGACTGTGGGTGTTTTGTTTCTTTATTAAAGCACTAGCAATAAACACTGCTTATTCTTGTTTTAGAATGAGTACCTAGAAAGTCTTCAATACAGCATTGTAGGTATCTACACCTGTATTCTTCCAGGTACAGGCACCAGTTTATTTGTTCATTTGCTTTTGTTTGTTTATATAGGGTCTCTCTAAACAACTCAGACTCATAGTGATCCCCATGTCTCAGCCTACCCAGTACTCACATTAGAGGCATGTGCCACCACACATTGTTCTGGAGCTGCAAGGCATGCCTGGATTCTTGGACAGACATGGAATGGGGTACCAGGGATTGAACTTGGTATCTTGAGCTTTCCAGGCAGGCACTTAGATTGCCGAGCTATCTCCCAAGCCCCAAATTATCAGCTTTTACCAGCTCTTCTCTTCTGATGTCACCAGCAGTGTGAAGCAAAAGTACTGGCCACCTCGCATGATTGATTTCTCATGCCTGTGCTTCCATCCAAGCCCATGGAGTAATGTGCTGCCTTTGTAGCTCAGTGTCCCGCAGCTAGCATCGCCTGCCATGCCCAGGACCGATGTTTACACTGTTGCTGAGAAGTGAGCTGAGTTACATGCTCAGAGGTGAGTTACATAACTTTGGCATTCTTTCTTTTTTTTTGGGGGGGGGGACATTATTTCAAAAATCAAGAAAAAGTAAATTACTCCAAGACAATATGACCACTTCTCTCTCTGTCTCTCTCTCTCGCTCTCGCTCTCGCTCTCTCTCTCTCATACTCTAGGAAAGGGCCTACAAAGTGCTCAGGGTTTCACTACTAGATTGGACTTGTAATGATCCACCTGTTTACAGCCTCCCAAGAGCTGGGATTACAGGCACATGCCACCACGCCCAGTCTCAATTGCTGTCTCAGTGCACCGCAGGGGCGGGGCCAGCACATCAGGCCTAGGGATTGAACTCCCAACCCCTGTACCTGCTTGCATGTGCTTTAATCTGCTGAGCTATTTGTCTGGCCCTTAACATGACCGTTTTGATAAAATCCTAATCAATGAGAGGCATGAGTTGCTGGTCAATGCACCATAAAATTTGAAAGCAGGCAGGTGGCAGTTGATTTGACCTTGAAAAATAGCTGCCAAAGACCACACTGGAAATGCTATTTCTTCAATTTCCCTCCAAGAAGTTCTTTCTTTTCTGTTTAGCCAAGCTCAGGCACATTTTTGTGATAGGTGGCCAAGTTCTGTCCTCCAAGTGACAAGTGACACACGACACTCACTGCAGAGAACATGCCACACTTTTCCATTGTGTTCAATCTCTCCAGATGATGGGGTCTGGGCTTCTTAGAAAAATCTTCCACTACCTGTTTTCAGTTTTGCTATCTTTGCAGTAATTATGTTTTGGTGTTCAACACATAGAGTCTAAAATTTTTTTTAAAAAAATAGAGAGCAGCCAATACAAATCTATCACTATACTGAGAGTACCTCACAGTGCTAGCAAATTCTACAGTATTTTGCAGGAGTCCCCAAATTGACATTTCAAGGTAGGAACTCTCCATTCAGTTCCCACTGGGATTTTCTAACCACAAGCCCAAGGGGGCAGATCATAAGAATTGCCCCTGATGGAATGCATTCAGAAAAGATGAATGCCATTAGGCCTTGGTCTCTGGATTCTCTCATGACATTTTGGATGACCCTCATACCTCTGGAACTTGTCACAATTTGGTTTGCTCCCAGGGTGTGCTTGGAGTAAATGAGGCATTGCTGCCTATGTGAGCATTCCTTTTAGTGAACTTATCAGACTCTCTGTGTCTGTTTTTCCTTCCATGGCCTTACCTCTGGGACGAGCAGAAGGTTGTTTTAGGGCAGCTTTCTAGAAGTTAGCCTCAAGTTAGCAGGTGATGTGTGTATTTGTTGTGGTAATATAGAGACCCTCCAGTGAGGAAAGTACTTGCACAGTGCAGAGCAGTCAGAGCATGCTGAAGCTCAGTGTCCCTTGCCTCACTCAGTCTCCAGAAAGTCCAACATGGCAGCGACTGAAGATGGCAATAGATCACATGTGCAAGGCAAGCCACAAAACAAGGTGTTTCATATAAGAAAATCAGAGCTGCTCGCATGAGCCATACAGAGCTGCTAGGCAGAGGTGTTGAAATGGACATCAGCATCCTGAGAGTATAACTCAGTGGGCTATGGAGGTGGAGCGCTTCTTTTCCTCTCAGCCTGAGAGGGCTCCACATGGCCTTAACTCACTTCCTGTTTTGTTTATTTCTCCATCCTCTCAGCATCCTTCCTGTTGGGGATGTTGGCAACATGAGGGATCCAGCACATGACACCTGAACACAGTTCAGGGATGAGAAGAGACAGTGATTACGGGGACACTTCTCCTGTGTGTGCAGCAATGGGAGAAGTGTACAGAGAGCATCAACATTAATCACAGAGACATATCAGCAGTGATATCATCAGCTGTAAAGCTCAGGGAAAAAGTAAAAGGGCCCTCTGAGCCAAAGAGAAACTGGGCTGAGGAGAAACAAAAGGAAGAGAATTGTATGGACTCTATCAGATGTTAAAACATGGGACAAACAGAGTCTCAAGACCCACAAGTGTATTTGGAACCTCTTGTTGCACTCTTAATTTTTATATTTACTTTACTTTTGCTCACTAGTAAGGGCTTTAATGGTTCTAAGTTTGCTGGAATGACCACAAAGGATTTGGCTTCACACACTATTTTTTAAACCAAGGCCCATTTGGGAAAAAGATTGGGAAATAAACAGACATTGCAATAACCTTAAGTGATCCACAGTGGTTATTCTTGACTTTTCAGTTCAGAGAAATTTTGATGTGTCACATGTTGGAAATTTGTTCCTCATGGAGTAGAGCCATTTCCTCTCTCTCCCTTGCAATTGGCTCTAAAGGAAGCCAGATAGGTGCTGCACTCCATGGAGGACGTTCACTGAAGTCCAGCCATCTCATAGTGATCCTCCTGTTTACAATCTCCCAAGCACTGGGATTACAGTGTGCACCATCATGCCAAGCTCCCTTCCAGTGTGTCCCGGAGGAGGGACAGGCACAGCACACAGGGGACTGAACCCTGGTCCCTGTGTCTGCCTAAACAGGTGCCTTAATCCGCTGAGGAATCTGGCCAGCCCTAAGCTCAGTCATATTGTCAGATCAGCAGGCTCATCAGTCTGCTTATCTTATCCATAACATGGATGATATTGTGCTACCGCATTAAAAACTCATCCACCTGTACCAAGTATACAAACAATTAGATAATGACCTTGGTAATTCAGGCTGAGTGGTGTCACCCGAAAGATGCAAACCATAGCACTATCTTCTTTTTCTAAAATTATTGTCTTATTTTTAATTTTGTTTTAAAGAATAATAACAAATAGCAGAAACAAAGACCAGAAATGAGTAACAAGCAATGGTGCATATGGTATAGAATTTCAAAAATAGAATAAAAATTTAAGAATTGTTGTTGTATATATTTTCATTGTTAAATCTGTCATTCAGATTAACAGATATAGGCATGCAACATTGGTCAAACAATTAGACATTAGCACTTACTTTCAATAAACCTTATTTTTTCTTGTTCTTTTTTATGTTTTTATTTTAGTTTTTAAATTTATTTTAAAAAGTACACTAATTGATATACACATTTAGAAGAACAAAAACGAGTTATTCAACCGTGGTTTCTGTATTGCACTTTGTTGTCTTCGATGTAGTTGCTCAGATATAGCTATTAGCATATAGCGTTAGTCAAAGTGAAAATTTTAAACACTAACTGCCACTTTCAGAAAAGTGATGGAAATTAGTACTACAATCATCTCAGCCATCCTGAATACATACTGACATTATTTTCCCCTTGCTTTTCTTCCTATCTTTCCTGTCTTTTTTACTTTCCCTCATCTTTATTGTTTATTGCTTATGTTCAGTATCTTTCCATTTTACTCCAGCTGTTATATCATTCAGATTTTATTTACTCTTTCAGGTTTTACACTAGAGAGACAATAGAGTATTTATACATTTATGCTTATGTTAACTGGATCCACTCTTCAGCTAACTCGATTTCGCCCCTCTTTGACATTGTGAAGGGAGGTGCAATCCCCACCTTTCAAACACAGAATTGCAGGGTGTCATTTCGCATCATAAGATCATGCATCCACTCCAATACTCCAATTCAAGCAACTTCTTTTTTTTTTTTTTTTTTTTTTTTTTTTTTTTTTTTTTTTTGTGGAACCAGGGATTGAACTTAGGCCCTTGCGCTTGCCAGGGAAATGCTTATTCCACCAATTCAAGTATCTTTTGACCGTGTTAATATTTCTGACAAGATATGCCACATTTAAACTGCCACCTTTCACACTAACCAGGAACATCGTTTCCATGAAGGTCACCCTCTCCTGTTTGCTCTTCAGGCCTGTCATAGCCCCTCTTCTTTTGGTCATTTACATTTTCATTCTCAGTTACAACTATTTCTCTGTCAGGGAAATGCTGCAACAGACAGACTGCCAGCTACTGTTCCTCATGCTCCCAGATGCCATTCAACAGGCCACCTTTCATTAAAATGTTGCTGCCTCATGCAAATAGCTCCATGTAGCCCAGGAACATGCCATCACACTGTGAAACAATGTTCCTTATGCGTGATGTACTTTTCCTCACCCTCTTTGGGCTGAATTCCTGAGGATTGTGCCTGAGTCCTCTCTGGCAAAAGGGTGTCACTCACATTCCTGAGTTTGGTTCTTTATGCTGGGTCCATCTTTAAGTTGACTCTTCCTCTGGATTTTTTTTTTATTCTTCTCACATTAGTGAAGCAGCGAAACATGTCATTGCTCATCGTTTAGATGCCTTTAGTACTCTTCGCTGTACAAAACTCCTTAAGCCTGATACTAGCCCAGCCCATAAAAGTGTTGCCTTCCACACCTTTTATAAAAATTTTGTATTTCCCTTGCCACAAGAATTCCTTGTAACAGTCAACGTCAAGAAATTGTTGAATGTGCTTACCATGCTATAAAAATTCAATTGCATGCCAGAAGGAGGACTTCTTCCCTACAAAGTTATACCTCATAATAAAATTCACATGGCAGTATATAATATTAACTTTTTAAATCCTACAATGTACTTGACTAAAGCAGCAGAAAAACAATTCTATAAGCAAAAGAATATGATAGGAAGTGTCCATTAGAAATATCTTCCTACTGGACGCTGGATGGAATCCAGTCCAGTGCTAATTTCGGGTGGAGGGTAAGATTGTTTCTTTTCAGGGAATTTTCAAATGCCTAACCACTTACCAGGGCATGCTGTTTGGTTATATCATGGACCTAGGTTTGTAGAAAGAATTGCTTTAAGCTTTCAAGAAGCTGATGTTTAGTCCTAAAACACTGATGCAGCAGAGACTGCTCTATATCTAGTAGACAAGAATGGGGCTAGCTCCAATCTAAGATCAACTGAACAACTTGAGCTACATCCTTAGGAGATAGTAACTAAATTTGGAATACAAAGTCTTAGTAGTTGATACAGTCTTTGAGATAATCAAGCTGCAAGTTATATGAAAGAAGGGGAAACAATATTTACTATTATTCATAAGACAAAAAATGCAAAAATCTATATATTAATTATAGATAAAAGGTTTTATTTTTCCCAAGTCTTCTCATAAAATATCTCTGCTAACTGATATACAAATTGCTTTGACTAGTGTATTTATAATTATTAATCTTCTGAAATTTTAAGAGATTTGTTATATTTCAATTTCTCAAAAGTATATTTGAATTCAGTCTGATTTTGAAAAGCTTTTGTCCGTTTGTTCAGTCTGTTACGCTACATACTTATTGGTTCTCTGCTTGTCCATTCAGTGAACAGGTGCTTTTCCTTGGCTATCAACTATTTTTCTCTTTTCCTTTTTTTGTCTTGCATTTTTCAATCCTTTGTTCATAATATAATTTGGTATGTAGATGCAAAAGGTATGCTCCTACCTGGGTTGCCAGCTGATCAAAATAATATCAAATTTGGCTTTCTCTTAGGTCATCAAAATATTGTTAAGGGAATTCAATAAAAATTCCTTAGGTTATGGAGGAATCATTAGATAGGACTCCAAGAAATAAGAAAAAAGCTGACCAGATATATTACTTAGTTCTTGTTCATTACTAAGAAGCTCCAATTATCTCCATAGATTTACAGGGTATAGCCCTATAAATGTTACTAAAATTTATTATTGTAATATATCTATTTTGCTCTTTATCAAAGGATTAAATTTTTAGACAATAAAGGCTTTGATTTAGCAATGTTCTGGTATAAAATTTTTCATGTGACTATGATAGTTTATTCTTTTTTATACATACTGAATGTGTTCATGCATGCAGATGTGCTGGTCTTTCAAACTGTGAAAAGTACATTGCTTATAATGATAGACTTTTCTTTCAGATTCAGACATCTGCCTTTAAGAGCAACCTGTTTAACGTACATGCTATCAAAGGAAAACAAGTTCAGTTAAAAATTCTTATATATTGCATAAAGATGATTAATTAAATGAATTATACTGAACAAATGGAAATTTAAGTGTGTCACAAAATGTTATCATGACTGTCGCAATGCAAGACCATCTATTGATTTTGGTGCTGCATTTTCTGTGGAAAATATGTAACAGTTAACATTCTCTGTGGATTAAACTATTAGAACACCCATGTTTGTTAGAAAATAGTCGTTCTGTTTTATGTTGTAAGATGCCTAATATTCACATGTGAGACAAATGTGAAGCTTACTGCCTTTGTTACAAAGCAATGCCAATGACCTTATTTTCCGGATCTTCAAAAAACTAAGGTTTTCACATTAAAAACTGGGAAGACACACAGTCTTGGTGGACAGCCAATGTTTTGGTCACAGTACTTGGAGGTTCAGTGAGGATCCAAAATATTAGAGAATCATTGATGCCTTATCTCTTAACTCCATTAAAATGCTAGTTCTATGAACAAGATTGTGGGACCTCAGAAGAAAATGATTTACAATGCATAGTGTGCCTAAGAAGAGGTAACAGGAGAGAAAAAAGTCTCCCAAGTTTCACAGAAATCCACTTGGTCAAGCAGTGGCCATGACTCATCGAGGTGGCACACATTGATAGAAGTACTAAAAAGTGCTGTGTGTGGTTCCAATGTAATTTGTGAAGAGACTTAACTGGTCTTGATACATAACAAAACATGGATTAGTACGAGTCACACCTTACCTTGGTCTTGAATGTCCAACAGAAAAGTATAACCGCAAGATGTGGGAAAAATACCATAGCAGTATGTCAGCTGAAATAAAACATTCCAATCATTAAAGCATTCTCACAGTTGCCAAGTACACTGGTAACTGAGTAGTGTTATGGATGAATGGACTGTGGGACACAGGGACCTGGAAGCACTGGACTGCGAATCATTCACATGCATAATTTAATTCAAAATGAAAATGGCTTGAGAAAGAAAAGGACTTCTAAAGTCCTAAATTCATGGCTCCTCCAGCCCCTGAACTTCAAATGACCACTCATTCCTAGAAACTACAAAATAGAAAATGGAAGATGTGGTGAGTGCCGAAAGCTGGAGGTCAATTACGTGTGGGAGGAAAGCTACAAAAACAAACAATTCAGGCTCCAAGAATGTGAAGTGGTCAGCTGAGGCCTAGAGTGTTACTAAGCAGAGAGGTGGGAACTGACATCAAGCTCGTAGGGATACAAATATGTGTGCCAGGGTGACTGAGCAGAATTTTTCCTCTAGCTCTTATCTCTATTTCTTCGGCATTTTACCAGCCTTCTCCCAAGTGACTTTGAGAGCTGCACTGGATGCTTCAGCCCAGCTGGGTTCCTGACAGCCCTTTGGAGTTGGTGGAGGCTTCAGATGGCAGCAAGCACCCATGACCAGCTCTCTGTTTTCTTAGGTGCACAAGGTGCATCCTACTCTCCTCATAGCTTGAGCAGCTGCCATGTGGCACAGAAGTAGAAGCAGGCACGCAGCCCAAAGAGGAGCTGCAACGTTGAGTGGGGCATGGTCACCTAAGCAGGGTGGCCCATCCACCAGAAGGTAGAAGAACACAGGACAGCAAGCAGAACATATGCAGGAGACCCCAGCCAGTCACCCTGCCAAGTCTGTCAGGGAAAAGATCAGAGTCGGGGCTTCTGTGTGGCAAAACACAGCCTCCTAAAGTAGCCCTTATGCCTCACTATCTTGCTGGTCAGCAAAGCCTGGGCTTTTCTTCTCTGGGATCTGTAGTGTGTGCTGCCCACAATAGCCACCCTGCTCTCTGTGCACAGTGTCCTGTGTCTCTTAGGTTGGGGCTTCCAGTTCTCCGAGCCCAGCCAACATGATGTGTGTGAAAGTGCACCCTGGAAATGGACACTCAGGCTGTAGGCCTTGACTCCTCAGAATGTGACCCAGCCTCAAGAGGAATGCGAGTTCCTCCCTGGATCTCAGAGATGACAAAGAAGCAGAGTCCAAAGCAGGTTAGAACACTGCATATCTTTCTAAAACCAAAGCCAAAATGTGTACTGTCATTGTGTGACAACACACATTTACACGTACGTACATGCACACACACACACGCACACACACAATGTGCTCAATATATAAATATTCCAAACTAAGGCACAAAATAAACTGGTATCATGAAAATAAACAAAATTTCTTCCTTTTCTAAGATAATTCTCATGAAGACAAGGAATAAGAGTATACTTTACAGTTCAAAAGAGCTAAAATGGTAGATTTTACATTTTCTCACTGTACATAAAGTAACAATGTTGTCAGCACACACACAAAAAATTATATAGGACTGTATTGTGGTAAAGCTTGACTTTCCCATTCCAGTGTGTAAACATATATCAAAACCATATATGATGCCCAAAAAATATATACAATTTTGACTTGTCATTTTAAAAATGTATTATAAGAGAAACTTATGGAGCAACTGATAGTTCTCTGTTAATTAAAGTGATCCTAAAGAACTCTTCTCGGAGCTTCCTGCTACCCTGCGCCGGCAGGACCAGTCCCAGCCCAGGAGCAGAGTGGGCCAGACCCTATCCCAGCCCCTTGGGCCGCCCCCCCACCACTCTGCAGTGCCTGCCCCACCCCGCCCTCCCAGGAGGACTTTCTGCCGAGTTCCAGGAGCCCCCAGACCCAGTCCTAGCCCAGGTCCAGTGAG
>NW_004524599.1:16172624-16188973 GCF_000260255.1 Octodon degus
TTAATGAATAGAATGATTTTTTCTAATGGTGTTTGTAAATAGGATCACAAGTCTGCATCTTGTACAGCAATTAACCACTAAAAAGAATATATGCAGTGTATTATTTGTTGAAAAAAAAAACCTGAAGATACACACCATGCAGAAATGCTGACAAGAAGCAGGGAAGTTTCCGTCCTTCTAGGTATTTGCTCTGGCAGCTTGAGCTGAGACTCTGGTCTTCATGGATATTCTTATAGTTTCTTCCATTTGTATCTGAACTGGTTGTTCAGAAATGTAGCATATTTTTCTCAATCTTTGTTAGTAGAATATTATTAGGTGAGTTTTGAAACATACATTTTATTGGTAATCAACTTGAATTATTCTCTCCCCTCAGTGAGTCACTTAGACCAGTAAAGCTCGGTAGGGTTCCATACTTAGGTGAACTCTGTTTGTTTAATGTTCTGCTGTGACTGCTTTGAAATTTTTTATACTTTTTGAACACAGTGTCATGAATTTTTATTTTTCCTTGGGCCCAAAATTCTGATCTTGCTGTCCATGACCATAGTTCTTTTCTTTTTTAAAAACATATTTAGTACAGGGTCTATAGGATCTCACTACACAGGTGGAACTCAAAGTGAGCCTCCTGTTTTCAGCCTCCCAAGCAGTGGGATTACAGGAGCATGCCACCACACCCAGTCTCAGTTGCTGTCTTAGTGTGCTACAGAGGCAGGGCTGGCTTGGCATGTCGTGCTGGGGATTGAACCCCTTTCCACTGTGCTCACCTGAACAGGCACTTTAGTGTGCTGAACTACATGGCCATCCCTATAGTTCTTTTCATTAAGAAAACTCTGCATGTGCTGAGAGACCTGGTAAGTTCAGATTTAATTCTGAGAAATTAAGGACCACATCAATGCCAATGTTTTCATTAAATAATGTAAACATTTATTTCTATATATTTCCTCCATTACACTCTTTTCGCCCCTGGTATATCTTGCACTTCTCTTTCCACTGGTTTCACCAGACAGAGCTTATAACATCGCATGCTTTCTGGTTATTTGAGACATAGTCTCACTGTACAGTTCTGGCTAGCATTTAACTCCTCGTGGAGTCCAGAGACACAGTGACACAGTGAGGACAGGTGACTTAGGAAACTTCAGGGAGAAATGCATCAGTGCAGTCCTGCAGTGGATGGCGTGCATTACAGCAGTTGCCCAGAGACAGCAGCCAATGTGAATGCTGTTTCTCCTGCACAGAGGGCGTGGCCAGACACCAGTTGAGCAAGGGGCTAACTGAATCAGGGCTTAGGAACAGTCATGGGTTGGCTTCCTCTCAGGGTTCTGAGTACTGAAATCTTAAAGTGACTGGGTAAGGGACATTCATGGGGACATTGCAATGACAGTCTTTGGCAGGTTGTATGGAACTCATCTATATGGACAAAGTGCCAAGTCAACAGTTGCCTGAGGTTCTGGCACTGTAATTATTGATGTGGTCATTGCCTGGGAATAACCTTGAGGACATGGTTACATATCCTTTTGAGAGTGAACCTGGAAAGAAAGTGCCTTTCTTGTAGCAGTGTCTCCGTTTGGTGGTATGGAAAATGTCCTATATTGCCCATGCTGCTCAGATAACATTAAGATCCAGCTCAAAGGTTTGAGGCATTCACCAAAAGTGGACTTAGAGATTGAAAGCTTGTGACACACCCATGCAGAGAGTTCTCATTGTAACTTATGGCTTAAAATGAAAGGAACCTGGGACAGTTTACACCCATTTAATGTTTCTGGATACTTCCTGCTTCAAGGAAAGCATGTAAGAAACAACTCAAGGACAACACAACATATACTTCATTCAGGTGGACAGATATAGCTATATCCTTTGGACTCGGCCACTGAGACAGGAATTACATCGTACTGATTTTCATGACATTGACAATATGGACATGTAGTTTCTCATTTGGATGCTGTAGGAGAACCAGTTGTGGCAGGGTCAGTGGAAGCATAGAAAATTATAGTCTTAGGTGGATATCAGATATGTCCAGGGAATCAGAGGCTAAGCAGCATTATATAGAGAGCTGAATTGCTCTGATACAGTGGATTGATCTGTCATTGTAGAATGAAATCTATGATCTGTTTATTATAGGGAGATAGGTACTTAAATATTTCATCTCATCTTACTAGCAAACAAAAGAGCAGAAATATTTATGTAGTAAATGTGAACATCTCAGAATGGGATGTTTAACGCACAAAAAAGTTGCTATTTCTCACATACCATAGAGATCATCATGCTATCTACAGACTGTGTGAAAACCACAAGACATTAAAATATAAAAAGTCAACTTCTCCTTCTAATCTGCATACTTTTGGTTTGTTCACCTTTATGTTTGGTACTGGGATTAAACCAAAGACCTGGTGTATACTCAGTCCATGTTGTACTACCAAGCTCCATGTTACTAGTTGTGATAAGGAAATGCATTCCAAACACAACACTCTATCAAGTCCAGCTGCAGATACTGTCTTTATATATGAATTCAAGGGGGGTAAAACTCATGGTAGAGAATTCCCCTGACATGCTTGAAGCTATGGGTTCAGAGCAACATTCACTTAAACCCCCACAACTCACCAAGAACCCCCAGAACCCACAACAAGATATACAGACTTTTGACTTGGTTCAATGCTATTCTAAGTTCATTTTTTTTTTGTTTTAAAAAGAAAAGAAAGCTGTGGAAGTGTTGCCTTAAGCAGAAGCAGAAGAAAAATTTACGTTTTGCTCCTATTGTCCTTGTCAGGTGATATGAACTAAAAAGCAGTTTAAATTTTCCCCTAACTCACAGGCAGAATCAAAGATCAACTTCCAGAAGTTCCCTCACCCAGAAGTACAGCATCCGGTATGTGGACATGAGGGCCATCACCAAGGTAAGTGCACTGGGTACCAGGAATCCTGCAGGCGTGACAGCTCTGTCTGGGATGGGGAATGACCTTGGACTTGCCTCTGCGGTCTGCACAGTTTAGACTGCACTTCTCGGACTGCACTGTCCTCCCAAGAAGAATAAAATCTGGAGTTCTCCAAATGCACAAGTGCATTTTAGACTGTCGCCCGCACACAGCATGTGCGTGGAAACCGATGATGAGCAAAGAGAAAGCTCACGTGGCCCTGCGGGTTTGTCCTTCCTGCTGCCCGGCAGCCATGGAGCTTGGGCAGGATCAACGACTCACTTTCAGTCAGTGCATCTCTTCTGCAGTGATGCTCATGCTTAAAAAAGTAATTCTCTGAATTTCGCCTGTATCTTGTTCAAAATTGGCAAGAAGCTCTGCAAATTATTCAGAGTGAAGCACCTAACATTTCAGTATGGAAAGCTCTTAGTTGCTTGTAGTCATCAAAAACAAAGTTTGCAACAAGAAGATGCTCAAAGTTCCCCACAAAATGGATTATTTGCAAAACCATAACAGCAACCAAGCAAACAATGTATTGTGAGTTTAATGATATATAGGATTGAATTCTGAAATTCTTTTTCTTTCTTTTATTTGTATTCACTCCCTTCCCTTCATCCCCTACCCTCTCTGTTCCTTGTTGCCATTTCCATTTGAACCATTTTTCACTTCCCAATACCTATCAACAAGTTCGTTCTTGTTCACACATTGGAATTCTACATAAGAAAAACAATGCAATATTTAAACCTGTGTATCCAGTTTATTTCACTTAAAAATGTGATGTGGCTCAGGCTTTCACAGAGAGCACATTGGCCAAGCATTGGCCGTGACTCATCCACATGGCTGCACTGATAAAGGTTCTACAATCTGAGGTACAGGATCTCAGGACAAATCCTGAGGGCATTTCACTGACCTTCTCAGACCAAAAAGCTACAACTCTTGTTGCATAGGTCCTGCTTTACCTTGGTCTTAACCATCCAGCAGAAAAGTATGAAGACGAAATCATAAGAAATAAAGCCATGCTGTTAAGTTGAGCTGTGGGGGACTCAGGTCAATAATTTCTGACATTGCCAGTTAAACAGAAGACCCAATGCTAATATGGGCTACTGGACTCTTTTAGAATATGTTGCTGAGTTTACACACCTATAATATTCAATAACGGAACTTAGAAAAAATGGGGTATACAGATGAATGTCCATTTTGTATCTGTGTATTCAAAGTGGTTGGGATAGATATATAGTTACATTCTGTTAATGAATAGAATGATTTGTTCTAATGGAGTTTGTAAATAGGATCACAAGTCCGCATCTTGTACAGCAATTAACCACTAAGAAGAATATATGCAGTGTATTAATTGTTGAAAAATAAAAATAAATAAATAAATAAATAAAAGTAAAAATGGAGGTCCGGGGAGATAGCTCAATAAAATAAGTGCTTGCCTGGCAAGCACAGGGTCCTGAGTTCAATCCCCGGTAGCCCCTGCCCCCCAAAAAAGTAAAAATGGAGAAATAATCACCATACCAATCATAATAATATGAAAGCAAGAGTGGCTATTTTAAAACATGTATCAGTCTGCGTACTTAAATTCAAGATAATTAAAACTTAGAAATTTTTCAGTAAAAAAAAAAAAATGTGATGTGGGTTTATGTTTCAGTTACTCTTCTCTTATTGTTGGGACAAATATCCAACACTCCAAATGAAGGAAGGGAAGGCTTATTTAGCTCACAGTTACTCGTGTTTTCAATCCATACTCAGCTGGCTCCAAGGAAGAGTGAACATGGCAGAGAGCAACCTTTCATGGCAGCGGCGAAGAGCAGAGAGGACCAAGGGAAGACTGGCGGCAACAGGAGCAACAGAGAGCGGGTCTGTCTCTCTGGCTCCCTTGAGTCACCTTCAGGCTCTGCGCCCCAGGCTGGGTATAGCACTCACACCCATAATTCCAGCAGTACTCAGACCCATAATCCTAACAGTACTCAGACCCATAATCCCAGTCTTCCATCATGAGTTAATCACAAACTGTACAACTGCACCTCAATGACTGAATGAAGCACTGAGAGGACAAATGTACACAAACCATAACAATTTATATCTATTATTTAAAAATGTGCTCAAGGTCCTGAGTTCAATCCTCAGTACCAAAAAAAAAGTATCAATTTTATCCTTATTTGTGGCAGAACTGCATTCCATTGTACATGAGGAACACCTTTTCCTTCCATCGTCACTCTCCCATTGTTGAGGGTCTGGGCGGGTTCCAACAATTAGGTACTACAAATTGATCTGTTATGAAGGTGGGTTTGTAAGTATAACATGAGGCGTTTAGCTCTTCTGAGAAGATACCTAGAAGGAAAATAGTTGGTTCAAATGAAACATGTACGATTCATTTTTCAGGCATCACCACACAGATTTCCATATTGGCCATGTTGGATCTGTTTTGATTTTACGTTAGTGCGTAGTGGGAGATGTGGCTGGAGCTATAAGCAGTGGGCTGCTCCAGCTGTACACCAGCACTAGAAACTGCTGCTTGAAGTGGCCTGTTGAGCCCTCTCCTGTGGTTCCGTGGTGACCAACATGTGATGTAACAGAGGACAGGCACTTTCCTTAGCTAAATCGTGCCTAAGATGCAGCCAGGCAGGCATCTGAATGATTATACTGTGCAGTTTGCCCTCACTTGGTGGTGCCATCATTCCAGCCTACACAAAGTGCACCATAGGGACACAGATGGGAACTAATCATTTAACACCCTTATCCCTAACTGTAGGCAAGGGGACTTTGTCAGAGTTAAAAAGAAAGGAAACTACTCTTGTGTTTCTGAATGTGCTTCCAACACCTGCTGCTTCACTTCCCACTCCTCACTCATATTCCTCCAGCCAGCTGAACTGGTTCTAGCAAGCCATGGCCTGCATTAAGCAACAGAGTCCCTCCTTCCAGACATGTCAGCTTACCTGCCTATGCTGTTCAGATTACATTAGCTAATGCTCAAACAAGATGCTGTCAACAGTTTCTACTGACTTTCAGGTTTTGGCCATCAAAATTGGATTCTCGGCCCCACAAGTGGGTTGAACCGTGTGAGCCTGAGCGGATTGGAAAGAATGAGCCCTGTCTAATGGGGCCTCTCGCAGACCCTACTTGCCATTGTAAAGTGACAGGCAGACCAGGACATTCTTGTAAATAATGGGACATTACTCTACCTTCCAGAGATCTCTCTGTCAAAAACATACCATGCCAAAGTCAACCTGGACACTTACCTCTCTTCCTTCAGTAAAAGACAAACTTCCAGCCTGGAAGGAGTCTCCTCTCCACCAAGTCCATGAGCTTCCATCTCACTTGGCCCTGTACTTTAAACTTTGACTCTTTGGCAAGAACAGAATTCCTACATCAGTCTGAGTCAGATAACCACAATCTGAAAGTCCTAAAGATGGCCCCTTTACTTTTGAGACTGTTCTAGATTAAAATATTGACTTTCTCTACTCAGTCTTCTGCCACTCGCAGACTGCTGCTACACCTGCCTAGACCTAAGAGTGCTGTCTTCTGCCTTTCATTTGTTCCTGTCAGCAGGCATTTCTTCACAACTGACCTAGACTTAACCTTTCAGGTTTCATAAACTTATTTACACTATTAAAAGAAGCAGTTATAGCCCACCTCTCTAATTTCCTAGAATGACAGCAAACTTTCACACTAGAAAAACACAAAAGCTCTGTTCTAACATCTGGCAGAAACTGGTTATCAAAAAGAACTCTACAAATTTCATGGAGGCGCTGGCTTCTAGAAATTCTGAATTTTTGTGCTCCCAAAAGCAATGATATTAACTCATATGGTCAACCTCTGGAAGTGTTCAGTGGCCTCTTTGTTCAAATACTTCACCACTGTCCTTCTGGTCAAAAAGAATCCAACAGGCTCACCTTTGGCCCAAACTTCACTGTCCAGCTGTTAGATAGTGTGCTAGACCTCACCGAGTACCAAAGATACTAATGCAGATATTCCTGCCTGACACTTATGATGTTACCTGCTCTCAACCCTGCCACATAACTGCCCTCAGACATGAACCCAGTAAGCCATGACTACCTAGCACTGTCTGATAAACTGTTCTCAAGCTGACCAGAAGTACAAATACAAGCCTACTGATGGACGCTTAGTACAACTTTTTCTCAGATGGAAGTAGCTCTGTTAGGAATAGAGTAAGACAGTCTAGATATTCTGTGGTCACCTTTTGTGTGACTGTTTTGGTCAAAGCTGTCTTGCTAGTACTTCCTGCAGTTTTTTTAGAACTCACTCTTTGGAAGGCTGGCCAAATAGCTCAGTGGACTAAAGTGCCTGCAAGCAGATTAAAGCTCCTCAATCCCCTGCCTGGCCTGCCTTGCTGTCCCCACCCCCAGAGCACACTGAGCCAGCAATTGAGACTAGGTGTGGCAGTATGCACCTGTAATTCCAGCACTAGGAAGGCTGTAAAACAGGAGAATCACTACAAGTCCAATCTCGTAGTGAGACCCTGAATACCCTGTAGACCTTTCCCTAAAAAATACAGAAAAACAAACAAACAAAAAACCCAAAGAGATCCCTCATTCTTTGGGAAAATCCTGGCCTGAAGAAATAAAAAGACAAAGAAAAAAGAAAAAAAGAAATGACAATACACAAGTCATGGAAAGAACTAAAAACAATGTTCATGCTTCTGATAAAACAAAACAAACAATCAAAAAAGAAAAACAAACACTAAAGAAAAATGAAAGCTCTCTATTGTTGTAAGCTTCTGCTTAACTTCTGGGTCCTGAAGATTAACATTAGTGTCCAATTCAGGTGTGGCTCACATGGCACTGTTGGAGGAAGGCGGAGCCCAGATTATTGCCCTGTGACCCCAGTCACCCTGCACTATGATTAGTGTGGCTTCCAATTCTAGTGCTTTCAACTCCAAAGAAGTTAAGGCTGAACCTGCCCTCTGATCCTGGCCTTGGAGCTTTGGTTGTTCTGCTTACAATATTCTGGATATCTCTCGCTGTTCTGTCCTCGGATAGCTTCTGTGGGCAAGCTGCCTGATGGCCATATCTTTAGCAGCCAGCTTCATATTTCTCAGGGGCTGACATCCAATGTCTGTGAACCCTGGTAGGATGGTATGTGTCCACCATGGGAATGCCATTCAAAATAGTTTCATTGATCTGGGCATCTCTGCCCTCTTCCCTACTGCACACCCAATGGAGATCATGGACCTTTTAGTGTATAGTATTCCTTGAGGTCTTAGCCTAACAGAGAAGTTCAATTCCTTTAAGGGTTGAGACATTCTCTATTATATCATTTCCCACCAAAATCTTAACCTTCTAAGACCTTCAGATCATTGGATGAAGGTCAGATACATCAGAGAAAATATTCTACCTTTGCAAATGTTAATCATAGGGGAAAATACTCTGGTGTCAGTACTCAGGTTGCTGTTTGACTAGACATCTGAGTATCATAAGTCAGGTCAGCACACAAAATGAATTATCATAGGCAGTGTCTTGCCTCTTGTGGGCTAAGGGACTATACCAAATGACAGTAAGGTGTCTGTATTAAAGGGTGGGTTCCTGGCTGCATCATGAAGCGTATTTCCAGGAAAGCTGCTATCATGTGAAAGATGAAAAAGAGGCAGCATGCAATGTGATCAAGGACGGCAGAATAGAGAGACTTCACTCACCATGGAACCACAGTTACCTTATTAACCTCCAGTGTCTTATTCAGTCCCTGTTCTTGGGTGATCATTCTCAGCTCTTCAACTGACACTTGTGAAGATGTATGTCAAAGACAAACTAATCAAGAGGCTAATTAAGGCAATAAAGAGGTTTTGAAAAGAATATTTGATTGCAAATTGAGGCACAGCCAGCATTAACTGCACTCTGTAGAAAAGACTGGGGCTTTCAAAATGAGAGTGGGGGAAATAGAGACAGTAGCAAGAGTGCAGGGGAAGGGACAATCAAGTAGGTGACCGGCCTCCCTAGGTGTCCTTCCCCTCAGATGCTGGAAGGCAGAGGCCAAGTCCTTCCTGATGATCTTATTCCCACCAAAGGACGGACTAAGATGCTTTGGAATAGGATGCCAAGCTAGCAAGTGATGCATGTTTCTGCTATGTTAAAGGAGAGAATTAGGATTTTTCATGGTAAGCCCATTTTAGAAAATGTACTGCAAAAGGAAGATCATCTTCTATGAGCACCATAGACTACAACAAACAGTTAATTAAGTGCTGGTTTCAGCAGCACATGTACTAAAGAGTAAATTCAATGGACAGTCTTGGGTTTTCTCAGGCAGTGACTATAAAAGATCATCCTTGAAATATGGCCAGCAGATTTCAGACAGCATCTTAGTGTTTCACTCTTTCAGTGTGGAGGGGAGAGGAGATGGGCTTAACTGTGAGAGAGTGAGCATTGCACAGGTCAGGGCTGAGGTCCAGGCCAGAAAGGAGGTCATGGGATGCAGGCTTCAGCTAACCCAAAAGTATCGTCTTGCTCGGTGACGTCTCGAAACCAAGCAAGCCTTTGACTTAGATTTTACAGTTCCTTCAGCTCTGGACTACAGGCCAGGGAGATCCTTCTGCTGGCTCATGTCAGGTATCAAGTCCACCAGGTAAGTATGGAGCCAGATACCTGGAGTCCTTGAGGTTGTGAGAATCCTGCTCCTCTCTGTCAGAAGAGGACACACTGCTCCTGAAGAGGCCAACAGAAACCTAGGTACATGCAACCACATTGCTACTGTGTTCATTCCAGGGGCTTCTTTGCAGGTTCTTGGTGTCCACAACAATGGACTGCATAAGGCCCACAGAGAGGGCTGCTGATGTGTGCATTTAGAGAAGATGGAAAAGCATGACCTGCAGAGTGAGAATGAACCGGTGAGAAGGCTCACAGATACCTGGCAATAAGACAAACAGTACTTTTTTTTTCTTTTATGTAAAGAAGACATTGAAGAAATCCTGTAAAACATACTTGGGTTTGTGTCTTTGTAATCTACCCTATGAGGAAGCTCTTTTAGTCTCCTGTTATATGTAACTGAAGAATATGAAGCAGTATTTTCATTGATTGTATCCACATGTAAATGAAGGACTGAAGAGAACATCTTTGATTGGTCCTGTGAACAATACCTGATTCAAATGGCAGATTGAGAAGGGTTTTCTGCTTGACTAGTGTATTTCTGATTGTCTTTTCGAGCAGTGCTGATGAAGCCTCAGCACACTGTGGGTTTCCCTCTCCCTAAAATTTTCCTCTCCCTGCTGCCATGTCTTATAAGAAGACATCCTTGACATTCATGGGTTTTCATGCTTAATAAACAATTGGCCATATTAGATAGCCAAGGTTACTCTATAGGTCTCCCATCCCTTTCCTCCCTGGACAACTCCTGCAACCTTTCCTGGCCATGAGAAGCCATGATTTGAAGCACACATTTGTGGCTGTCAAATAAGTTCAGGGGAACACTATGAACTGCAACATCTATCTATGGCAGGGGAATCAGGATTTTCCCTACATCTTCCCCCAGGACAAATCTCCCCAGGTGCCATATCCTCTCCAAGGTGAGAAATATGGAACAGATTGAACTTTGGTGAACATCTCTAGCCCAGACTCTAGCATCAACCTCCCTAACACCTGCTGGAGGCCTCATGTGGAAGGACAGAGCCCAGAGCACATCCTTCACTTGCTGAGCTGGCTCTATCCACTGCTAGGATCATATGGTTTGTGTCTGTATATCTTCCCAAAGTCCCATGCAACCATCAGGTGAGTTTCTAGATTTTGTCATTCTTCTACAGTCCAAGGCTGAGATTATGGCTCACCCTGGGGAGGCAAGCCTGCGTACAATGTAAGAGATTTAAAAAGGCTTGCCCTCTGCTGCTCTTGTCTTTGCTCTTTTTGCATTTGTTGTTTTCCCTTACCATGAATTGCTTCCCTCTGCCATGTGCCATTCCACCTACAAAGTATGCTTTGCATGGACTGACATCTCCAGAAACAGTGAGCTAAATAAGCATTTCCTTCCTTAATTCTGAGTGTTAAGTATTTTGTCTTACCAATGAGCTAAATGTAACCAACACAGAATTTGGTACCAGAAGTGGGGTCTTTAAGGTGACTATACCAGACCATGTGGCTGAAGAGTCTATGGAAATGGCTTGTGGGAAATTGTTGGAAAAGTTTGGAGGCTCTGATTGATAGGGACAAGTTAAAGAAGCTGAGTTTATTCTGTGTGGCAGATTCTTTTCAAAGCTCAGAAATCCAGAAGACTTATAGGAATCATCCAATAAAAGATCAGGATTGGGAGAATTTTGGGGGGAAACAGATACATTGATTTTTTTATTCCAAGTTATGTATGTTATAGCTTGAGAGAAAGTTTGTCTGTATGTTGTTTCTGTCCACTGAATTTGCCTGAGATTGAGATTAAAGGTGGGTGGCTAATTATTCTGACAAAAGTAATTTCAACACAATTGAATACCGAGTTCCTGATATGGCTATGATTGGGAGATTTTAGCCAGGATATTATTACAAATCACAAACAATGATCCCAACATATTGACTTAAAATATGAGTCTGGTCAAAAGAAAGCACTAAGAGAGCTATGGACTACAAAGAAACAGTTGAGATCCTCATTGCTGAAAAAGAAGAAGACAATGAAAAAACCCATCCTCAGAGCATCAGGAGAAGCAATCAATCTCCAGCCTCTGTAGTCTCACAATGCTAAAAGTAAGTTTTTGCTTAGAAAAAATGCCATAGACCATCATGTGTTGGAATGGTGGTGGCTCCACCATGTTGTAAAATGGTGACAGAACAAATTTGTTCCTTGAAATCAGGTGCCTGATTTCACACTGTAGGACACTGATTGATCCGTGTGCTAATCAATCCCTTCTACCAAGGGATTTAGGGTTCAGGTAAGTGGCTACTATTAAGATTGGTATCATTCAGGAGGCACTGTTTAAGGTACATACAAAATGCATAAGTCTGGAGGTTAAAAATATCCCTACACAGATTTCCAAAGGCCAGGGAGTCCAGGCCATGTTCCCAAAGTATAAAGCTGTGAGTATTTGTCAAAAACTAAAGTAAAATACCCACTTTTTCAAAGTGTAAAACCCAGATCACTTTAGAAAAGCTATAAGGAGGGAACAAAAAGTGGGACTAAGTAAAAAGCCACCATAGCTAAAAGCCCCGGAAGTGACACAGGAGTAGAACCACATAAAGCTCAGTTTTCCTCAGATTTCAACAGATTTCAATGTGGAAGTACAGGACCTAAAGCTTTCTGTGCTGGATTTTGGACTCAATCTGATCCCAATGCTTTCTATCCTTCTGTTTATATGTTTTGGGATGTAGTGTTTATCTTGTGGCATTAAATGTTAGAAGTGAGTAACTATTCCTTTGTACAGGGGCTCACAGCTAGTTGTTTACCTTATATATTGAAGGAGACACAGGACAAGGACTTTTCAAGTATGTTGAACCACTTCAGGCATTGAAAACTCCTAGAGATGACCCAAAAGGCCTTTTACATAAAGAGATGTACATGAGCCTTTTAGCTGTCAGAGGTGCAATGTTCTGGCTTGCATGGACGTGTGCCCTGACAGCTTCATGTTGTTTTGGTGTGGACATGCAGTTTTTCTGATTGATACATAGTCTAATGCTAGATTTATGGTTTGAATTCTAACTCCACCATAGGACAGGTAGTCTGCATACATCATAAGAGAACAAGAGAGGCTTGGTCTCTGCTGTGCCTCTATTTTGCTGTTGCTGCTTTTGGTGTTTCTGCCACCATGACGTGATGCCTTCTGCCTTGTGTGATTCTGCCTTGGAGCCACCCTTCTATGGACTGAAATCTCCTCAAAGCATGAACTAAATAAGCCATTCCTCCCTTAATTCTGGATTCCAGATATTTTCCTCTTAGCATTGACAAAAATGCAATCAACACATAGGGGGTGGGAGGATCCAAACTGTGGACCCTCACCTGACCACCAACAACACATTCAGCTTGGGAGTGGATGCCAAGGTTTCTGTCAGGGGAGAAAACCAGCTTTGATACCATGATGCCCAGGCCACCACAGGCCTGCTTGTCAAAACACAGAGAAAGGTCAGCGATCCCAAACTGCCACCCTGGAGGGTGTGACTTCAGGCAGTTGCTGCCCAGAGAACAGGCCTCTGGGCAAATGCTCACAGCTTTATACTTTGGGAACATGGCCTGGACTCCCTGGCCTTTGGAAATCTGTGTAGGGATATTTTTAACCTCCAGACTTATGCATTTTGTATGTACCTTAAACAGTGCCTCCTGAATGATATCAATCTTAATAGTAGCCACTTACCTGAACCCTAAATCCTTTGGTAGAAGGGATTGATTAGCACACAGATCAATCAGTGTGCAAATTGAACAGTGGGATCAATGCAAAGGCTGGTTGCCATTTAATATTCTGACTTCACAGAGTCTGAGTTCCAGATGAACCAGGAAAAGGATTTGCTTTTCTAAGGACAAGCACCATACTCCAAATGTAGTGCTACAAGAGCACTTCTAAAAGGATGCATTATCTGAGCTAAAGTCTGAAAGACAACCTAGAGTGCCCAGTGCCAGTGGACAGAGCGGTGCATGGGCTGCACATAGCTGCCCAGGGCTCTAAGAGAAAGAAGGCACAGCGCAGACATTACAAGTCCCCTTCTTCCGGGGAGTTTGTAGCTCCTTGTGGGAAAAGTGGATGCAAAACATCTGAGAAAAAATACCTGGAATCGAGAATGCAGGAAGGAATGATTGTTTAGTTCATGCTTTGAGGAAGATTCGGTCCATGAGGCGGTGGCCCCAGGGCAGAGTTGCATAAGGCAGTAAAGGGCTTCAAGCTCCTTAGACCAAGTCAGATTTGGGAGATGGCACACCTTTAGGTGCAAGCCCTCTGGCTCAGTTGGTGGAGGCAAGAAAGATGCAGGCAATTGCAAGGCATGGAGGTGAACACAACAAGTGGGTGTAAACACACTGGATGGCTGAAGCAGTAGGACTTCGCAGTGGTCAGGGTGAGAGCTAGGGAGGTGGCCCATCTCAGCTCTCTTTTAGGGTGTAGAAAATTATTGTGGAGGTAAACCAAGAAAAAAGATAGCATGGTGCCTTTGCAGGAACTGAAGGAGTGACAATGCTACACTATATGCAGCACAAAAAAGTACTCTGTACAGTTGAAGATAGAGTGACAGTTGAAATGACATCCTACACGCTTGCTTGAGGGGTCCGCAAAGATTGTCAGTCTTCAGATTTATTCTCACTGCTCTTCTGTAAGGGTACGTAGAAGTGCCCTGATGTGCACAGGGAGGGCTGCAAAATGTGGAGCTGAAGACGTAAAGTAGATCCTTCCTTGGAGAAGCTGGCCCTCAGATAAGCAGTGAAGGAATCAGAGGCAAAAGCTCATGTGGTTAACTTTGGATGAACTGCGTATTTTAGAGTGTCCTGGTGAAAAAACAATGTACTGAAGGCAGAGAGCTTTACGGAGCAAGGACGCTGATGTCTTTCACAGTGTCTGGAGGTCGTTGTGCTCAGATCCTGTTATTCCTTAGAGTTCCTCTTGCCTTGCAGTACTTCATGCCTGCACTCTGCTAACAGAGCCAGCGCACTGGCACATTCCAGATTGCAACATCCCCCAAATCTCACCTGGCCACCCAGCTTGAAGCCCTGCACTGCCTTCCTGCACCTTTGTTTTCTTTCTCCGGTTCACACCATCACGATGGGGAAAGTTGGCTTCTCATTCCTTCCTGGGGTGAGTGTTTCTTGGTTCAGCCACTGTGGAAGACAGTTTGGCATTTCCTTACATGGTTAGAGATAGGCACTGTATGACCCAATAATCTTGTTCCTTTTTACTGGAGTATGTATGCAAAGATTACGGACTAGGCAGATGAATACTTTCATATGCATGGAGATGAACAGCACCCAGATTTACATATAAGTGAATGAGAATAAAGCAGATGAATGTTTGAATAAATAAATGAGCTATGTTTCCACAAAGGAATATTACACTGCCATTCAGGAAACAGAGCAAGGATACATCCTACAGTAATGAATACACCCAGAAAATCCTACAAAAGAATAAACAAAAGAAGCGGACACAACAGGTCTTATGTATGTTTCAATTTATAAGACAAGCTCAGACAACAGAAATGTACAGAGAGAAAGCAGAACAATGCTGTCCTGGGCTGCTGGGAGAAGAAAAGTGTGACGCATGGCTAGGCGGGAACCTTTCATTCGGGTCAATGACAGCTTCCTGGAGCTGCATAAAGCTGGTTACACACATACTGAGTGCACTGCTGAAGGTTAGGAATTTGTGTTGTGTCATAAAAAATGAAATCCTAAAATAGCACAATTTTGTTGGCCACAGCTGGCCACTACAGATATTTAGAGCTTGCATATGATCTGTAGCTCTTTATTATTCTATAAATGGACCACAGGCCGGGGAGACAGAATCTGTAAACATTTTCAGGACTTGGGGCTAACATGGAAATGCTTGTGCACTCAGTGCCTCTACTCCTCACGGAGAGGAGAACCTGCCACAGAACAGCAGGCTGTTGGTGCTATTGTGCCTGATGAAGAACAGGAAGGGGTAGTCAGCACGGAAGCTCGGCAAATGCATACAGCACAGTGGTACAAGTTCACAAGCTGCTGCTGCTGCTGCTGCTGCAGCTTCTGTTTCCTCTTCGCTGACCTGCACCACACTCTTGTGCACGAACTTGGACAGACACAGGTCACTGTCAGCCAACATGCCAGACAGGTCTGCCTTGCCTGGAAGAAAGGCATCGACCACGCCCTGACCCTGCAGCACAGAGACCATGTCGTACATCTCTTGAAGATTGAATCTCGGAAGGGAAACATCCACTTTGGTTCTCTTCATGTGCTCTGGACTGGTCCAGCTTTGGAACTTCTCAAAAGTCAGGGCTTTTTCCACCTGAAGGATAGAGATCACACTTTACCATTCAGACTGCAGTATGCATCCACCCCGGTCCCTTCCAGGGGTAGCCCAGCCTCCTCTAGAGCCCAGGTTGTGCCCCCTGTCACACACTGTCCCTGAAGCTGCCAGGGACCTAGTGAGGTCTGAGCTTGTCCTGTCCCCAGCCTCAGCCCTGCTGGCCTCACAGTGGCTTCCTGAGGTAGGTGGTGGGCTCTACTTCCTTATCACCCCTGCAAACAGTGACCAGGGCAGGCGGCTGTGCTGTGGGTATTTGCGCTTGCTGAGATGATTGGTTTCAGAAGCTGGCTTAGATTTGGATCAGAAAAATCATGCGTGCAGAGCAAAGAACAAAAGGGCTGACACTGTGAGCCACCAGGGCAGGACTGAGGCTGCCCAGGAATGGGTCTGTCAGCAGGGGAGGAGCGTCATGATGGGCTCACCACGCTTTGTGCCCAATTCTCACTAGAAAGAGTTAAAACTTTGAACAGGAAGTCTGCTGAAATAATTACAGGGTAAAGGAATTAGAAAAAAGCAAAACCCAACCTAAGAGACACACGCAAGACAAA
>NW_004524599.1:16190311-16191568 GCF_000260255.1 Octodon degus
CTCTTCCTCCTCAGTTTTGTGTCTCTGAATGGATTTTATGACTTTGCAAATTCTGCATTAATCATACTCAAGGACAGGATCTAGATCTTTGCCACTTGCTTTTACGATTAAAAATTAGCATATACTGAATTAACAAATATTGTAACTAAAAATTTCAAATGATACTAATATCTGTTTTCACATTTCCTTGACTCTGGCCAGTGCCCCATTCTTGTAGCACAACAGCACGGGAAATTTCTTATATTTTCTACCTACATCGCTTGGACTTACAGGAAAATGTTTGGTTTCCAGATTGAGGTTATAGCAGGACATGCATGACAAATTATCAGACGGGAAAAAGAATCATTTATGCAAAAAAAAATCATGAGCAGTGAATATTCCTTACTACTACAATAATGTTCTCCTGAGTTTAAATATGAATTCAGAAATATACTGCTCCAAATAATGTTCTGCCACTTAATGCCCTTGAAAAGCTAAATATCTTATTTTCCATACTTTTTCAGAGGATTTTCTTGCAAGCTTTTCCCTATCTGGTTTATTTTGAAAGGCCTTTCATTTGTGAACTTCTCCCTAAAAGGTGCTTCCCACCTGGCTTTGAAGTAAACAGCATTAATAAGAACCAGCCTGCATGCAGCACCAATCGAATTCCCGGCCAAGAGCTCTTCAATTTTGCCTGTTGAAGAAAGCAGAGGCCGCCCTGATTGACTGCTTAGAAACATCACGATCAACAACATATGAGCAAACGTCCTAGCAGGTGTGAGCGCGACGTCTTTGGACAAGCTGAGTTAGTATCGCTAGTAACTAAAGAGGCAAATACAAGTGCTAGAGCTGGCGGTAATTTACATGCACACCCCATGTCGGACTTCATCCCCCACATGAAGGTGGTGAGAGTCACTCAAGGAAAGCAGATTCTAAGAAAGCACAGGTTGGAGACCCCACAAGCGTGAAATGAGAGCTCTGCTGGGGGACACTGCAGTCCCCTCAGTGGTTAAATGGGGTGAGTGGGCGGTGGCTCCGTGCTCACATCTAGACCTAACACTGGATAAAGAGGACTGAGTGTAAGGAACAGCAGAACAGGGGACAAAGGAAGGGACTGCTGTTGGATCCTGCAGGCAGAGCCCCAGGTGCCCCAGGGAAGGGAATGCAGGCCTGCTGGATTCCCTGCTCTGCCTCTCAATATTGAGGGCTCCTTTTCATGAAGTAAGACCAACCTCGCTAACTGCCTCTTCAAGAGTGCACCAGTCAGGAAGATTTCAC
>NW_004524599.1:16192753-16196652 GCF_000260255.1 Octodon degus
TTCAAGAGAGGCCTCTTTACTTTACTTAAGCTGAGCGTCCTGGATTCACACATTTCCTTAGAGGGCTCCTCAGGGATCTCAGAGCCTAGAAGTTCCTAAGCAGCACCACCAGGAACTTTCCCTCCAGGCATCCACCTCAGGACCTCCCACAGTAAGGAAAAAAATGAAAAAAGATCAGGCCTTAGGGAAAGCGTTCCCTGGGCACTGCTGGTCACACTGACACAAAAGTGACATTACTTAACACACCCTGTGCTGAGCTATGTGCAGGGCAACTGATGCCAGAAACCACCCTTGGGTTGATCTCAGGCACAGGTCTCTGTCCCACACTGTGAACCTCCAGGGACAGGGCCTGCTCCTAGGACCATGAAGATGAACTCTGGCACAGCCCGCAGATACGTGGGAAAACGGAGGCCTGGAGCCAGGCCCCAGTCTTCCCTGGTCCCCTTGCTCCCTCACTGAGTAGCAGGGCTACAATGAGTAATTACAGCTGCAAGGTCCTGTGCTCCAGTGCAGTAGATCTCAGGGAACACAGAGTCACAGAATTCCAGTATCCTTTTCTTATTTTTAACCCTGTTTTGGTGGATTCAAACCCTAGGCACTCCCCTGCCACAGTGCCAGCCCAGCCTCAGCTCCTTTCCTAAAGGAACTGCCAGGAAAATTTCTTCCTTTTCTGGCTTACTATTTCTAGAAGATCCCCTGACTCTCCACAACTACCACAAAACACAGAACCTCTTGTCATAGATGGAAACATGGAGAAGAGAGCCTACCTGAGCAATCTGGGCTGCCGTGCTGCCCTTGGCGCCCAGCAGGACCATGCCCAAGGCCGAGGAGATGCTCAGGGGAGAGAAGCAGACATTGCGTGTGGGGTCTCCTGACCCAGAACCTTTAAAAGGCGGATGGCAAAGGTGCCATTGGCTTCTGACAGTGAGCTCATGATGCAGTCTAGAGGCAAAGAGGAAAGGGACTTGTCAGGAAACTTACCTAAGTGTCCTACCCAGGTGACCCAAGGAAAAGAAACTGCTCTTTCAGTTTCCTTGCAAAGACACAGAGCTGCTGTCCTATAGGGCTGGCCCTTCCCTGCTCCTTTGCCCCATTGGCACATTCTCTGCATCACACTGGCCTCTGATCCTCCAGACACTCTGCCCACTATAAAGGCTCCTGCACCCTGGCCCTGGAGACCACCTGTTCCCCCGCATCTCAGGGCAGCCCAGGCCACCTCCCTCCCTCCTTCCTGACAAACATTCCCTCCCTGATGTAGTGCAGCCTCTCAGGCAGCAGGGCCAGCCTTGACAGCAGTGGGGAGCAGGACCCTACCCCACAAGTGATCCAGGCTCAGAGGAAGGAGGCTTTGGTCTGCTTGGAGTGAGTGGCAGGAAAGAAAGGATGGGTAGGGGCACTGGCGTGGACAGTGGCTGGCACTGACCAGGAGGAGGAGAGAACGCAGGGCTGCTGCAGGAGAGACAGCAGGGAGAGCAGTGATCAGCGATGCCCCGCAGCCCAGGGGCACCCTCAGGCCCGAGGCCCAGAACTGCAGCTTCAGGCCCCTCCCAGCTGTGCCCAGGTCTGTGTGGAACCATCTCTCTCTTCCCCATGGTCAGAGCCTGGCCTGTTCCCACCCAGCCAGACACACCCAGCCTCACCCTCCTGCAGCCCGCTGCTCTTCCAGAGCCCTGACCAGCACGATGGATCTCAGGTCCAGGGCCTGAGTGATGGACTTGCAGGGACTCAGGGGCTTTTGTGGACTTGGCCTCGTGGGCATTTGGGCTGCCTGGGTGGGGCTGTCTTGGGGTCCACTCTCTGCCTCCTGCCCTGGGGCCCTTTCAGCTGGCCCAAGGGATCCCCCCAGGCAGAGGAGCTGCTCAGGTCCTATTGCAACAGAGGAAGCCATCCTTGCTCTGGGAGGAATGCAAGGCTGAAAGTGAAAGTGAAAGCTCATCAGGGGCCTCTGAGGAACCAGAACTGGGGTGGCCTGCTTGGTATGCCAGCACAGGGGGCGGCTGACCCAGGAGGATGCTGACTTCAAGGCCAACCTGTGAAATTTATGGGGAACTTGTCTGAAGATTTTCATAGAAAGGGCCTGCAGGGGCTGAGGATGGGGGAGTGCTTGGGATCAAGCCTCTCTATGGCTCCCACCAAAACCCCCAGAATAAACAGAAGCCTGAGCAGCAGAGGCAGCCAGGACCCTTGCCTTCCTAACTGCTGGGAGGCAGAGTGGACTGAGAAGCTCTGACTTCACTGGTGAGGTCCTTCCCCTTTCAGACAAAGGAGCCCTGGGCAGGAATTCAGAATGCTGCCAGCCCTGCTCTCTCCCAGTTTGCTCAGTTCAAGACCAGGACCTACATGGAGCCAGGCCTGAGCTCCTAGCATCCCAGCCCTCCTCTTACCCAGGTCTGGGCCTTCTTGCTACTGTGTATGCACCCTGCTCCTCTCGTTGGGCCGACCTTGAGAGGAACCAGCTCAGGACAGTGACCTGTGCTCTGGGGGCACACACAGTGGTATGGTCCACGGCCAGAGCAAGCTCCCTGCGGAGCCTGAGATACCCACTGTTCCCTCCTTCTGCTCACCTGAGTAGTGTCAAGTGGTGGCTGTGCACTCATCTGAAATAATGTCCAGAGCTGCACCAGCCATGGGACGCTCTGTGCAGCAGGATGTTGGCTCAAGTCTTCTCTGTCCTGTTTGGAGCTTCCCAGATGCATGGAGTCTCCTGAAGACTGCCCTGGGGTGAGGCCTCCTGGTGTCTTCTAAGACCTTCGGGCATCTGCCCTGTCTTGGGCAGACCCAACACCACAGAAGCAGGGAACTTATATTTTCCTTCAATTAAAAAAACAAAACTACCACATTTCACAAATAGAATACATACAGCATCATACTGACAAGAGAAGAATCTTCAAATTCCGGAGTTATGTTGGCGAACACAGAGGGAAACCAAAAAATCATAGTTTATATCAATGACATCTTCCCACTAAGCCAACAAGGAGAAAACACAGTAACTTTTCTACCTCCATTTCTGCTATTGAAGGCTCATCACTGGGCCCACATCTACCTTTGTGTCTCCTCCCGTGAATCCAGTTTTCAGGTTTCATTCTTGCTGGGCACTGTGGCATCTAGCACTTACGATTTTTATGAAGGAAGAATATGCACAATAATATTGTGTGTGTGTGCGTGTGTGTTCACGTGTGTGTGTGTGTGTGTGTTCATTTTCTTACTTTATCATTTGCCTTCTGTTTGGAAGGCTTCCATCTTTTGTGCGATATTCATGTATAATTTTATGTAGAAATGTGTTTCCTTCTACTTACCTTGCCTACTAGAGGGATTCCTGGGCCACACGGCGAGGCAGCATTTACCTTTCTGAAGGTGAGGCAGAGTGTTTGGCAAAGCTACCGTAGAACTTTACATCTCTACATGAAACGTAGTGGACTGATGAAAATCTCCGACAAAGTTTAAATGCAAACTCAATTGCAGTTAAAGATGTATTGTTTAGGGCCTCCTCAAAATGTTCAAGATACATCCTTACAAGGAACACTTGGGTGACAGCACTTCTGGCATTGTGTCTTTCTCTGTACTAAGATTTTGTTCTAAATTGAAAGCCTCGCCACCAGTATCCTTACCTCATCCACCTACCGGGTGTCATGCAATGTCTCACTGTGGTTTTGAGCTCTCGCTCTCTGCTGGGTTGATATCGGGCCTCATTTCCTGTGTTACCAGCCGTCTGTATGTCTTTTCCTGAGAATTTCCCGTGTAAATGCTTCCACTTGCTTTTTAATTGTTCTCTTGGCCATTTACTGCTGAGCTGTGTGACAGACATTTAGCTGATGAGTTCTGCTTTACTTCCTCATCTCTATGATGAGTTCTAAATCTCCCCAGCATTACAGAAGCTGCTATGGAACAGGCCCGCAGAC
>NW_004524599.1:16197022-16204520 GCF_000260255.1 Octodon degus
TGACTCCATATCACAGCCAGGTAAGGTGTAAAGCAGCAGGACTCCATGGGCTCACTCTTCTCTCAGTGACTGAAGGGCCACAGCTAGAGATGTTCTCTTTGCTGCTAGAAACCCAGGCTGCTATCAATCGGTACATGGCGAGAAACCAAGAACTCACAGAGACCTGAAAAAGTGACTTTTAGGTCAGATCCACTCTTACAACCCATTAATCCGTGAGCTGTACTGGACTTCATGGATCAGCTCCTGAGACCAGAGCTCCAAACATCTGTGAAAGTCTCCACCCTCCCTCACTTCTTGATATCCTGCAATGGAAATTACATTGCAAAGTGAGTTTCACATGGTGAAATTGTAACATATGGATGGTCAAATTCAACGTTCTGCTAATAAATGAGACAGCAGAGTTTGACAACTGTTCTCTCCTTAAATTATTCCGCCATTGTTTCTCCCAACTCTCCTTGGAATCTTTGACCCTTAAATCCCTCTGGACATGGTTCATTAGCAAGAATGCTGATACTTCACTGATATGAAACCACTTCTTATCCAGCATTGGAAATATTAAGTCCAAAATAAGTAGATAGAAATATGTAATAATGATCTGAGCAGAAATCAGACACCTCAATACAAGAAAGTGCTTAAATTAAAACCTCAAAGTGTATCCTTGATAAACATTAAATTGGTAAGTACCTAGTGAGGTAGAGATTTGTTGTAATAGTGTTTGTAAATAGGATATCATGTCTGCATCTTGTACAGCAAATGACCACTAGGAAGAGAGTATACAATGTGTTAATTATTGAAACTGTCCTACCAATTTGATTTGAAACTGTCTCATTGCTATTTGTTTATCAGTAAAATTATGGAAAATGGAAGAAAAAGAATTTCACTTAACAAAGTATTATGAATTATACAGTAATTGTTTTAATACACTGTTGCTTCCAAACAGTTATTCCTATCACCAGATATACACATGTAAAATTGGAAGAAGAAAGAAAGAAAAAGAAATGTACAGGAAACTAAGAAGTCAAAAACTAGGAACTATTGGGAAAAAAAGGAGATAAAACAAGTTAAACCATTAATTGCTTCTATAAACAGGCCACTGATGAGTAAATTTTAATGGTTTTGTACTAGTAAAAAGCAAAACTCACTTATATTTCTAAATTCACAGAAAAATTTTAAGAATTCCATAAAGCTTGTGGAAACAACTTTGAAAATAAGAACAATAATTGAGGATATACATTATTTTTTTCTTGGTGTTTTAAAAAATTTATTGAACTGTAAAGGATTTCCATTTCTTTAACTGAAGTGACTGCCATTTTTTTCTGCTGCCTCTTTTCCCCATGCTGATGTACAGGATCTGCAAGCCTATAGGAATATATCATACATATTGGGCCACTGGGGTGTGCACTTGGCCCATAACTCGGCATTACCTTTCAGCAAGAAAAACAATGAAGAGTAAAGACTAGACACAACTGTGTCCGGAGGACTTGCTTGATGTCTCACCTTGTTGTTATGTGACAATAATCAGGATTCTGTTATTGGGATCATGACAGACAAGACATTGAAATGAATTAAAGTTCCAGAACAGACTCAAAGTATACCCCTAGTGGACATGTGGCTGTGGTGCCTTCATGAGGCATTGGAAAACAGACGCTCTTTTTAGCTTCTGAATCTCTGAGCATTCAAAATAGGTCAGGTAAGAAATGGAATAGGATAACAGGCTGAGAAGGATCGTGATGGAGCTTTCTGAGACCTTGGGTTAGCCTGGGTGTTCTAGGCAAAATGGTAACGCCACAGTGCATGGACAGTGGTGAGCTCGATTTCATTAACACAAAGATCTCCTGTTCTCTGAAGACACGCCTACCTAGATAAAAATTCAAGCCAAAGTTTAACACATACGTTTAAAAGTCACATGCCTGATAAAAATGATTGTGTCTATGAGATCTCCCTTCAAGGATCTAAGCATGCAAAGCAAACACAAAATGAATAAAATCAAACAAAAGTTGAGATATTTAAAAACTTTTTACCAGAGTGCTTCCATAGGTACCGATGAGGATGTTTCAAATGTGAACATCCCTGGTGCTTAAATATGTGAAGTTCCCTGTGACAAGTATATTTTATGTAAAGTGCAAAAATGCATTTTAAACATAGAGGAGTAAGTGCTAGTCACTTTGCAGTTCTGTGGATTCGTTTCCCTTTTTTTATATCAAATCCACTGCGGAGAAAACATTGCTGAAAGTGAAGGTGCTCTGAGAGAGAAGACAGCTTTGCTCGGGAATTTTCAGGGCAGAGCTGCGCTATGATAAACAGCTCATGCTGCAGGCCAAGCTGCAGGGACGCACAAGGAGACCCAGGAGCAGACGCCGCTCGCGCTGCGCCTAGCACCCAGGCAGGCCAGGCAGCCAGGGGTCATGGGGTCCCCGCCCTCAGCCCAAGGCCTGGAGAGCGACCTGGAAGAAGCCGCACAGTGTGCTCAGCTCCAGTCTCAGATTCCGGCCCCAGAACACATTCTTTTGTAATCAAACATTCAATGTAAGGGGGCCCGTCCTTAAGCAAAGGGTGTGCTCGAGCCCATTATGAGCTGCTAAGATCTCCTGAGTGGGCCAGTGCTCCCTGAAGGGTTGGGATGACCCTTCTGTGATTTGTGTGTGGGTCATAGGACATCACAGGGAAGCTCTGTGGCACTGAATTCAGTTGACACACACCCTGACCCTCAAGCTGACCAGTATTCTGGGCCCACCCTGGCACTGCAGCTGAAGGAAGGAGGAGATGATTCTGAGGGGACTTCTGGGGTGTGTGGTGTGGGCAGAGCTAAGAGTCCCAAGGAGGAAGACATTTGACTTGTCACCAGGTCCTGGTTGTAAAGGGGAAGCTTTCCAGGCCCAAAGTTTGGCACGCCAGGCTGGTCTGCCATCCTCTAGCAAGGCTGCCAGCGGTCGCCACAGTGAGGATGCATTCCCAGGACTCAGGACACATAAGGTGCTCTCCAGGACTCCAAGAGAATCCCCTGAGGATTTCCTGTGTGTCCCACCTTGAAGGCTCTGGGGTCCACGACAGGGCATGCTGGCCAGGGCAGAGCCATGCAGAGGTGCCCACTCACACCCCAGGCAGCAGAGTCTTCCAGACCTTTCTCCTCATCCTAGACCTGACTCTACAGATGTGCTCCCTGGAACACCGACCTCGTGGTGCTCACCTCGAAGCCCTGCAGCGGCCTCTTCTCTCGTCCTTCCACTACCTGTGGCAGCCTGCGTGCCACTGCAAAGCCTGCATCCATCCAAATTTCACATGGCCAGCTTGAAGGGCTTCTTTGCAGCCCCTTGCCACAAGCAGGTCTAGCTCTCCTGAAGCTGGATCTTACGAAATCTGGGCTGCATCATCTTTCCTTTAGAGCTCTGGGAATCTATGTACCCACCTCTCTGCGGACCCCAAAGCCACCGGACACCTCGACTTCTCATTGACACTTCAGTTCAACAAAGCTTCCCTGGGGAGGCTGTCCTGAACTGCTCCATGTACTGTGTGGTGCTTCTCCTTTAAAGAAATCCTGTGCCTGATCATTCTGCCCCAGGAACTCCTTGAGCTTTGGACCAGGCTTAGGATTTTTCCCAGGTTGGGGCTGTGCTGTGGGCAGTTATGCAGTGGCCTGCAAAGCACTGTGACCAGGCTTGGATGCTCCCCTGCAGCAACCCCAGTGTCCTCTCCCCATGGCTCACTAATTTTCCTTTGGAAGTTAGACCAGGATCCAGCTCAGTCACGAGCTGCTCCTGCAACCTGTAGCAGTGAACAGAGCCAGCTCAACTGGTTCAGGATGTGTTCAAGGCTGTCCTCCTGCTGAGGCCTCAAACAGGTATTATGCTAGCTGGTGCTAGTTTGTGGGTCAGAGATGCCCCCCAGGGGACTGTGCTCCACCCACTTCAGCACTACTGGGTGGAGATAGAGCCCTGGCTGGTGAGGTCTGGGGGAAGGAAGGTAGGTGACCCACTCAGACCTAGGCGAGAGGGGGATGGTGCAGTTCATGGTTCTTTCCTGGGATTACTTATCAGACACAAATGTATGCCTCAAACTATGGATTCTCACAGCCAGGAAAGCTTTCAGGAAATTTGCTGGGAGAAGAGTGCTGGGAGATCAACAGGGTGGTCATTGCTGTCTCGCACGGCTGGTTGTTTTGTGAGTGTAAATTGTGGAAGCCCACTCAATGTTAAGGATGTGTCCTTATCAGCTAGGGCACCAGGGAGAAGGACACTTTCAGGGTGTAGGACATCCATAGTACAGCGTAAGCCCCATAATCACTGTTCACAGAATCAATCAAAAATGTGCTGTTCCTGACCAATGACAAGATTCTATTTCCGTCCATCAGCTAAATCAGTATCATTCACAGTTAAAAATGCTCTTTTAAATCCTTCTTCACATGTGGACTCAAGCAACGAAACCACGATTCCACGTCCTGCACTTAGATGAAGCAGGAGGCCAATGGAGCCTTCTCATCATCTCATCCGATGATGTAAGAAGGCTCGATGCCAAGTGTGTCTCACAGCATTTCCTCAGTGCCTTCATTACAGGAAAGAGAAAAGCAGCCTTTCCCTTAGCGTCAGGCCACCGCAAGCCTCGCACTGCCCTGCTCTCACGACGCAGACCATGCCTGCTTCCTGTCTTCCATAGAAGCACACTCTCGCTGCCTTCTCTGTGTGTTCTCTCCAGTTCACTGATGGGGAGGCCAAGAACCTGGCAAGAGGCCACCTGGGACTCTCCATCTAGTAACATGCACCCGGGTCCCATATGGTCTCCTCAAATGCACAGTGCCCCCTCTGGTGGTGAGGAACCCGCTTCTCCATCACCCAGTGACTCCACACATCTGACTCCTTCCCTGGATGACTGTCTGCTGTAACCCAACTAGATGGTGTCCATGGCCTGCAGCATGGAACTAACATAACCTGAATGCCTAAGTGAATGACTGGCTGGGAACTGAGAAGCCACAGGCCAGTAACACAATCTCCTGAGTCAGTTGGAGCCAGGCTTCCATGGGCCTCTGCCTAGAGGGGGCTTAAACCCTGGCCTGGAAAACCTGTGGTCTCTAACACATGATCCCCTCTGTCCCCCCTTTCACATGGAAAGTTTAAAACACTAACATGGTTTTCAAGAGCTGCAGGCCATGTCTCTAGGAGGTGTACTTAATGATATTACTGGGAAAACCCAAGCCTTCCACACAAATTTACTGTTGGTACAAAGCTATGGTGCTCCTGCAGCCCTGACCAACAAGATCTCATTTTCTAACATGGTCTTACTGTGCTCATTCCTTGTTCTCTCCCTTGAGATACGTAAAGAATGGTTCTCATATAGCCTGGAGTGCATTTTCCATGACCTCAAATTCATTCTTTACTAATGAGATTATAGAGAATGACAGGCTTCTATCGCCCAGGCTCTGGGATGATGGACCCCTATCTGGGATAATGCTCAGAGGCATGAAGAGAAAAATGACCAGGGGAATGTCTTGCTTCCGTATCAGTGGTATTACTTTCATGCTTCCTCATACGAGCCTTCCCCTCTTTGAAGCTAAGACTGCTCACCTTGCAGAGCATAAGCTCTCAGAAACAGGAAGAAAATATTTTGCTAGTGGACTAACAGAGTTAATGGTGAGTGGTTCCAATCCAAAGTCCACTTCTTGATTCGTGGCCATCTCAGACAGTGTACTGTATAGAGGACTCTAGTTCCAAGCATACACAGCCTTTTGATGAGCCTTACCTCAGACCTGTAAGCTATTGCCAACTGTCATCAAAAAGACCACTCCATCTTTCCGTCAATCCACTGACTTCCAGATCGTGAGGAACATGGCATTGATAAGGTAGGACCATCTACCTAGTTAGGACCCTCCCCTTCACTCCATGGCTCACTTCCTTTCGGCTCTGAGCTGGGGCCAAAGCCACAGAACAAGTCCTCCCATCTTTGACCCAGACAAAAAACCACAGGACCTCCCAGACCTAAAACACCAAAATTCCCCCAGCAGACCAGGTAGCCCTACCAAGATCAGCCCCACCTCAGCTGTTCCAGCCCACAAACACCCTGCCCACAAAACTTCCTAAAAACCCTGTGCTTTGCCTTGTCCACTGCTAATTTGGTCCACTAGACAGCCAGCCCATTTGCTGCTACCTCCAATAAATCTTCTCATGTCAGAATGCCTATTCCGGTCAATTGCATGGGTTCATACCTAACAGGTATAACCAGTGAATTCCATCAGCTTGAGCCTATTGCTTGACTTCTTTGACTTTAAAGTATGTTCCTTGATGTGCCACCGAATTATACGCCATCACTCTGAAGGTATAAGGTTTTGTTTTCAGGCAAGTTCTCACTAAATTGCCCAGGTGAGCCACGTTCATGGTCCTCCTGCCTCAGCCTTCTGAAGTGCTACAATTACAGGTTCCACTAACACAGCCAGTTTCTTTGTACCACACCCAGCTTACAAACTTTAATGACTTAGGGGAGAAACAGGCCTGGCATCCTACACTGCCTATAATTCCAGATTATCTCATTATATCACAAACCTTAATTTCCTGTATAGATTTAATTAATACTTTATACAAGAATACACATTCATTGTAGAATATTTTTTGATTATGAAACTCTATTATCAGGTTCAATCCCCAGTTCCACCAAAAAAAAAAAAACCCTATTATCAGGCATAGCAGTGTGTACCTACCCTGAATATACTACTGTGGCATGCTGGGGCAGAAGGACCTCAAGTTGCAGCCAGGCTGAGCAGCTTAGCATTTAGTGAGAAATTGGGTCAACGTGAAAGTACAGACTGGGCTGGGACTGCCTTTCATTGCAAGTCTCTGGTTCATCATTGAGTACCACAAAGAAAAAGCATCATTTCTGCTGCCAACCAAAAAGGGAAGGCTCTGGTCTTCCCTTTCCTGAGTTAGCGACATATGACCCCGTATCCTTGTTACAGGAGAGGGCTCTTGAGAAGGATGATACTGGATGCTTAGAAATCCTGCTCAACACAGGCCCGGCGGGGGAGTGAGATGACCTGGGGCCTGGCGGGATCCTGAACAGACCCAGAGCGCAGGCCTGGAGAGTGAGTGAGACGACCTGGGGCCTGGCGGGATCCTGAACAGACCCAGAGCGCAGGCCTGGTGAGTGAGTGAGACGACCTGGGGCCTGGCGGGATCCTGAATAGACCCAGAGTGCAGGCCTGCCGAGTGAGATGACCCGGGGCCTGGGATCCTCATTCTACCCAGGCTGCAGGGCCAACACGGAACCCTTCAGCAGAACTCCCTGCAAAGAGGCTACAGGCAAGACCCACCCTGCTGATTCAGGAGCAGAACATCTTGCCAGAGAGACACAAAGGGTTCAACTCTAATGCCTGCAGCAGAAAGAAGTGGAGCACAGCAGCCAGATCCAAGCAACACCCACCTGGAGGAATCCGAACTTCATAGATCCAGACCTGGTGCTAAGGTAATAACTCTATCTAAGCTCTACACCAAAGGTCAAAAGACAGTGGTGTACAAAA
>NW_004524599.1:16206019-16220945 GCF_000260255.1 Octodon degus
AAAAAAAAAGAGGTTTGTACCTATGTTATTTGCTTATTATGTCTTGCCTATATCTTGTAATATGAGAAACTACTTTGGCAGTAACAATACACAATGTACTAACAATTGTTACTCTCCTAAAATCTTGTTTTGAGATTTTGTACCATTGTTTTTATTTTTTTCTTTAAAATAAAAATAACTGATGTCAAGAAAAAAAAAAAAAAAGAAAAGAAAAAGAAATCCTGCTCATGCCAGAGGCCCTGTGCACTGTCATCTCAACAAGCAGGCATGCACTGGGGTCAGCAATGGTGAGCCTTTTAGACACAAGCAGACAAACTGACCAAAACTCACTTATTTGTGGGAAAGTTTCCATACAGCAATTAAACTTAAATACTGAGGGCTTTATTTAGCAAAAAACATATATATGAGTATCTTTTTGAAAGTGATATATATTCACAGCTTTTATCATACACAGCATATTTTATGGAAAGGTAAATCTTGTGTTTTGGGGGCTTTTGCTGCTGTTTGCATGCTGACAATTTGTCAAATCTTGGCTCACTTTTCCTTAGGTCACTCAGGGCATCTTGGGTCAGATTTGGTATCATTCAAAGCAAGAACAGCTGCTCATCAGCATAAGATAGTGCAAACTAAGAGAGAAAAGCACCCCAAGTACTTCCAGTGACTTAAAATCATTTGGCAGCAACGGCACACTCTAAGATTTCATGTCCCAAACTACCTGCAGTGCTGAGCTTTGTCACCCACTCAGACTCAACTTCTCTACCTTTTGGCAGAGTATATAGATTTTATTTTTTCAGGAAAGGGTTTCTTAAAGTTCCCATAGCTGCCTTCCACTTTTCTAAAGTCCAACTGTGCATGCAGGAAAGGCCAAATTTCTCTTCAAATCTGGGTGGATCTGGGGAAACAAGAAAACACAGTTGTGTCCATCTTATGGAACCGGGAGCATTTGTGAGTACAATTCTTCTTTCCAGCTGCTGTGGCTTGCGGGGTTGTGTGTAAAAGTTTCAGAAATTTTAAAATTTATTTTTCTTTTTTTTTATTTTGCACACATTTTTTTATTTTTAAAGAGTAGAAAATAGAGATATAAGGAATAAAATTTATTTTTCAATTTGAAAAATACTTTGGTGTCCACTTTGATGACTGCTGTCTCCTCTAGAAATCTTAGCTCTTAATTCAATGCCCTAAAATGTAGTGCAGAATGCGCAAGGCCATGGGGTTGTTAGACGAGCCATATCAGCGAGCTGCGGATGCCCCGTCCGGCCCATCGCCGTTCATAAAGAGCCTAATTTCTCCCTGGCTGACTGCACATTTCTTTAGGACTTGTCCTACCAGGTATTACTGTCATAATCACTGGATTTTGCCTGAACCTCAACAAAAAGTTCTTGCAGCTATCAAAGAATGAGAGCAGGAGCCATGACATAACTCATCAGTTTTTTGGAACCTTTGAAGGCAGCCTCTAGCTTTTTGCTTCTTTCCCTCACACAAAATGTTTTTTACGTGTACTTCAGTGAAACAGTGGACTGGGTATTTTCCTTCTTTATCAAAGAGCTAACAATGAACACCACTTCTTCTTTTCTCATAATGAGGGTGAAGAAAGCCTGCACCGCAACATTGTAGAGATCTACACCTGTGTTCTTCCAGGCAGAAACACCAGTTTTTGTTGTTGTTTGAGACACAGTTTCACTATTCATTTCAGACTCATCTTGAGCTTCTGGACTTGAGAATCCAGAGGATTAGGAGGACAGGAGTGTGCCACCGTGCCCGGTTTCAGGTCAAGCACTTGTGCCCAGGATTTCAGGGCCTGCATGGCATGCAGTAACTGGGATCCAATATGGCACCTTGTGCTTTTCAGGCAGGCACTTAGACTATGGAGCTATCTCCCCAGCCCCGAAGCACCACTTTTACAGTTCTTCTCTCATGATGCCACCAATCATAAAGCAGAAATACTGCCAGCCTTCCTAGTTGATTAGTCACGTCTGTGTTTCCATCCAAGCATATGGCATAACGGCTGCCTTTGTAAGTCAGTGGTGAGCTGCCGTGGAACATCACTTCTCACACTCAGGTCTTGATCTGTACATGATTTCTACCAAGTTGCATCTAGGACATGCTTTGCATAATATATTAGCTTTATTTGGGAAAGCAAGAAAAAAGAAATTATTCCCAGGCACCTTATGAAGTAGGAATTATGGGAGGTGTTTGCCAGTGTTCTCTCCTGACCAACAATTCTTGTTCTTCAATAGGCAGAACAGGACCAAGAGCCTGCTGATCTACAGGAGGTTCTCATGTCTACAAAGTGTGCAATCCCTGTCCATGCAATCATGGAGGCAGTGGCTGAAGCTGGGAATCAATCTACTTGCAGGGCTAAGGTTAAGAAGTTGTTGAAAGTGCTCACCATAGACTCAAATTTCGATACACAACAAAAGGAGAAACCCTTCCTTACAAAGTTACAGCGCATAATGGAATTCACTTGACAGTATGCAACATTAACTTTTAAAACTCTACTAGGTATGGGGCTTCAGCAGCAGAAACACAATTGTATAAATAAAAGAAAAAATCTAGGAGGGTCCTTTGGAAATATCTTCATACTGGAGAATGGAAGGGATCGAGTCAAGTGCTAATTTGGGGTGGAGTGTATGCTTGTGTCTTCCAGAGAATGTTGAAAGGCCTGTAAAGGTGGCAGCGCAGCCATCTGGACTCATCACGTGCCTTGGACTGGAGGAAGTTGCCTCGTGTTCCAGGAAGTTTGTGCTCAGTCCTGTGACGGTGATGCTTTGCACAGAGCTCTTTATGTGACAGTCAAGGGGGGGCTAGATCTGACCTGGGGTCAACTAGCCATTGTGAACCAGAATGCGCAGGAGATGGTAACTAAAACTGAGAACCCAAGGTCTTAGTAGTTGATAGAGTGCTTTCACATAACCAAGCTACAAGTTATATGAAAGAAGGTGAGGCAAAATTAAAAGTATTCTTAAGACAACATAAGATATAAAATTTATATATTAATTATAGATAAAATATTTCTTCCAAATTCTTCTTATAAGTTGTCTTGCTAATGGACCTACGATTACTTCTGACTAGTTCATTTATAATTTCAAACTTCTACAATTATAGGAGAGTTATTATGTTTCAATTAGATCAAATGTATATTTGACAGCACTCTGATTTTGTAAGTTGTATGTCTGCTTGGCCAATCTGCTAAGCTGTGTACTTGTAGATTTATTCACTTGTCAATTCTGTGAATAGCTTTTCTTTTGAGATTAACAATTTTTCTATTTTCCTCTTTTCTTTTGCATTTTGGATCATTTTTTCATAATTAGATTTGGCATACAGATCTAGCAACATGCTTCCACTGGCATTGCCACCTGGTCAAAACGATATCAAATTTGGTTTTATCATAGAGCATCAAGAAATTGTTAATTCAAAAAAATCCCTTAGTAGTGTCCCAAATTTTCTGGTCAAGAAGATTATGGGGCCAAAGAGGAAAGTGATCAATGACATAGAGTGGGCCTAAGGAGAGTCACATGGGGAGAAGACACTCTCTCAGTCTTTCACAGAGAGCACATTGGCCAAGCATTGGCCGTGACTCATCCACATGGCTGCACTGATAAAGGTTCTACAATCTGAGGTACAGGATCTCAGGACAAATCCTGAGGGCATTTCACTGACCTTCTCAAACCAAAAAGCTACAACTCTAGTTGCACAGGTCCTGCTTTACCTTGGTCTTAACCATCCAGCAGAAAAGTATGAAGACGAAATTATAAGAAATAAAGCCATGCTGTTAAGTTGAGCTGTGGGGGACTCAGGTCAATAATTTCTGACATTGCCAGTTAAACAGAAGACCCAATGCTAATATGGGCTACTGGACTCTTTTAGAATATTTTGCTGAGTTTACACACCTATAATATTCAATAACAGAACTTAGAAAAAATGGGGTATACAGATGAATGTCCATTTTGTATCTGTGTATTCAAAGTGGTTGGGATAGATATATAGTTACATTCTGTTAATGAATAGAATGATTTGTTCTAATGGTGTTTGTAAATAGGATCACAAGTCCGCATCTTGTACAGCAATTAACCACTAAGAAGAATATATGCAGTGTATTATTTGTTGAAAAATAAAAAAAAAAATAAAAGAAAGAAAAAAAAATCCCTTAGGCTAGTGAGAAATTATTGGACCTGAGACCAGCTGATGAATGAGAAAGCAGCCGCCTAGAACTGTTTTTCAGTTCTTGTTCATTACTACGAAGCCACAATGATCTGCAGAACCTTATGAGGCATCCTAATAAATGTCATTAAAATATTATTGGATGCTTTCATTCATCATTCATCTCGGGATTAAGTTTTCTAGACAATAAGTGTTAGACTTAAATATGCTCTGGCACAAACCTATTCATATGGCTATGAAAAATGGTCCTTATCATTTGGTAATGCATTGAGGGTACTCGTGGCTGCAGATGCGAGAAAGCATTGCACAGTGTGGAATGTGGATTTCTTATACTGTTAAGCTTTTCTTTGAAAATTAGCCATCTGCCTTTAATGAAAACTTGTTTCATGTACATACCATTAAAGGACAAGTTCAGTAAAAGCTCCTTATGTATCACATAAAGAAGATTATGTTTAAGATTATGTCAAATGGAACTTTAAGTGTGCTACCAAATGTCATCCTGCTGGTCATGAAGCAATACTATATATTGCTTTTGATTCTGTACTGTCTGAGTAAAATATGGAAAAGTTAACATTCTTTAGGGATTCAAATATTAGAACATCCATGGCTGTTAGAAAATAATGGTGCTATGTATGAAGTAAGGAGCTTTGTATTTAGATAAGATAGGAATATTAAGCTTATTGCTTTTATTGCAATGTAATATCCATAACTTTGTCTTCTGGATCTTGAACTGAGGCTTTCTCATTAAGAATTAGGAAGACCCAGTCTTGGAGGACAGCCCGTGTTTGCACCACACCCTCGGAGGTCAGTGAGGATCCAGAACTTAAGAGAAGCTCTGGTGTGGCATCTCATAAGTCAGTTGAATCCCTGGATGCTGAGCAAGGGATAGTGAGGCCACAGAGAAAAGTGATTTATGATGCCCTCCTTTTTTGTTTGTTTGTTTGTTTGTTTGTTTTGGTGTAGAACATTTACTATTTTTTTCAATGCAACACAGTTTAGGTCTGTGAGATGCAATATTAATCAAAGAATTGTACATTTTCTCCTCCCATATGTTACTTTGAATTAGAAAATGACATTGCAATCCATTTCAGTACAAGTAAAATATTACAAAATATTTACATTAAAATATTAAAAACAACTCAAACACAAAAAGATGGAACAATGTCTTTTTGAGAAATCTCCATTCCAGGGCCCACAGCACACCAGAAGAGACAAAATGAGTAAGTAGTATGAGCCGGTCACAGATTTCTAAAAAAATGGAGGACAAGAATTGGGCTGAAACCAGTGGTGGGAAGAGAATGGATGTTAGCAGTGCTGCTTCAGTATACAATTTTCTGGATGAAATACCCTCTCTCAGGTGCAGTAAATTCCAAACAGGGCTAACCTCTAATTCCTTGACCTTCCATCTCTTCAATTTATTTGTGTGTGTGTGTGTGTGTGTGTGTGTGTGTGTGTGTGTGTGTGTCAGTCCACCAGGGGGCGGGGCTGGCTGGCATGTGGTGCTGGGGGATTGAACCGTGGTCCCTGATGCTTTGCTAAGCTTGTTCTAAGTAGGTGCTTTAGACCACTGAGCCATCTCACCAGCCCCCCTTCCATCTCTTCAATGAAAGCTTCATAAACATCATCCTCAGTTTGTACTGCGACAGGAACACAAGGGCCAAATTTGGGGGCTGCTTTAGCAAGAGTCACAGCAGAATCATCCTTGGGCTTTCTCTGGGGAGCAACATGGGTTGTTTTATTGTCATTGCCTACCCTTAGCCCAGTGGGCACAAATTGAGTAATCTCTGCCTTGGGATTAGTGGTCTGTGGCTTGGCACTGATGGTGGCTGTGGCTTTCTTCTCATTAGTGGCTGCACTCCTTCCCTCTGCCTTGGGTCCCTGAATCAAATGGGGGGAGGGCACTGAGCACTCTTGGGATCAGTGGGGAGCTGATGGGAAAAGCCCAGGTGGAACAGACTCAAGGGAGGCACCACAGGTTGGCACATCATGGGGGACACTGCAGAGGGAAGTTGGAGATGCTGCCGGTAGTAGCCTGGGTAGAGGGCCCATAGACGGGGCCAGGAGGCAACCCTGAAGGAGGCCTGGGCAGGAGGCCAGGGGATCTGCCTTGTGGTTGTCAGGGGGGCAATAGGTACAGTTGGGACCCTCCGAGTCCGAGCATTCCAGGTGGCCTCAGGAATGGAGGAGCCCCTGGGTGTGGTCCTGAAGGGAGGCCTGTGGGTGGTCCTGGAGGCCACAGTGGCAGGGCAAGAGGAAGCACAAAGAGAGGCAGTCCTGGCATGGGAGGCTCCTGAATCTGAGAGGGAGAAACAGACTGCTGGGCAACCACTGCTGGGAGGAAGCTGCGGCCTCACCCTCCTGAGAGTCTTCTTTGTGTTCCTTCTGTGACTGCTTCTCTGATTCAAAATGCTCAGAATCCTCCTATTCATGATCCTTTGAAAAGTCCTCCACCTCCTGATCCTCCTTATGGATTTCCAGACCTGCCATTCAGTGTCAGCTCCTTCATGTTCTTCTCTTTCCTTCTTGATTTTCCAGTATGCACAAACTACACATCAGATCTCCCTTCTTCTCCTCGGTGTTGTCTCGCTCATTATTGTCTCTGTGCATAAACTCATCCCCGTCACTTTCTCCATCTGACCTGTCTCTGTCACTGTCATCAGTGCTGTCATCATATGTGTTGTGTTCCATGTCCTCAGCATAACCGTCATCTTCACTGGTACTGCAAATGTCACCATCATGACCACTCTGGGCAAGATCAGGGCTATACAGCATGTCCTCGTCCCACCTAGAATGAGGAAGATTAAGAGCAAAGTCCACTTTACAGCCTAACATCTGCAAGACTGGGGGGGAGGTGGGCCAGGTGGAGGACCGGGAGGTTTCCCACTACGGGGCAGACGTGGAACACCATGTCCCAAAAGAAGAAGGGTAGAAACTGCTTGAGGTGGAGGCCCACAGGCTGAGATCTTCTGAAGAATGGAGTGAAGCTGGGCACTAGGATGTGGAATGTCCTGGATTAACGTGTTAGGAGCATACAGCACATCTGGCAAAGGAATATTCTCTACTTCAACATACTGAGCAGGCTGGACAGCATCAAAGCATTTGTTAAGTTGAGCCCTTTTCTGTCCATATTTTATTTGCAGCTTTCTCAGTTCTTTGTAAATATCCAGATTCTCTCTCTTTTTTTTTAAAGTTGCAGAACTTGTTCAAAGGTTTCACACAGTTTTGTACATTTATCTTTCAGTACTTTCTCATTCAACTATGGTTGTTGCACTGGGTTAAACTCTATTTCATCCAATCTCTCCATGTTCTGCATAATCTGGGTTTTCTCATCTTCAAAACTGCAGCTTGAACCATCATGTGCTTTTTTTGTTCTTCTTCAATTCTCTCCTCCTGGCTTCCTTTCCAACTTGGTCCATACGGTTCATAAATTTTTCACTGCTGGTGGATGATGTAGATCTTTCCAAATTGACAATCTATAGTGGTTCACTTATACTTACCAAAAAACCCACTTCTGCCGTGCTCCTAGAACTGCCAGAGGAGGGGAGGGGACGATTCCAGCCTCCTTTACTCCACAGAGGCCTTCACTTCTGCTTCTAATTCAAGCACCCAATCTCTGTCATCTTGAAACCTAACACCCCTCCACTTATAGTGTGTCTTAAGAGAGTCAGTTGAATAAAAAATATCTTCTGAGCTTCCAGGAAAAGCAACTTGGTCATCAATGGCCTTGACTCATTCAGATGGCTGACACTGAGAGAAGTACAAGACATGCTGTGCATCGTTCCTTGGTAGTTACTTTAGAGACTTAACTGGACTTGGCAGATAGGAAAGCATTGATTATTTCTGGGCTCACCTTAACTTGGTCTTATACATCCAACAGAAAAGTAGAACCAGAAGACCTATAAAGCAATACTATAGCAGTATGTGAGCTACGAAAACATTCCAATTGCTAATACCTTCACAGAATTGACAGCTACACTGCTAACTGACTACTGTTATGGGTGAGTGGGGTTTGTAGGGCTATACTGCTGAATGCAGGGACCTAAAATGTGTGGACTTGGAATCCTTAGTGTAGTTCAGTGAGTTCAGTCAAAATGCAAATGATTCAAAATGACTAGGTCTTGTGCAGAGTCCTCCAAATGCAGGTCTTCCAGCTCCTCAATTTCCACTGACCACCTATGGCTTGCACCCACAAAACAGAAAAGGGGGAGATTTGGTGAGTGCACAAACATGAAGATTCATACCATGTGAAACGGAAGCCACAAAAGCAAGCAATTCCAACTCCAAGAATGCAAGGTGTTCAGGTGAACTAAGAGTTCTGAGGCAGAGGACTTGAAGATCACATCAACCTGGGGTGAGTATAAATAAATGGGCCCAGGTTGCTCAGTGGTGCTTTTTTCTCTCATGCAGAAGGAGGGCTCCATCTTCACTCAGCTTTCTGTCTCTTAGCTTTATTTCTCCATCCACTCACCATCCTTCTCCCCAGAATCTTTTTTTCCCATAATTTTATTGATAAACAAATAGCAATGAGACAGTTTCAAATCAAATTGGTAGAACAGTTTCAATAATTAACACATTGCATACATTCTTCCTAGGGGTTAATTGCTGTACAAGATGCAGACATGATATCCTATTTACAAACACCATTAGAACAAATCACTCTATTCATGAAGAGAATGTAACTATATATCTATCCTAACCACTTTGAATACACAGATACAAAATGGACACTCATCTGTATCCCCTTTTCCTGTTAAGTTCCATTATTTGAATATTATAGGTATGTAAACTCAGCAAAATATTCTAAAAGAGTCCAGTAGCCCATAATAGTATTGGGTCTTCCGCTTGACTGGCAATGTCAGAAATCGTTGACCTGAGTCCCCTGTAGTTCAACATAACAGCATGGCTTTACTTCTATTTCATTTTTATACTTTTCTGCTGGATGGTTAAGACCAAGATAAAGCAAGACCTATGCAACAAGAGTTGTAGCTTTTGGGTCTGATAAGGTCAGTGAAATTCTCTCAGGATTTATCCTGAGATCATATACCTCAGATTGTAGAACCTTTGTCAGTGTCAGCCATGTGGATGAGTCACGGCCATTGCTTAGCCAATGTGCTCTCTGTGAAAGCCTGAGAGAATGTTTTCTCTCCATGTGACTCTCCTTAGGCACACTCTACATCATCTATCACTTTCCTCTTTGGCACCTGCCCCAAAATCTTTGAGAACTGTTCCAGATGGGGCAGCCCAGCTCTTTTCATTGAAACTCATCAGAGTTGATAGAGGATTCAGAAGTCAGCAATGGCCCAGGTAAGTCCCTTCCTGAAGTTACTGCACATGTGTCTCTGAGCTCTTCAGAAAGGCTGCAGCTGGTGTGCAGTGCAGGACCAGAAAACAGCACACAGCTGACAGGGGAGCTAAACCCTGCAGTGGGGCGTGTCATCTAGGCAGGGAGGGTCAACCAGTGGAAAGGCAGAAGAGCCAAGGAAAGCAAGGAGGAAGGCTGAGGCATCTCCAAGACGCACCCTGCACCCCAACCCACCAGATTAAATACCAGAGTCAGGGATTCCCTCTGGCAAGCCTATTCTTCTAATTTAGACTTTGAATCTCACGCTCTCATTTGCCAGTGATGCCTGGGATGTGGTCCTCTGGGCTTCACTAGAGTGTCTGCTTCCATGAACACAGCCGGGCTGCCCCATCCAGCACAGTTCTCAAAGATTCTGGAGAGAAAAAGGGTGAGTGGATGGAGAAATAAGACTAAGAGACAATAGTTCAGTAGACTAAAGCACCTGCTTAGGCAGAGGTCAGCAGCAGAGGTTGAATCCTCTGCATGCCTTGCTGGCCCCACCCCAGGGTGCACTGAGAAGGTGATTGAGAGTGGGCATGGTGAGGTGCACCCATAATCCCAGGGCTTGGGCAGCTGAAAACAGAACTATGAGTCCAATCTATGTAGTGAGATTCTATAGGCTCTGTAGAACCTGTCCTAAAATAATAATAATAAAAAAAGACAGAAAGCTGGATATAGGTGGTACCCTCTGTCTGGTTAAGAGAAAAAGTATGACTGAATAACCTGGTCCCACTTATTTATACTCCCACGAGGTTGATGTCAACTTCAAGTCGTCTGCTTAATCCTTGCTCTCTTTCAAAGTGCTCCTCTACCACTTAGGCTGGGGCACCCCACTCTCTGTGTGCAGCCCATTTGAGCTGGTTAAATATGAGGCCTGCAGGAGGAGGTGCAGGCTGGAGGCCTTGACTTCTGCTTGGACATCCTCAGACATGTGACACAGCTTGAGAGGAAGAACCTTTTATCCACTGGCTCATAGAAAAGGCCAAGAAGCACAAAGCCGAATTGGATTGGAAAATGGCACATTTTTCTGAAATCAAAGCCAAAATTTGTATGCTCAGTGCATGACCCTTGCTACAAATTGTCTCTCTCAAACATAATGACACACACCCCAACACATACAATGTGCTACTGTGTAACCAGTATGTAACTAGTTCAAACTAGAACAACTGAAAATAAAGGGGACAATGAAAGTAAAAACTATTTGTTCATTTTAAAATTGACTTGTGCATAGTCTAATAGCCATATATTGTACATTTCCAAATTACTAAGATCATGGACTTACGTCTTCTCTCCACCTACGAGGTAGTTCTGTTCTCACCACACAGAAAACAACTACGTGGGGCAGCGTCTGTGTGCTGTCCAGCTTGACGTATGCACTCCACAATGCAAATACATATGAAACCACATGTTATGCCAAAGAAATACACACAATTTTTAATTCTCTAATAAAAAATGTATTAGCAGTGTTCCCTACTTACCAACTGATAGTTTGATATAAATTATAGTGTACCTAAAAAGAGCTTCTAGTGGCTGGTTGATTGTGTCAACTTGAGAAGCTAAGAGCTTGACTAAATTGACTCAGCAATTCCTCACCCTAGGATGTGGAGGCCCCACCCTAGAGAGACTCATCACTTAAAAGGAGAATGAGGAAGCACGGAGGACCCCGTTCTTCCTCAGAGAACCTCCTGTCTTCGCCATCAGCTTGGACATCGTCCAAAGCGGGTTGTGCCCTGCCAGACCTAGATAAATAGCATGGATAGATCTCTATCAAATTGGGTGCCTGATGGCCAGTAGTCATTGCAAAAGACAGGGACAAAACTGTTACTTTCCTGGCAGACAATGGGACAGAACTCTGCCTTCCAAAGTTCCCTCTCACGAAAGGTTACCGTCTCCAGGCCAACAAGGACTCTTCCCTCCTGCCCATTCAGCACGCATGAACTTGCAACCTACGAGGAATGTCCTTAGCACTAAAGCAGTCGGATTACCTTTCACATAACCCTATACATTCACCTTTGAATGACCCTTGAGAACAAGGAGGCCAGCATCAGTATGAGACAGATAACTGCAATCCCTAAGCTCTGCAAACTAGCTTTATAGCTTTTGGCCCATTCTAGATTTGCAAGATGACTTTCTTCTCTTGTTAATTGTGCTCCCGAGCCCCTGAAACTGGGAAGATCCAGAGTCCAAAGGACAGGTCAGCTACCACAATGGCTAAGAACTTGCCCATCTATTTTCAGACAGGCTCTAACAACAGATTTGACCGCTTGACTAGCACTTTCTCTTTGAGAATTCTGTGTCCCTTCCAGAACTGTCTCAGCCCCTGAACCAGACAGTCGAGACTGTCAAATTGCTGAAAGACACATATCCTGCCTGTGAAGCCCGTGCAAGATGTCTGAGCTGCCAACGCTCCAGCGATCATCCTCTCTATGTGTTTCATTGGTCTTCTTCCATGCACAGCATGATACTACAGTTTGCCTAGACCCAAGAATGCTAACTTCTGCCTTTCATTGGCCCCTGTCATCCTCCATCTAGTCACAGGAGTGAAGCGGGCAATTTGCATAAGGTGCTTTGCTACAGGGTGAGATCCAGCAAAGTATATGACATCTGGACATTTAAGTCTTGGCCAATGGTGAGCCTATCAGAGTTCTGAAGGGCACTGGGCAGCTATTTGCCAGATAGGTACATGGACACTCCCAGGGATTGACAGTGGACTGAACATCATATTTTTGCGTATGTTATCTCAAGAATCCAGATACTTTATGAGATAAGGAGATAGCACAGTGATGTAAGCGCCTGCCTGGAAAGTGCAGGACCCAGATCCAATCCTCATTACTGCATGGCATGCCAATCTGGAACCCTGGATGCTCTGTGCCAACAACAAAACCAGGTGGGGTGGTGCATGCCTGTAATTCCAGCACTGGGGAGACAGAGACAGGAGGATCACTATGAATCTGAGCTGCATAGTAAGACCTTGTAAGAAAGAAGGAAGGAAAGAGAGAAAGAGAGAAGAGAAAGAAAGAAAGAAAGAAAGAAAGAAAGAAAGAAAGAAAGAACCCAGATATATTAGAAGCCAGCAACTCCAAGAAATTTGTAGAGGTTTTTTGGTAATCAGTTTCTGCCAGATACTACAGGAGAGCTTTTGTGATTTTTCCCTTGGAAACTTGAGTGTCATTCTGGGAATCTAGAGGAGTTAGCTATCAGGGCTTCTCCAGAGAGGATAAGGAAGTTGTTGAAACACTGAGAGGCTAAGTCCTGGCCAGTTTTAAAGATGAGCTGGATCACAGGAGCCAATTAAAGGCAGAATTCAGCATTCCTGGGTCTGGGCAGGTGTACCAGCCTGCTGGGCATGGAAGAAGACTAAGGAAATGTGTAAGGAGGACAATAATGGCGACACTGACAGCTCAGAGACCTTGAATTGGCTTTATGGGCAGGATAGGCATCTTTCAGCAATTGGGCTACATAATGAGTTAAAGTCCAGCTTCAATTGTGCAACAAAATCCTACCTAAAAATGACAAAAAAAAGAAAAAAGAAGTACATGACTTTATGAGCTCTGGGAAAAAGAAGCACATGCTGTACCAGGGACAAAAAGACTATAACTGAGAAACTATGCAGATATAAATGTTTTCACATTTTAATGAAAACATTAGCATTGCTATGATCATTAATTTCTCAGAATTGAATCTGCATTTAGCAGGTCTCTCAGCACCTGCAGAGATTTCTTAATGAAAAGAGCTGCAGTCCTGGGCTGCAAAACCAGATCCATAATTTTGGCTCCAAGGAAAATGAACATTTAAGACATTCTGTTCAAAACTTATGAATAATGTCAAAGCAATAAAAGGAGGACATCAAGCCAACACAGGTCGTCTGAGTAGAATGGCACCCTACAGAGCTGCATGAGTCTCATTTGAATCGCTTGATGCTGAGAATAATTTCAGGTTTATTAATAATAAAAAGTATATTTAAAAATTCACCTAATAATATCCCACTAGGAAAGACCCTAAGAGAAAAACTAGTGACATTTCTGAGTAGCCAGTTCAGCTAGCAAGAGATGAAACTATAAGAATATTCACTAAGTCCAGTGTCTTAGCTCAAGCTGTCATAGTAAAGTACCTAGAAGGACAGAAACTTCCCTGCCTCTTGTCAGGGTGTCTGCGTGGTGTGTATCTGGGGATTTTGTTCCTGATTTATTCAACTCCTCCTTCTTTAGGAAGCAGAAAGGTAATATTCACTCTGTGTGTCTCTGTCTCTATCTCTCTTGGGCTGTCCTGTCCACTCCAAAATACCTAACATTAATAAAGTATAAAGAGGAAAGTTTCATTCTGGATTGCAGTTTGGAGGTTTAAATATTACTGAGAGGCCTTGTGGTACTGAGCCCATGGTGTCACAAACACCATGGCAGAAGCCAGGAAGGAAGAAACCTGTTCACCTCATTGCTGCTGCATGAGCAAGTCTCAAGGGCTGCAGCGTTCTCTCTGAGGTGAGGAGTCCCCACGATATTTTACCTTCTTCCTGCTGGAGGGCTTCCATTTTAGGTTCCACTACCACTCACAGCTCCACCTGCAGGGGGTGCCTTCAACCCATGCCCTCTGGTAATCATTTTTTACATTCTAGCGAGCCCGTCACTAACCGCTATCACATCTAGGTGAAGGCTTCAGTGTATCGGTGGACAGTTGCATAATTCAGTCACAGCAAAGGATTGTCCTGCATAGTTTTTAATATTTAAAGAATCAGTTTTTTGAGCCAGCGAGATAGCTGAGAACACAACGAGCCTGCTTAGGCAAGAGCAGGGACCACAGCCCCTACCCCCACACGCACATCCAAATACCTCCCCTCCCCCGTGGCGCACATCTGTAATCCCAGCGCTGGGAGGCTGAAAACTGGAGGATCACTAAGAGTCCAAACTGAGTACTGAAAACCTCTAACAACCAAATATGTATTTTTTAAATGTATCAGTTTTTTAAGTTTGTTTTTCTTTTTAAATAGACATAGTATATTTAATCTTTCAGAGAAAAATGTATTTTTCATAATATTTTCAGAAAGCCTCATTTTATGACCCCTTTAATTGACAGCAAACTGTCAGTGGCTCAGCAAGTTTAACTTCTAATATGTTTTGACTAAGTCAAAACTGTATACCTTGTTGGGCATTACATAAGTCTTGATGTATGTTTACACAGTGGAATGCATAAGTCAGGCTTTACAACATGCAGCGCCACAGAGTTATTTTTGTGTGCTGAGAGCACTACTTTATATCAGGCCATAGATAGAAGTGACTTGGTTGTCTTCATCTAAGTTCTAAAGCTGCACGAAGGTGTATAACTTCACCCACATTACTGGAAATTTGAACTTCAGTTCAAATGCTCCAAGGACTGCAAAACCTAGCTGGCTTCCTTTAGTGCTAATTGCAAGAGAGAGAAAATGGCTCC
>NW_004524599.1:16239500-16263817 GCF_000260255.1 Octodon degus
CATTGTTACTCTCCTAAAATCTTGTTTTGAGATTTTGTACCACTGTTTTTATTTTTTTTTCTTTCTTTAAAATAAAAATAACTGATGTCAAAAGCGAATCTCAACCCCAAATGGCTATAGGTATATTCATAACATAAGTTTGAATTTCAGCTTTTAATTGGCCATGGACATAACAGGCCACAAAGAGAAGAGTTTAGCTAAGAACTCAGTTCCACAAAAACCCATAGAGGATCTACCAAAGGAAGCAGTAATGAGGAAGGTCAGTGGGCAGAGAGAAAAAGTTACATCAGCTCCAGGGGCTGGGAGATCATGCCAAAGCCTACCAAACACTTCCAATGTTAGAATTGGGCATTTGGTCTTAAGTACGGCACTTACTAATGTAGAACCCAATCCTTCCTCACGTGAGTTCTCTCTGTGAGGTTAGCAGCTAGGAAAGGTACAACAATTAACTGAGCAAAAGGTTGCCCTTTATGGATGTGGGTAGTTAAGAAGGACCACACTTGCGAAAAATATATGTCCAGAGTAATTAGAATCAATAACTCCAGGGATTAAGGAAATTCACAATTTAGCTAAGTGAGTCCAGGGTAGTACCAGGCCAAAATGGCTGGCAGGCAGGGGGCATCTGAAAGTAGTTTTTATCTTGCATTTGGTCCCAGGAAATTCTAAGAAGTCTTCACTCCAAGAAAGATCAATTCCTGCACTACCAAGGGGGGCATGGGTAGCGGTGGAAAAGGACACTTCTCTCTCGTAGGTGTCCCTAATTGTTCCTGGACCAGGACATGCCAATCTTCTGGTTTCCTGGATGCTGGGAAGGAAATTTTTTCTTATTTTATGGATTTTGACTACACTGAATGGCCCTTTCTACAGAAAGGACAGAGACAGTAGGGTTTTTTTGGAAACCGTAGGCTATTTACATTCCTTTTTCATATGTCCAGTTTTCCCACAATTAAAACACTTTCATGGGGCCTCAAGGCTGCAGCCAGTAGGCGCACATCTTGAACTTCAGTGCCGGTGTTCGACCCTGCTTGGACCAGGCTTCTTATAGAAATATCTTTGTTTTGGGCTATTTCCTTAAGGACTGTGTTGCAATCTTCAGCAGCTTTTTCAAAGGCCATCCTGACGCTTAACAAAATTTCAGCAGCGACCTCATTATCCACCTGATACTTAATAGCTCTTCTCAAATAGTCCACAAATGTCATATAAGGCTCATTGGCCCCTTGATGTACCCCCAAAAGGAGCCCTGGGTGTCAAGAGGTTCAGGGATTCTTTTCCACGCCTCATAGCACACAATTTGATTAGTGGCTACCTCTGTAAGGCCCACCTGTATCCCCTGATCATCTTGGGCACCAAATAACAACACGGGGAGCATTTAGACTTATTTGGGCCTGTGCCTCACATTCTTGGTGATATTCAGACTCCAGATGTGACACTGTGTGGGAGGGACAATGCCCTTCCCTAATATTTTCCAGTCATGTGGAACCATTTCATAAGAGTCTCCAATAAAGTCAAAAATACCCGCAGTAACACAGTTTCCTAACCATAATCTTTAACAGCTCTCTTGAGCTTTCTGGAAAATTTAAAATCCAAGTTCTTGGAATAAGGAATCCCCTATTGATGTATTGCAGGTTGCACAATATGTGCAGCAGGGTGCAGTTTTAATAAAGGCTCTTTGCTGTAATTGTGTCAGAGGCTAGCCTCTCCAAAGCACAGTGAGTAGGTGGTGGGTGGTGGGCGTGCAGCGCTAGCAGTAACAGGCCCTACCACGTAGGCTAGAGCTTTCAGGAGCTCGGAGGCAGATGATTTATTGACATCGTTATCTCCAGGAGAGCACAGCATAGGGCAAGAATGCTTTGCATCCCTAGAAATCTTGCAGCTGCAGGGAGTGCCCTTAGAACGGGGCCATGCTTAACAACTGCATCTCTGCATAGGTACCCAGGGTGTAGAGTTGTGACCGCAGCTCTAGTCTCTAGGTGTAGCAAGGTACCAACCTCAACCCACTTCTGTATGACTAAAGTCCCTCATTCTGACACCAGGGACAATAATCATAGACATATTGTAAAAATTAAACTAAAGCTCTCTCTGACACTATGTGTGAGGCAAGGTGAAGGGGAAAGTGTAAGTCATCCCAGTGCTTTAATTGGCCTTCTGACAGGGAATTTCCCAGGACTCCCTGAATGCAGTGCAGCTTATTGACCTCAGACCTGGAAAAAGGTGAGTCACTCCACAAAACGGATGTCCTTCTACTCCAAGTCCCTGCCTCTGGTGGCAAAATGTTGCACTGGGGGAATAAGAAGACACTGACACCAAGCAGAAGGCAAAGGAAATTTCGAAGCGAAAGCTCAGCCCTCCTCCAACACATGGCTGTACTATCTCCTCCATTGTTGTGAGACCTCTCAAAGTTGCATCAGCCAAGGGGTCTGAGCATGCATTGACTCTATAACTTGCTTGCATCTTATTCCTCAACCACCTGTGGTTATCAAGAAATAATACTCAAAGCATAATGGAAGTGTGTCTGCCCTCAGACTCACAAAGTGTGCAGGTCAAGGAAATATCAGCACTTAGCTCACCTAGTGTTCTTGGGAGCAAGCTGTCCTTTCTCCTTTAGCCCATGTCCTTCCTACTCAAGAGAGCTTGAGGGTCAAGCATTCCATGAGAAGAAGGCTAAGTCATTACATGAAAGAAGACATGTCAATCTCTGCTGTCTTGCTGTCACCAGAACTTAGAATGTTCCCAGTGATTCAATACACTTTCACCCTCTGAAATCTATGTTGAAATTCAATTCTTATGGAAGGATATTAAGACACAAGACTGTGAGAGTCATTCAGAGTTTATTTGTGCTCCGCTGTCAAGAGCTGATACATGAAGCCCAACACAAGCCAGAAGTTACAGGGTTTTGACTGCGCATCTGGCATCAATGGATTTTTCTAGGTCTCCTTTGAGTTCTCTATCCCTGGTAAGTTGAATCTGCTATACCACTGTGCGCATTGGTACATGCCTGTATTCCCAGGGCTGGAGAGGCTGAAAACAAGAGGATCACTATGAGGCCAAGCTGAATAGTGAGATCCTATGCCAGATACATAAAAAAAAAAATCAAGTGAAAGCATTTGCATAGGTAGTACATGGGGAAAGACATACAGAAGTTCAGCAACTCAGGAAATAGGGCCCAATATCAACCCACCAGAGAGCAAGAGCTCAAAACCACAGTGAGACATCACATAACACTCAGTAGGGTGACTGAGTAGGAAAGACCATGGAGGTCACTGAAATGGATGGTGAAGCTTTAAATGTAAAACAAAATCTTAGTACAATGAAGGACAAAATGCCAAGCATGCTGGACACATGTGTTCTCTGAGACGGTGCCCAAGGCACATTATCTTTCACTGTAATAAATGTTTAAGTTAAAGTTATGTCACAGATTTTCATTAATCCACTACATTCCAGGTAGGGCTGTAAAGTTGTACATTAGCTTTGCCAAATAATTTGTACATCTTCAGACATTTAAATACAGACTCACTACATGATGCAGAAATTCCTTTTGTAGGTTTATAGGCAAGGTAATTAAAAGAAAATACATTTATATATAAAATTATACATATCTCACAAGCGTATTATTCATAAGGGACAAAGATAGAAGCCATCCAAATATAAGGCAAATGATAAAGTAAGAAAATGAACACACACACACACACACACACACACACACACACACCCCACATTATTGTGGGTACTCTTCCTTCATAAAAATCAACATCAGCTAAGTGTGATGCTGCCCTGCAAGAATAAAACCTGAAAGCTTGGGGCTGGTGAGATGGCTGAGTGGTCTAAAGCACCTACTTAGAACAAGCTTAGCAAAGCACAGGGACCGCAGTTCAATCCCCCAGCACCACATGCCAGCCAGCCCCGCCCCCTGGTGGGCTGAGCTGGCCACACACACACACACACACACACACACACATACACACACACACACACAAATAAATAAATAAATAAATAAATAAATAAAATTAAAAAAAAATAAAACCTGAAAGCTCTGGATTAGCTAGGAGGAGTCACAGAGGCAAATGTGGGCCCAGTGGTGAACCTCCAATACGTGAGAAACAGAGGAGGAAAAGCTGCCTTTTTTCTTCCTTGTCTTATATACAAACTGTCAAATCATGTAAACTCTGATCTTTGTGTTTCCCTCTTTGTTTAGTGACCTGATGCTTGAATTTCAGGATTCCTCATTTGCCAATATTACACTGTATATATTTTATTTTAATGAAGATTTTGTTGTTGTTGTTGTTGTTGTTCATTTCTTGTTTGGATTTTTCTTTCTTTCTTTGTCTGTTTTGTTTTGCTTTGCTTTTGATAAGTGAAGCAAAATGTCAGCTTCCCTGCTTCTCAGTGTGTGGGGGCCTCTTCTCAAGGGCCTTATAAGACCCCAGCAGGCCTCACCCTAAGTCAAGCTTCAGGAGACTGTAGGCATCTGAGAAACTTCAAGTGGGACAAAGAATCCTGGGATAAAGCTCCTTGCTCCTGAGAAATTTTCAGTGGCCTGTGCTCATCTGGACAGAGGGCTCCACTGGCCTCTGCCTGAGCCTGTGTAGGCACACCAAGGGTGGGAAGCTTTCTGGTCTCTAGGGCTTCTACAACTTTCTCTGGCCAACGTTCCTGGATCTGTATTGGCTCCCAGAATGCAAGGTTGCTATCCTGGGCTCCTTCCACTCAAGGTGGCAGGAGGAGCAAGATGCACACAGAGCAGCCTGAAGGCCCAGGGCCGGGTAAGATGAGGACTGGGCCCCTAGGAGCTGGGTCCTGGGCTCTGTGTGAATCCTGGTCTTGAACTGACAAAAGTATGGAGGGGTGGGTGGCACTGTACAACATGGACTTGTCACCTGGACTCCTTTGTCTGAAAGGAGACTGACCAGCCCAGTGAAATCAGAGCTAGTAGCTCTCTTTTGACTTCCTCAAATTAAGAATCTTGGGTTCTTCTTTGTCTTGACCCTCAATTGTTTTTATTCTTTGGTTCTTAGTAGGAGCTATAGTGGGCTTTGTACCCAGGACTTTCCAACGTCCTTATCCCAAACCACCTCATTTTGAATATTTTGAGCCAATGTCTCCTTAAATTTCCATGATGCCCTGGTAGACGCCATCCAACTGGAGCAGTCTCCACCACTGCTAGGATACCAAGCGGACCACACTCCTGGTTCTGGTTCTTCAGAGGTCCATTATCTGCTTTCACTTTCACTTTCAACATTGAATTCTTCCCAGAGCAATGTTTGCTTTCTCCTGTTGCAACCAGGATATGAGCACCTCCTCAGCCCTCTAGGGATCCCTGTGGCCTTGGAATTTGGAGATCTGCATGGTTGATCTAGCAATGGGTTTATTTTGTTTCAAGCTTATATGAAAAAAATCTTGATCATGTGCCCAACTTTTGTCCTAGTTAACTCTAAGCCCTCCTGCTTTTCTGGAGTCAGAATAGATTCCCAAAACCAAGCTGATAAACAAATACTGCACATTCTGGAGTACTGAATCCAAAGCTGGGTCCATTGCCCAAACTGTATGTCAACCAAGGCTGTGAAACTTGACACATTCTACTTCCTTAACAGACTGTTCCGTCTGTAAGGTCAAGCCTTATCAGAGTTCTGGCCTCCAGCATCTCCCCCTGTTTTATTTTTTAATTGTTGTTTGGGGAAGGTAACCCAGACATTATGCAACTGCCCTCAGGCACTTACAGTGATTCCTGGCAAAATCACTGTAAGCAGAAGCAACAATAAGAACACTGGAATGATCAAAATCCAGAGCCAACAATTTGAGCCAGGCAGGAAAAAAAACATATTTTGAACTTTTCTAAAAGTATTTAATGGCAAAGCACAAGCATTAGCAGTGAGATCATGAGTAGAACTTATATCTTCAATTTCTTTATGTAACTGTGTTAGAACCAAATCCATATCAGAATGGTTCCGCACTCCTATAATGTGGGCCTGGATGTGTCCCACTCATAGCTGGCATTATTATTCAAAGCAGAAGTCACACAAATGAGTTGATAAAGCCCCGTGACGGTGTACAAACTGAACAGTTTGTACTTCCTGAGCCAAGACAGTGGCCCATGCAGCCATTCCTCCCAGGATGCCAATCACAGCAGTTATAAATGCAACCAACAGTCCCACAGAGCGCTTGGATCTAGACAGGGCCTTATCTAAGTCTCACAATGCATACAGAGCAGAGTTTTCATACCAGGATTCTTTTAAGGAGATGGATGCAGTAAAACAGTTGTGGCCAGGCACAGCCAGGATGTGCAATTAGTAACAGTATATCCCAAGCACTTTACAGTATAAAAGAAGAAGTCCAGTCTGTTAAACTGAAAGGGAGCAGCAACATCTTCATCATGCATTAATATGAAGTAAAGTCTAACCCATGCCAAGAAAGAAAGCTTTCCAATATGAGCCTACACTTTCATAGTTTGCAGCTATACTTCACTTATACCTGCTATAAGGCACCAAAGGTCCGACTGTAGAGACAAATCCCTAGTAAGCCTGGGTGCTAAACACTGAGGATATCCAGTCCTGAAACTACAATGAATGAAACTGCTTATTACTGTTAAGTGACACTCTGTAACTTCAAAACCATAAGAAAGTTCTGTTGGAGTAAAGGCCATCCCTAAGTCAAACCTACTAACACTCCAGGGCAATTAGAGTCACTCTCCCCCTGCAAGAGGTATGCACAAGTCAAGTCTGCACAAGGCTGAAGAACACTGGAAGGTGGCATGGAAGAAAGGGGTGCAACATAACCCAACGAAAGTGTCTGGAAGCCATTAGATAATCCCAATGTATTAGTTTCCAAGTACAGGAGGTCTGAGAGTCATCATGGCTCTGCATATTCTTGCTGCAAATTAAGGTTCCAACACAAGGACTCTGCCTTCTCCAAGGTGTTTACCATAAAGCACAGTGTTCCTCCCACTAAGACCTGTATAATTATGCAACTTTGCTGCAAAACCTTTTAATTGCCTCTTAATGAATGACCTCAAGCCTGATAGACTCATTGGTGGACACCAAAACTTTCCCACTTGATCAATGAGCTGGATGCTGGAAAGGCAGATTGGAATAATAAGCACAAAAATGACTCTTTGCATAACCAGGACACATATGGCATGAGAGAATCACAGGCATGGCCACAAATAACTTCTTGGGTATAACCACTGTGCCCTGTGCCCCCACAATGTGTGTGGCCTCTCTTGTCAGGATTTCGCTTGTCCCTAAGTCAGAGTCTGAGTGTCAGGGTGGTTCTTGTGAACATTCTGAGGCATCTCTCTGGACAAATCTTGAGGTGAGTCACTGGGGGAATCAGATGTTCCAGGCCCTCCATGTGCAGTAGGTCCATGAGGTGGCTTCATGAATCTCTCCAGTATCCACAGCAGGGATGTGGCACCTTCAGGGAAGACATAAGCATAATGCTTCTTCTGGTTAGCAGGAGAATCAGGCACCCACCTCTCTCTCATAAGGGCATCCTTCCATCAGACAACAACAGAGGAATCCATGGTATGGTCCCAAAATCTTCATGCCAGGGCAGGACACTTATCATCAAAATTGAAAAAAATTATAAGCATGAAGTACATATTGCAACACGGCATGAGGAATGGAATAAACCATACCTCCCTTCTTTAATATAGAAATGTGTTGTTTCAGTGTGAAGAGGGCATGATCAATGATTGTCTCACTTATGGGGCTATGTAGGTTGGCCATCAACACCCACTATGGAGACGGCAGATCTAATACAGGAACCTGAAATCTCAGAAAGAACACTATATGTGGTCTCTGTGTCGTCAAGAAAAGAGTCATTTATCTGGGCTATCCAGCAAGACTCAGGGTTCTGACAGAGATACCTTGATGGGAGCCATGTACCCCAAGCCCCATTGTTTTTCTTCAGCAGCAAGACCAAGTAGGTCAAGTATTGGTGGATTTGGTTGTAGTGAGTTTTCCTGTCATGACAGGGAATTGGATTACTTATCTGCTCTCTGGTGAGCAGGACAGTCACATTTCCAGTGACCTCCAAGCTTTCAGATGGAACTAAGTCTCGGTGATGGCTACAGCTTGGGGCATACCCATGTCCAGTATCCTTCTTTGCCACACTTGAAACATACTCCAAGAGGATCATGGGTGTCAGCATTGTTTAGGCTCAGCATTACCTTGCCAAGGTCCCATTTTGATAGGAGTTCTGAGTATCACCACAAAAGCTGGCACTTGTGTGTACTTAATATTTTGTCTCTATTATTGAAGACGTGAAGAGTAAGATTAAGTAAGTCTTCCTTGGGGTTTGAGGGCCAAGATTTGTCTTTTAAGCTTGACATGAATGTCAGGAGCCAATAGAAATATAAAATGGGAATTAATAATAATTGTTTGTATAGGCAAATCTGGGTTTATATTAGTATAATTAGTTAAGAGCAATACATTTCATTATTAAAATTTTATCTATTAAACACTTGAAATATAAAGTGTAATCAGAGAAATGTAGTTTTTTTACTGACTATGGATATTCTAGTAATTAAATCACTATAGGATGTTAACAGACAACAGTTACATAATTTTACAAAGATCATTCCACATCGATAGTCATACATAGTAGTTTAACTTAACAGTCATGATGAAATCTCCATTTTAGCTAAGCATACATATCACACAAGGTTTGTTAGAAAATTATCAGTTGAAAGATAATCTCATGTTGGCTTGATATGAACCTCTTATGACAAGTGTCTGGTGCATAAAAGAAAAGCATGTGTTTAAATCTGAGAGAAAATTTGTATGATACAATACTGTACATTTAGAAGGTATGAATATATTCAATATATTCAAGAGCATGTTTCATTAGAAAACCTTATTGTAATGTTTTCTGAAAAACTTTATCTTATAACCAATGACCAATTTATTCAGGGTATCTCCTAAGAGACTATCAAGATTTTGGAAGATCCTCATTGATGAAGCAAAATGTTGGCCACACCTTCTATATATTAATCACCTTCTATACATTAATCAGACGTTTTAAACCTTTTGATGAATTGTACACACCAATTTTGACATCATTTTGACTATCTGGTAATTGAGGAAAAAGCATGCATTTAAGTCGATACCTCCAATTATATTTAAAATAAATTATCAAATAAGAAAAACAAGAGATGTTCATTCAAAGACACACAAACACATAAACAAATACACAAAACACAACCATCCTTATAAAATCAAAGGGCACTAAAATAAATCTTTGGGAAAATTAAATGACAGTAACTCTATTACAATTCTTACAATAATTTTACAATTTTTCTATAATTATAAGTAGACTGACCACTTTTTATTTGTCAATAATCAGAGATCTCATAGAAAAATTTAGAAGGAATAAAATCCTTAATCTACAATTAATGAGTATATTTTGTTGTTGTTGCTGTTGTTGTTTTGCACAATACTAAAAAAATTTAACTCATTTATTTTTGCAGATTTTATTATCTTTTATACCTTAGATTTCCATTTGATGAGTTCCTTGAATAGTCCCCACACTGGATCTAGCCTTATTGCTGTTAACTTCTTTTTCACACCTGGCTTCATGGTACAGCCTGAGGGTATACTCTGGTACCCAAATATGTCATTTAGCATTCTCTGGAAAAGCACCAGCATACCCATTGCCTCATGTTAGTAGTGGGCTGAGTTCCTTCCATACTCCAGTATAGAGATCTGACCAAAGGACTTTCCTATCCTTTTTTGCTTGCCTAGTTTGTCTTTCTGTTGCTGTATAATATTTTATAAGAGTTTAAAATTTTAGTAGAATATATTGGAAAGAAAAGATGGATAGGTTGACTCCCCTTTTGCTTTAATAGAATTTTCATCATATGGTGAAAAACCTGTATTGTATATTTTGGAAGAGGAAACCATACATTTATTCATTTAAACTAATACAACCTATCTGTAAAAAAAAAAAAAAAAGCAAATGAATTTAACTTGTCGAAAATGATACTCAATACCATTGGAGAAATTACCCAAAATCTAGATGGAGCCAATTCACACTGCCAAGTAAAGCCTGCAGAGCATGACTGCTTCATCTGAACAGTCTGGTGCACAATATATCTTTGTTGCACAAGTTGACCCAAATATGAAGAAGTAATTGTAGCTAGTCACCCCTTTTGGAGGCTACCACTAGGCCTTTTATTATCTAAATGGGGTATCCAAAATCGTGCAACTGTTTAAACCCATGGCTTCTAGATTGTACTCCAAACTTCTATATTTGTTTGTAAAATATCAAAGCATTTTTGTATCAATTTTAAATCAGGACTATAAAACAAGCAATCAAATTTATTAGGAATTAAAAGAACTTTAATCTTTTAAATATCTCCACTATCATAAATTTTAGTGATGGTTTCTGGCCTTGATATAAATTGCTGAATTATTATGGTGGTCATGTAATATGGTTGAAGGCCTTAAAATTACAGTTTATCATCCGAGTGGCCACCACCCCCTTGTCTTTTCTCTTCTGCGCGTCCATCCCGTACTCCTCATTTGTTGCCACCTCTCCCATTAACCTGCATACACAGTCTGTTTTTTCTCCTGGTTTTTTGCTGTAGACAAATTGTGATACGGGAACAGTTAATGACATAGTTTTCCCAGCAGCAGCATGTTCTTTTTGGCTGGTGTCCATACAAACCACTGGAGAGTCTGGAGTTGGACTATAATTTCAGAGAAAAATTATCAGGGGGCCATAAAAAAATGTCAATAGTTTGTAAGAAGGACACTGACAGAGCACTTACCTCAGGTAAGAGAGAAAAGCCCCTCCCCCCATCAAATTGCACCATTTGAGATATGGTGACTTGATTCTGTGACTGTACAATGTAAGATGCAGTGTGGTCCTATAATTCCCAGGCTTCCTTTAGCTCTTTGATTAAATTAATATTTAATGTTTGGTAAAGAGTCTGTCCCTCTATGTTGGTAATGACAGGAAACATCATGGTCAATGACTAATCTCTCTCATTGAAAGCTTCTCTGATGGCCAACTCAAACCTTAATATTGTACAGGAAGAAGGAAAAAACAAGATGCTGTTCCTGAGGAGTAAGCACCTGAAAAGTCCCTTCTTGTCCAAGGGGACAGGGACATGAAGGGGGTCAGACTGAACTAATGGAAGGGCCTTCCCCTGAACAGGGGGATATGAGCCCAAGCTGGGGGTTGTCGCTGAGGACAAGTGATGAGGAGGGGCAGAACGTCTCCCATGCTCAGATGGTTTAATACTACCTAAAAGCTCTTTTTCCAACTTCCCTCTTAGGAGGTTTCGTTTCTGAACAGCCTTAGGGCCACACATCTGCTATATCAGTTGCAGAAGATAATGGAGGTCAAGAAAAGAGGAAGGATCTAAGATAGAGTCAGGCTTGGAGGAAAGCTGACTGTCTGGCCAGAATGCTGGCAATATCTCATCATGATGACCCTCAAACTTAGCAGCCTCCCCCTCAATTCGTTGAGATTCTTCCTCACTAATCTCTCCCTCCTATTCACAGCTGCTATGTAAGTCAATGAAAGGATTCCCTAGTAGAGGGGCTTTTTCTTCCAGGGGAGGTGATGAATGAGTAAGTTTCTGAAAAGGGGACACACTAGCATCAGAAGACTCATATGTGTACCTTTCCACAACATGAGCCTCAGGGGGTTGCAGGGCACCACGGATAGCTGACCACTAAAGGAAAGTGTCTATAGGCACCCATTTGGGTCCATGAGTGTTATAGCAATTCTTTAGGCCCTTTCTAATTTTATCCCAGATTACTTCATCGAGCATTCCCTTACCTGGGAACCATGGACACCACTCCATAAGAGAGAAATTTGTGGGGACGTCACCAGTGTTGCCCCAGGACTTAAGAGGAACACTAGTGACATCTGCACATAGCTACCTCTCCAGAGATTGTGAATGGCCCCATTTTACTCCAGATGAAAATTTCCCCCTGGACAGACTCAGCAAGCCTGTCTGCTATTGGGGTTTCATCTTCTCACCCTATGAATACTTCTGTTCACTATTTAGGTGCCAATTGTAGGGGGCCAGCCCTCACAGAGAGAATCAAGGTAGAGGAAGGATGGAATGAAAAGAAAGAAAGATGGGCCAGGAAGGGGATGTCTGGACAGTTGGTCCAGCAATGAGTTTATTTTGCTTCAAACTTACACAAAATCTTGATCATGTTCCCAACATTTGTCTTAGTTAACTTTCAGCCCTCTCATTTTTCTGAGGCCAGAATCATTTCCCAAGGCCAAGCTGATAAACAGAAAACTTCACATGCTGGAATACAGAATCCACAAACTGGGCTGATAGCCCATACTGCAGATCAAAGAAGGCTGCGCGTGTTATGATATTCTACTTTCTTATCCAACTGTTCCTTCTACAAGGGCAAGCCTTTTCAGGGGTGGGACACCAGCACCTGGGCAGGAAGTAAGAACAGGAGCCAAGGACGGCCCCACCTCTGTAGGCATAAATGCCCACAGGACCTAGCCCACAAAGATCCTAAGTCCCTGCAATTCTGTCACAGAATCCCGTGGTCCTGAGCTCCATTAGGAGGGGTCAAGGCTCAGGTCCAGCCTTAGGCTACAGGAAGGTGAGACCTGGTGTGTCTGGCTGGGGCAGAGATGGGGCAGGGAAGGCCAGGTTTTGACCTGGGGATTGAGTTGGTCCAAGAAAGACTTGAGCACAGCCAGATTGTGCCTCCAACTATGGCTCTGATACTGAGGGGCACAGGTGGCCTTGTGCTGTGGGGCTGTCCAGGCCACTGACTGCCTTACTATCTTCCACGCTACAGCCCCACCCTGGTTCCTCCTGGTTCTGGTCAAATCCTAGTCTCTGCCACACCCAGGGCTCCTAAACATCCTGTTTCTCCTGCCACCAACACCTAGCAGATAAAAGCTTGCTTTCTCCTGGGATAAGAAACTGGTCCATACTGCTTGCAGGCTTGGCCATAGTCAGTGAGAGAGGCTACACTGTAGCAGGGATGGCAGCTTTGCCAGGAAGGAAGGAGGGAGTAGGCCTGGACAATTGGGTTGCCTGACAAAGTCTTTTCCTCTTGACCTTTAGGCTGCATCATGAACATGCTGTCTGAAGCCAATGGCACCTTTGCCATCTGCCTTCTAAAACTTCTGAGTCAGGACAACCCTGTGTGCAATGTCTTCTCTCCCCTAACCACCTCCTTTGCCTTTGGCATGGTCATAGTGTTGGCCGAGGGTCCCACAGTAGCCCAGATGGTTCAGGTAGGATTTCTTCTCCCTATCTCCTTCCATGGCATGAAGTTTGTGCTTTGTGAGGTTCTGAAGGCAAGGGATATTGTCCAAATAATAACCCAGAAAGGACAGGAAATCTTCCTGGCAGTTCATTTAGGAAATGAGCTGAGCCTAGATTGACTCTGTGGTTTGGAAATGCATAGGGCTTGATCCTATCTTTGTCTGGAAATGTCAAACTGCTTTCTGCAGTAGCTGAACCACAGAACGTTCCCAACAAGAGCATCCATGCACACTTCTCTTCTTCCTTCAGTTAAGATCATCCTGGTAGGGGCAGGGTAACACTGGTGGCTTTTATCTGCAGATTTCAGTGACTGTTGACCTTGAGCATCTTAGGAGGAGCTCATTGGCCTTTGCATTCTTTATCTGTAAAAATGCCTAGACAGCTCTTTCCCATTTTTAATTATCTTTTTGCTCTTGCTGTTAAAAAATAGTCCATTCCATATTCTGATCATAGACCCCTATGAGAAACATGAGTCGTAAGTATTTTTTCACATGTTTAACATGAAGTTTCAAGGGTCAGCCAAATAGCTCAGTGGATTAAAGCACCTGCAAGCAGTTGTAGGCACTGGGGTTCAATCCCCAGGCCTGCTGTGCCAGCCTTGTCCCTGAGGCATGCTGATACAGCAATTGAGACTGGGCACTGGGGAGTGCGCCTCTAATCCCAGCACTTGGGAGGCTATAAACAGGAGAATCACCCTGAGCCCAATTTATTAGTGAGACTGTGAACAACCTGTAGACCCTTCCCTAAAATATAAGGAGGAAAACATGAATTTGCATTTAAATGATGCATTTTGATGCACAAAAGTTTTTATTTCAAAAGGACCAGCCAATATAACTTTAATATTGGTGTGCTATATTAATTACAGACTTGCAATTTTAAGTGAATATGCTCCTGGCACGAGGATTTTCACCTCTAGGTGTGTGGTCTTCCCAAATCTTTGCCTGCATGCTCACACTTTCCCACCATTCAGCCAAACACTCTTGTGACATAGCAGGAAGACCTCAGGAGAGCTGCCAGTCACCAGGCCCACTGTCCTCAACCTCCAAACAATGTGAAAGAAATAAATCTCCTTGCTTTGTAAAGTAACCTGTCTCAGTTATTTGGTTATCTTACCAGGATGCACTAATGCATACAATTTATCCAAAATTCACCTCAGGGCCTATGTGCTCAGATCCTATATAGTTTAGCTGGGACACTAGCTTCAGCATGGCAGGAACCAGATGATGTCACTAACTCTGGGAGGTATAGCCCACCCAATGCCTGGACTCCCCTACAGACTACCAATGAGGTCAAATCTGAAGACAGACAATCCCTGGGGCCCCTCAGACCAGCCATGGAGACGTTCATTCCCTGCTATTCCACCAGAAATCTCCACAGCACTTTTTCATGCTCGCTATATTTTACCATTATCAATCATCCAGTTCCTTCACAAGTATCCAACATGGGTTTCTTCTTTGGTTTACCTTCTCCACAATATTCTCCCTCCTAAAAGTGAGCTGCTCACATTCTCCTTACAAGCTCTCACACTAAGCAATCTAAAGTCCCATCCATATAGTCGTATAGTACCCTCACATCCCCCATGTACCACTCCCCTGCGTGCAAGCCCTCAGTCCCCTCCTTCCGCCCCTCCTCTGCTGTGCCAGCCTCCTTGCCTCTACCTCCTGTGTGCAGCTCTACACTGCATCATCTTATCAGACATCAGGTCCAAATTCTCCATGAGAACATGGGCTGTGGGAAATCTTGGCTGCATCTTCTCCCCTTCAGAGCCCGGGGAAGCTAAGCTCAGCCCTCCCTGCTGGCCCCAGAGCACGTGACAGCCTGGCTTCTCTGTCTCCTTATAAGACAGTGAGCAGGCAGAGGGACATGTTCAGGAAGAAGGAACCTGAAAGTTTAGTGGCCACTTCATCATCATTGTTCATAGAATCAATCACAAAGAACTATTGTTACTTTGTGGAACAGTCATAAGATGCCACTTCAATCCTTCGTTTGAATTTGGTATTGTTCACAGGACCAATCAAGATGCCCTTTTCAGTGTTTAATTTGTGTGTGGACACAAGTAAAGAAGACACTAAAGTTATGGAGCTTTCTCATAGGAGGGTTTAAGAAGGCGGGATGCCAAGTGTGTTCCATACTATGTCTTCAGTGTCTTCCTTACATGAAAGAGAAAAGCAGTCTTTCTTTAGTGTCTGTCCACTGTGAGCCTTTTCTTCAATCTGCTCTCATGCTGTAGAACTTGCTTCTGTTCCATCTTCTATAAATGCTGACTCTTGCTGGCCTCTCTGTCTGTCTTCTCCAGTTCATGTTGAGTAGGCCAAAAACCCAGAGAAAAGCCACCATGGGCTCTCCGTTGGGTGACACATACTTGGGTCTAGGTTGGTCTCCTCAAGTGCAATGTGTCCTCCTCTAGCACCAAGGAGCAGGTGTCTCAACCTCCCATCCCACCCCAGGCTCCATGTTGCTGCCTCCACTCTTCCCTGGATGACTGTTTATCTTCTGTAATGCAACCTGAGCTTCTCTGTGGCTGGCAGTCTGGAGCCCAAGGAGCTGGAAAACCTAAGTGAATGACTCTCTGGGAGATGTAGGAAACAATTGGTGAATCATTTACAGAAGGAACAACTGTAAGTCTCTACTGCCTCATTTCTGTCAGTCTCTACTGCCTCATTTGTTAGCAAAACTTGCAATTTCCCCTGTAATACATAATATTTTCATCTTCTGAAACTCATGTGGCAATGTAATTCCCAAGCAGGATATTAAGAAAAGATAACAGTGGGTCCTTACAGACATTACTGTTATTCTCATCTCAGGAACTGATCCACTAGGCCAAGACAACCAGTAAGTTAAGGGGTATGGAGAGTGGATCTGGCATCAAAGCCAATTTTGTGAGGTCTCTGTCCAATTCTCTGTAGTCAGCCTCCTTTCTCAGCCTCCCCAGGGCTGGGATTACAGGCATGTGCCACCACACCGGGTTTCTGGACTGGAAGGTGTGCCCAAGGTTCTGAGGCTAGAAGGGCATGAGTACTGGGTATCAAAATTGGTTCTTTGAGCTTGCTAGGCAGACAATGACAGTCAGGTACTTCTGTCACTGGTCTATCTCCCCAGCCCTGTACATTCTATTTCAATAAAGTTTATTTGTTTTGTTTTGTTTTATTTGTTTGGTTTTTTGTCCAAAGTGAGGCAAAATGTAAATTTCATTACCTCTTTAAGGGATGAGGTACACCCAAGACAGTTCTGTTGTCCAAGCATGTTCCTGGCACCTAAGAGAGTTAGAAGACCCCAAGTCAGGCATCAGGAGACTGAAGGCACCTGTACAAAATTCCAACAGGACAGAGAAGTCTTGGACAAAGCTCCCTGCTGCCCAGAAAGTTTCCCATGTCCAGTGCTCCTTTGGACATTGTCAGGGATATGTCCACTGGCCTTTGCCTGAGACTGTGCAGAACCACAAATGATGGAGACCTACAGCGAGCCCTTTTTAGTCCTAGTCTCAGTCCTGCAAATTAGTTAGTAATCCCATAGATTACTAATCCTGTCAAGATAATTGGAATCCTGTCAAGCTAATTTCGATCTTCTACTTCCAATGCAACCCACAGCAAGAATAAAGGCACTAAAGCCTATTTATAATTGTGGGGAGTCAAGGGGTCCTAAGTCCAACCATTTAATGGCTATCCAGAACAAAGGTCACAACTGAGAACTGAATTTGGATATTATTCAGTCATGAATGAGAATTGACTTGAGGATCAATGACTGAGAATGGCAGGAAGGAGGTAAGTACTATGAGCTGAGCAGGTAGGAGGCCTGCATTCACCTCTGTCATATGCAGAAAGAAGGATATGCAGAAAAAGCAATTTTCATCATATTATTGGGATAGTATCTAAAGTTCTGGGGTCCAGTGCTTCAGCTCTGATGTGTAGGTAAACTTTCCAGACTCAGGAAGTCATAGCCTCTATCTGCAGGCTCCATCCCATCCGACCGCATGGAGCATTGGCTCTTTGTCCTTGCCCAGCTCTTATTTAACAGCAGCAGGTATTGGTTATCAAGGAAACATGTGTGCCACCTTCAGAGACTACCATGAGCACCTCAACTAGACCAATATGCATTGCTCAAATCCAATTGAAAGGATAAGGAAATGTCCTAGCCAGCTCTGCACATATCAATACATGGAAATAGCACTGTGAGCTGAGCAGAGAGGAGGCCTGCGGTCACCTCTGTCATATGCAGAGAGAAAGAAATGCAGAACAAGTAATTTGCATTATATTCTGAAATAGTATCAGGCACAGCAAAAATGGAGACAACTGCTCTCCTTTCAAGGAAAGTCACTCAGATGGTCCCCTATAGGTACCTGGGATTCTTGGTGCCTCGGGGAACTCCCTCTGGACATGGTCCCTGCACCTGTGCCCTCTGAACAGAATCCTCTCAGTATTCGCCCAAGGCAGGAGAGCAGGATGTGCACACAGCAGCTCAAGACCCAGGCATGGGTAAGAGGAAGGCTGGGCTCCTAGGAGCTGGGGCCTGGGCTCCGTGTGGGTGCTGGGCAAAGACTGACCACAGTGTGTGGAGCTGTGCTGGGCAACACTTTGAATTTATCTCCAGGGCTCTTTTGTCTGAAAGGTGAACAGTCCTCCCAGTGAAGTCAGGGCTTCTAGTTCTCTTGCTTCCTGCAATTTGCAAAGTTTTGGTCCTACTTGTCTTTGATCCTCTAGTTTTTTATGGTTCTTTGGGTTTTGGTAGGGGTTTTAGTGAGATTTGAACCCAGGACTTTCCTAAATCTTTAGCACCACCCTGCTACTCTTACGAATATTTTGAGAGAAATTCTTCCTAATTCTCCAAGCTGCCCTCCAAGTCACCATCCTCCTGGGTCAGCCTTCCTGTGGAGGATGCCTAACTGGTGGTCAACTTCTTACACCAGGCTAAATGCAAGTAGCATGGTGCTAGCTGCAGGAGGCCCACCTGAAGGTTGTTGCCAGCAGCATAAAAGGCAGAACAAAGGAAGCTGCCGGAACACTGTTAGGGATGATGTTTGGAGAAGCTGTTGGAGCTGCTGGAAGCTGCTAGTCCTCTTGGCTGTTCTGCTAGAGGACCTTGTCCTGCTGGCTTTCCTGATGACTTTGGAGGAGCTCTGGTCCTCATCTTGAGCATTGTTTCCTGGCTCCGGAGGGGAAGATAGTGCACTGCTCAGCCTCATGTGTAGTATGTCGCATTGGCTTTCCTGATGGAAATTCTGATTTACTGATCACTGGAGGAGCTCCGGCCCTCACTGTTGCTCAGAATGGCTGTGGTACTTTTGTAGAAACTCTCGTACTTAGTTTGGGTGTTGCTTCCTATGTCCAGTTCAGATCCCTCAGCCTGTTAGTACAAATCCTTCATCCTGCTGGCATAGACTTCCTAGCTTCCACCGCTGACCTTTCAGGCTTTCCAACAGAGATCCATGAAGTGGGCCTGCAGGAGACTTTGTTGTGGGCTCTAGGCCTCCAGCTGGACTGGTGGGAGGTATATTATTATGAGCTTTAGACTCTCAGCTGGATTCTTTAGTAATTAGTGTGTTGATAGACTTCCTGAAGTTGTTATATGTGGTTCTTGGGTGATTCATTATAAAATATTATAAAAATGTCTCCTGTACTGTATTGTTCCCCTTTTAGAAACTCCAAGCCGGGACACTCCCCAGGCTCCACCCCCCACCCCCACCCCCATCCTGGGATACCAAGCAGCCACATCCTGATTCTTCAGAGGCCCGGATCTGCTTTCACTTCCACCATTGAATCTTTCCCACAGAAAGGTTTGGCTTCCTCTGCTACAATGAGGACCTTAACACCTCCTCTGCCCGGTGGAGATCCTTGTGGTCCAGCTGGGCTAGCCCCTGGACAGGAGGCAGGGACAGGAGCAGAGAACAGCCCCATGCCTACAGCCAGAAATGCCCAACACACAAGGGCTACAAAGACCCTGAATCAGCCCATCACATCACAGCTGTCTGAGGTCCTGTGATCCATGAATTGTCATCCAGGCTCCAGTGGGGCTGCAGGTGAAAGGAAGGTGAGGCTGGAGTGTGGTGGGCTGGGGGTGGGGGCGGGGGTGAGAGCCAGGTTCTTGCCCTGGAGACGGAGTGGGAGCAGAGAGACCAGGGCACAGCAAGGTGGCACCAGCCTAGCAGGACTGTTCAGGCCATAGCCTTCCCCTGCCTTCCTTGCAGCAGCCCCGCCTTCTGCTCTTGGCCCACGTCCTATAACAGTCTCCACCCATGTGCACCATCTCCACCTATTTCCTCTTTCTTGCCACTCACCCCTGCAGTCACATGCCTCCTTCTCTTGAGCCGCCTCTTCTGTGGAACTCAGTCCTAGTCCCCAACACTTGCAGGCTGGTTCCCAGTGCTTGAGGAGACTGTGGAGCAGGAGGAGGTGCCACTTTGCCTGGAAGAAGGAAGGTCAGTGGACTGGGCTGTCCTGAAATGTGAGGGAAGGAGCGGAGCATCTGGGCCAGGACTCAGCCATCTTTAGAGTGGGCAGAGCGTCCAGAGCCACTGGGAGGGACATCACTGGTAGAGAAGGCACTATATCTTCAGTTTGCTGGGGTTACTTGAGGCCATCATAGGGGAATGACAGCGTTCTCTCTCTGAGTCCAGGGCGTTGGTCACGTGATTTTCGGAGTCTGCTGGATCAGAGGAACTAAACTGGCGTCCGGCTATGCAGAGAGGTTAGCTGGGCCTGGGACCCCCTCAGGGACAGAGGCTGCAGGACAAGAGAAACAGCAGACTGGCGCCCCCAGCTGGGCCTGGCCCTGAGCCGCCCTGCAGCAGAAGCTCTGGCCTCCCAGCAGAGCTGCCATCAGCCTGCCACAGGCCGCAGCTCCTGCCTTGCTCCTTCGCGGTCTGGTGCCCGGCTGCGCATGGCACGGGGATGCTCCATAAGAGAAGCGACAACAGCACAGGGAGGGCCCCTGAGGCCAGGCAGAGCTCCTCCATGCGCAGCACTCTGCTCTCCCTCTGTCCCTCCTCTTCCCTGTCCTTCTTGTCCTCTTTATCTCTAACTCTGGCCTGTTCCTTAGGAGAGAGCAGCAACCCTGATGGAGAGGGGCAGGAGTTCACCTGGCGCCACTGCGTCCTGTGTGTGCACGCCTGGGTCTGTCCACTTGTACGGAGGAGCGAGCTCTCTGGGTTTCCCTGAAAGCTTTCAGGCTGCTCTGCGCTGCTGCCACCTTTGCACTTAGCTAACTCCTCCAATCTGGGTATGGTTTTGAAAAGAAAGTGACAGGAAATGGACCTTTAAGGGTAAAGATTCAAATATTTGGTATAATATTTTAGGGTAAAGATTTGCAAAGAATACCAAAAGCAGTTTCCATGCAGTGTCCACCTGGCAGTGCACACTCAGGTGAGTTGCCTGACATGGCCCTTCCTCTTTACCTCTAGACTGCATCATGAACCCACTGTCGGAAGCCAATGGCACCTTTGCCATCCGCCTTTTAAAGCTTCTGGGTCAGGAGGACCCAGCACGCAATGTCTTCTTCTCTCCCGTGAGCATCTCCTCGGCCTTGGGCATGGTCCTGCTGGGGGCCAAGGGCAGCACGGCTGCCCAGATAGCTGAGGTAGGCCGGCCTTTCACCATCTGCCTGTGACATGAGGTTTTGTACTTTGCTGTGATTTGGGGGAGCCATTGGATCTTCGATAATAATTAACCCAGAAAAGACAATAAAATTTCCTGGCATTTCCTGTAGAAAGTGAGCAGAGGCTGAGCTGATGCTGTGGTAGGAGATTGCCTAGGGCTGGCTTCCAGCACCACAGGGCAAGGAGGAGAAAACGATCCTGGATTTCCTTGACACCAAGGTGCTGTGATCTGTCTCCCTTTGAAGCTCAGCACTTTGCAGCTGTGATGAGCCATTACTGGCTTGCTCCTCAGTGAGGTGACACACAGCACAGGCAGACCTCACTGTGACCTACACCAAGGCTTATCTGAGTGGTCCTAGGATCAGTCCCTGTCCCTGGGGATTCACAGGGTGGGCAAGAGCCCTGTGCCTGAGATCAACCCCCAAGTCCATTCCCTGGCGTCTGTTCCCCTGCACAGAGCTCGCCACAGATCTTGCTAAGCTCTGTCACTTTGGTCTCAATGTGACCAGCAGTGCCCAAAGGACTCTAATAATGCCAGCTCTTTCTCCATTTCTTCTTCCCTGTGGGAAGCCTTGAGGTGGATGGGCAGGGGGAAGTTCCATTTGGGGCACTTTAGGCACCTCTAGGACCTTAGTTCCCTGAAGAGCACTCTGAGGAACCCTGTGATTCAAGGACTCCCTGCTCCAGTACAGTAAGAGGCCTCCCTGGAAGCCAAGGTGCCTGCCTGGAATCAAGCCCTCAGGAGGCCTAGGCACCACAATCACCATGAAAGAGTCCACTCTGGCACACACAGGTGGATTCTGGCTCAAAAACATGGAAGAAAAACAAGTTCAGGGCCAGCCAGTTAGCTCAGTGGACTAAAAAGCACCTGCTTAAGCAGAGTGCAATGGCCAGTGTTCAATCCCAGTGGTCCCACTGTGCCCTGACCCACCCCCAGGGCACACAGAGATGGAGACTGAGACTGGGCATGGTGGTGCATGCCTGTAGTCCCTGAGCTTGGGAGACTGAAAACAGGAGAATCACTAAGAGCCAGTCTACATGTTGAGACCCTGTGGACCCTGTAGACCTGTACTAAATACATTAAAGAAGGTAGAAGAGGAGGAGGAGGAGGAAGAAGATGAAGAGGAGTTGGAGGAAGAAAAGGAAAAACAAATTCCTCACAAAGTTTATGGAATACTTGTAAAAAAAAGGTGGGGGGAGGTTTCTATAAATTCTTTGTGAGACCAGAGGACAGGATTGACAATGGGTATTCACTTCATCCACAGGTGCTGGCCTTAAATGCTCAGAGAGACATTCACCTTGGCTTCCAGTCACTTCTCACACAAGTGCGCAGGCCTGGTGCTCCGTTCTCCCTCAGCATAGCCAACAGACTCTTTGGAGAAGAGAGCTGCCAGTTCCTCTCAGTGAGTTGAGTCTCCAGAATGGTTGATTTCAAATACTGGGTGGCCCAGAGCCCAGGGGAGGATCCCACATGACTGGAGGCACTTCCAGGCAACCTTGTTTCCTCTAATGACACAGCCTCCTAAGGAAGCTTCCATGACCTCCCATGTGAGGATCGGAAAGTACTTTCATTCCTGTCAGTACTTCCAGATGCAGCACCCCTTACCTAGAAGCTGGCATTTGACCTCTCCTAGACTTCCGGGGCACATCTGCTAAGATACACATATGTCCCTTGAAATTTTCAAAGTACCACTGACTCAGAATGCTGGGCAGCTTCCTGACCTTTTGTGCAGCTCTGTGACCTCACCCGGGGTAACTCTGCCCACAGCCATTTCAGCAGTCCTGTCAGAATTACTACGAAGCCGAGTTGGAACAGCTGCCCTTCATCAAAGCTCCAGAGAGGTCCAGGAAGCACATCAATGCTTGGGTGTCCACCAAGACAGCAGGTTAGCATTAGGGGATCCCTCTGCTCCTTGTCCCCCCATCACCTTCTCCCTATTCCCTCCAGGGCCTCTTTCATTCCCATATCAGACAGTGATGTATTTTTCCTAATATGCTTCAGCAGCAATGATGGTGGAAGGTGTGAAGCATTCACACACCTGAGTCCTGCTACAATCATTTCTATTTCTTCTAATAAATGAGACTGCAAATGGCAGGCAGTTTTCCCTGAATATGCAGCAACTATTACCTGTTTCTTCCTCTATTTTTTTTTTTTACCATTTATTCTCTCTTGAAATGGTAATTAGATAGAATGCACTTAGTTCTTGAAAATGAGCCCTTGATATCCATGGGCTGAGGGGAGAATCCGGCGTTCCCACATTCTCTCCCCAGAGCAGCCTGGTGCTCTGCTGGAGGATCCAACAGCAATCTAACCCCCACCCACTCCCTTTGTGCCCCTGTTCTGCTGTCCCTTACACTGATCCTCTCTGCCCCATGTTACCTCTGGGTGTGGGCCTGGAGCCTTAGACCACACACCCCATTTCACCACTGAGGGGACTGCAGTTCCCACCCAGCGCAGCTCTCATTTCCAGCCCGTGGGGTCTCCGCCCTGTCCTTTCCTTCTCATGGCAAGCTTTCCATGACTGACTCAGAAACCTGTCACCACCTTCCTTTGGGGAATTTCCCCAAGTGTGCACAGGCATGAACACTACTCCTAGGAGTTGATTTCACAGTTTGATGCATAGCAGTTCTATCTCAGCTAGGCTGAAAATCATGTTTAAACATGCCCAGATATTCTTGTACAGTTTGCTCATCCTGGTGTTTATGAAGAGTAAATAAACACATCTCTACTTTCCCCAACAGGCAAAATTGAAGAGCTGTTGGCCCAGAATTCAATTGATGAGTTCTGCAGGCTGCTTCTCATTAATGCTGTCTACTTCAAAGGAACGTGGAAAGAAACATTTCTGAAGCAGAGCACAAGGACGGTGCCTTTTAAAATGAACAAGGTAGGGGCCAGGGAGATAGCTCAGTGGCCTAAGTGCCTGCCTGGCTAGCAGAAGATCCCAAGTTCAAGCTCTGGTACTGCAAATACATAAATAAATTATAAAATTAGCTTCTTTGGGCTAGGGAGATACTTCAGTCTGTAAGTATCTGCCTGGCAAGCCCAAGATCCTGAGTTCAATCACTGGGACCAAAAAATAAAAATAAAAAAATAAAATGAACTTCTTGGGGGCTTGCAGGTTAGCTCAGCAGTTTAAGTGCCTGCTGGGGCAAATCCAGTCAGGTACAAGGGACCATGGTTTGATCCCCAGCTCCCCATCCCTTACCAGAACTGCCCTTAAGGCAGCCCGAGCCAGCCCCCCAACACAAACAAAAATCCTTCCCAAAATAAACAAAGTAGGGAGAAGATTTAGTCAAAATCCTTTGATTAAAGAGTGGAGAAAAATATTTAACTCTGTAAGGTCATAAGTGTTTTAAAATATTTTGAAACAATAAAATTCTGAATTGAATTTTAAACTCAGGAGTACAAAATTATAGGAGTCTCATGACAGGCAGCACATATTCAGAAGGCCAGAATGACAGGCACTCCAA
>NW_004524599.1:16264927-16265484 GCF_000260255.1 Octodon degus
ATCGAACTACAGCATCCTGAGGCTGACAGCTTTGTGGAAGCAGTCACTTAAAGAACTGAGCTAGGGCCAGGCCCCCAGCTATTTGTCAAAATTTTTACCAAATTTATGGGTAGTCTTTTCACTTTGTTGGTAATTTCTTTTGACATGAAAAAACTTCTCAATAAGAAGAGGTCCTAATTGCTAATTCTTTCAAGTATTTCCAGTGCAATTTGATTTTTGTTCATGAACTCTTTGTCTACCCTATATCTTCAAGAGTTCCTCCTACTTTATCTTCCAGGAGATTTAGTGTTTATGTTTTAATGTTTAGATCTTCAATACATTTTGACTTTAGTTTAGTACATGGTAATAGACCTGGGTCAAGTTTTAGTTTTTGGCATGCAGAGAGCCAGCATTTTTCCAACACAATTTGTCAAAGAGGCTATCTTTCTTCCAGTGAGTATGTTTGGCCCCTTTGTCAAAGATAAGGTGGCTGAGTGTGTTCACAGGGCTTCAGCATCTTCTGATCTATTTCATTGATCCTCAGGTCTATTTTGTTGCCAATACCATGCTGATTTTAT
>NW_004524599.1:16267350-16279339 GCF_000260255.1 Octodon degus
GATTATGTTGAGCTGTAGGGGACTCAGGTCAACAATTTCTGACATTGCCAGTGAGGCAGAAGACCCAATACTACTATGGACTACTGGACTCTTTTAGAATATTTTGCTGAGTTAACACACCTATAATATTCAAATAAAGGAACTAAAGAAAAAGAGGGTATACAGATGAATGTCCATTTTGTATATGTGTATTCAAAATGGTTAGGATAGATATATAGTTACATTCTCTTAATGAATAGAGGGATTTATTCTAATGGTGTTTGTGAATAGAATATCGTGTCTGCATCTTGTAGAGCAATTAACCACTAGGAAGAATGTATGCAATGTGTTAATTATTGAAACTGTCCTACCAGTTTGCTTAGAAACTGTCCCATTGCTATTTGTTTCTCAATAAAATTATGGAAAAAAATTAGTAAACCAAAAAAATGAATAGAGGGACTTGTTCTAACAGTGTTTGTAAATAGGATATCATGTCTGCCTCTTGTACAACAAATAACCACTAGGAGGGCAGTGTGCAATATGTTGATTATTGGAGCTGTCCTACCAATTTGATTTGAAACTATCTCATTGATATCTATTTCTCAATAAAATTACGGAAAAAAGTTTTTAAATAAATAAAAAATGAAGTTAAAAAACCCAAAATTATAGGAGTAAATATATTTGCTGCTTATGATGTTTTGTATGAATTAGAATGCTTCTTGCCTGAATATTTGTCATGAATGCACTGTTGCAAGTTTCTCCTGTAAGTTCAAGTTGCCCAGCTAGAAACATTAAATAAAGTTTTTCGATATTGTGCTATATGTATGGGGCACTGGGCTGGGCAAGAAAATGTGAAAACAAGTATATTTAATGAAGTAATTTTTAAATGAAAATAAGTATTCATTTGAATGGTTAATTAACCTAAAAATTATTAACTCAGTATTTGCATGTTTCAACTGATCAGACCAAGTAGCAAATACCTAGATTTGACATTTTCAATTTTTATTAAGGCTGAAGTTAAAATAGCTTGCTAAATCCTGTAAAGTCATGTAAAAGACTTTGTGTTGTGTCAACAACACAAAGAATAATTAGGGTACAAGCAATTGGAATATTTATAAAGATCAGGTTATCCCTGCATGAAAAATAAGATGCACTTTATCTCAAGATTCATATATGTTTTTCATGGGACTCTGAGGCCCCTACAGAGCCAAGCAGTAGCACAAGGAGCATTCGGGGCCTCCCATTGGATCTTGCTGGCTAGAGCAGCTCCCAGGCTGCTCCTGCCTCTGCCCACTCCATGGCTTTTTATGCCCATATGAAGGGGCTGTCTCAGGTTTCACCTGGTATCACTTGAAGCCCGTATACCATTTCTATCCTGGGTGCTGGTGGGCTCAGGAAGCTCCTTTGGGCAGTTTTTTTACTGTTTGGAGAATCCAAGTGACATGGGTGCCCCTCTTGTCATGCCCTTTAAGGAGCAGAGGCCAGTGCAGATGATGTTCCAGAAAGACACATTTCCTTGGGCCCACGTGAGCGAGGTCCCGGCCCAGGTGCTGGAGCTGCCCTACCAGGGCCAAGAGCTGAGCATGGTCCTGGTGCTCCCGGATGAAGGTGTGGACCTCAGCACGGTAAGACAAGGACTGGGGGGTAGTGTTTCCCATCCTGCCTAGACCATATGGTGATGTCCACTTGTCCATCCTTTCCTAGCATAACAACACTGGCAAGCACTCCTCCTCTTAGCTATCCCGCTGCCAACCTTCTGACCTGGGACACTCTTCTCCTAAAGCTACTCAGAGCCCTATCTTGTCTTGTCCATAATGAGGTCTCCTGGCATGAGCAGCTACCTAGAATGCTAAACTTAGCACCAGTAATGAACTAGAGGGACAGAGCTGAACAGAGGAGAAACTGCATTTGTTAAAAAGAAAAAGCACAAGACAGGAAGCTGCTCCAGACACAAGAGGGGGCCAGGGAAGATTGACGCCCCCGGGTCTTTGACTCTAGCTGCTTGTTGACCTTTTGGGAGACTCCTCCTCTTGAACTTGTCACTATTAGACTGGATCCCAAGGCCTTCCTTCGACTAAATGAGGCAACACTGCTGATAGGGGCATTCAGTTTAGTTACCTTAATCTGACTTCTTTTTTTTTTTTTTTTTTTTTTTTTTTTTTTTTTTGTATCTGACTTCCTTATGTCTGTTTGTCCTTCCAGAGCTCCATCTCAGGTATGATCAAGTGGTTATTGGGGAAGGAGTCTTTCTTGAAAGTCAGCTTGAAGTTTGTAGGCAATGTGTATATGTTCTATAGTAACAGAGAGACTCAACAGTGAGAAAAATACCTGCGCAAGTGCCTTGGTGTGGGTCACACTGTGTGCCCTGAGCAGGAGTTCTCCCTGCAGCAGATCCCCAGCCCCTGCTCCTCTCCACTGCACTGGGCCTGAAGGGTGCTATCTCGACTCTGTATGTGTTTCAGCTCTGTGCTCCACCACACTTACTTTCCCTCCGATGTAAATCCCAATGCCATTTGTGCTATTTTTTTCGGTCTGGTTTTGCTTTTTTTCTCATTCTTTGACCTTGTAAATTTTTCATGACATTTGTACTTGCTGATAGACTCATTTTTCTATAGCCTCAACCCTGCCTGGTGGCTTCCAGAGACAGTCCTTTTGTTCCTTGCTTAGCAGTTATGTTTTACTGCTCCAAATAGAAGCCTCCTCAGAAACCAAACATTGACCAAGCTCAAATACCAACAGAGTGTAGCACTTGCTGTGGCACTGGTTAGCAGTGGTAACAAGCAGGTAGAGCCCATCTCCTAACTCAGGAAGCCACAACTGGAGACCTGACAACTTCCAGGCAGCTTCAGGGACAGTGTGTGACACAGCTTCACCTGCCTGCCGGAGGAGGCAGGGCTGACCCTGGAAGTGACCATGGTTGATGGTACTGTGGCCTGAAAGGTAAAGGCTGATCCTGGTCTTTCAGGTGGAAAAGACCCTGACTCTTGAGAAGTTCCAGACCTGGACCAGCCCGGAGCACATGAAGAGAACTGATGTGCAAGTTTCTCTTCCGAGATTTAAGCTGCAAGAGGATTATGACATGGTCTCTGTGCTGCAGGGTCTGGGAGTGGTGGATGTCTTTGATCCACACAAGGCAGACCTGTCTGGGATGTTGGCTGACAGAAACCTGTGTGTGTCCATGTTTGTGCACAAGAGTGTGGTGGAGGTCAACGAAGAAGGCACTGAGGCTGCTGCAGCATCAGCTTGTAAGATAGGATATTGTTGTGCAAGATATTGGAAGGTGTTCTGTGCTGACCACCCCTTCCTGTTCTTCATCAGGCACAATAAGACCAACAGCCTGCTGTTCTGTGGCAGGTTCTCCTCTCCATGAGAGGTCCATTCCCTGTGTATGCAAGCATTTCCTTCTCTGGCCCCAAATCCTGTAAAATACTTACCATTTAGTTCATTAGAAAAGCACGTGCAGCCAGAGGCCAGCTTGGCACACACCCGCACCATCTGTCAGCACAGGGGCACCTTGGATGTGCTCTGCTCTCTCCACTGCCATGCCTTTGTGCCACTTGACCAAGAAAAACGGACAGCAGAGTTTCCGTTTGAGTGCACCATTCGGAACATATCGCAGGGTGGGGCCCGAAAGGTGTGCTTGATGGTCATGAACATCTCTTACTCTTTTGCCCGTGCTCCTTATTGTAGTACCGCTCTGCTTCCAACACCTACACTCCTGTCACAAGCTTGATTTATATGACCTTCTAAAGAGTGAGCCATGGTGCTCAACATTATAATTCCTCTAAAAGTTTTCCTGAGGCTTGGCTTGGAGTTTTAAAGATGTGAACATTTTAATTTTATTTTTATTTGGCATTTGCTGCTCAGCTGTCTATGCCGAGTCCGGCGTTAGACTCAGGTCCAGAGTGGGGCTTCTTCAGCAGCTGCTCTTATTGTCTTGCCCAACTCATACCTTTTGTGACAACCAGGTTATCCTATTTAAGGCCTTCAGTCTTGCAGAGATGACAAGTTTCTTCAGAGGACTTGATTTCTGGATCTCCAAATCTAGCTCTTAAATTCCATTCAGCACTTTTAATTCATTTCCGATGTCAGCTTCTTCAAGAAAAGTTGCTTTTTCTCCAGCAACTAATGAGCAGTGAGGATAAATCTAAAAAGAGACATCAATCCTTGGGATTCCTCAATCCAGAAAATTGAACGTTGTTTCCATTCTCTGTCCACCACTAAGTCCACACAGTACTTTTTCATACCACATATATTTTAACATTGTCACACATTCAGTTCCTGCAAAGGTCTCGGTCCTATCATTCTTCCTGTGTTTACCACTTCCATAATTCACTACAACATAAAAGAGACTGCAGATGGGGCTCCATGCCCGACTCTGAGGACAAACACTGCAAAGTTCTACACCATTAGTCACCTACTGTGTTCCCACCCACCTCTCCTGCTCACCTCCAAGCCTTCTGATCACCTCCGTCTCTCTCCCTCCATCAACTGTGCCAGCCTACTTACCACCTCAGGCCGCATCTTCCTGCAAACCGCACTTACCCCACCCATTTGAAGCACTGCACGCATCCACTTTTCCCAGGCTGTATGGCTGGAGGCCACCTTGCATGGTCCTGGCTGCAACTTCTCTCCTTTAGAGGGCTGAAAAGCTTGTCCTCCCCTTTCTGAGGACCCCACAGGCCCCCTTGCACCTCAGCATCTCTTTCAGACTTCAGCTCAGATCTTGCTTTTAGAAAGCACTCCTGAACCTCTACAGTGTAGTGTGTGTGGCTTTTCCTTAAAAACCTCCTGTGCATGTAAATAGGAGGGCTTGGACAACTCTACTGTGCATTTCTGTTGGCCTACGGAAAGAGGAGGATAATACATAACTCATTTTGTCTCCTCTTTCCAGTTGTTTGTATTTTTTTCTCTTCTTAATTACTTATACAAGTTTTTACCTTTTTTTCTTCCAATTTTACATGCATATGTCTGGTAATACAAATAACTTGTTGGAAGACAACTCTATATTAAAACAAATACTTTGAAATTGATATGACTTTGCTAAATGAAATTCTGTATCACTTGCATTTTTTACTGTTTTAATTCTGATTTGTACTCTTTTAAAAATAAAAAAATAAAAGTAGCCTGTCCCTTATTATGTTATACTTCAAACTCCCTGAACTCAGAATATTTGCTGGTTTCAAGCCTTAGATTTGATCCCAGGTGGGCTGTTTCATATGCTATTATGGTCTGAAATCTCTCTCTCCACAGTGCTTGTATCAATTCACAGCTATTTCTCTGTATTTTGATAACAGCCCTGCACTGGCCTGGGAATCACTGTGCCCAGCCTCGGCTGTTTGGCTACCAGAAACCTCAATGTCCTCTCCACAAGGCTGACTGAGTTCTCCTTGGTGGTTGGGCCAGAATCCAATGTTCAGTTTCTACTTGCTCCTCCCACTACTTGTGTTATTGTTCATTTTTTCTCTTGGCAGAGACAACATACCTGACACCCACAATTAGGTATGGGATGGTTTACTCAGCTCAACATATATGGAGGTTTCCACCCAGACTAAGGTGGCTCCAGGGCAGAGTCTCACAGGACAGAGGGGATCAGGTCATGATGGCAGAAAAAGTAAAAGCCGGAACAACAAAATGGCAGAGCAGCAGAAAACAAGCCTCTCTTAGTCCATTGTATTATAGGCAGGGGGACTTCCCAGAATGGGTGTAGAACTCAATCCCATAATCCTAGCATTGGACCAGGAATCAGTCATAAACTATAGATGTGCAACCCGTGACAACGTGAAGCATTCCAGGGACATGTTCGCACAAAGCACAACATTCAGCCCCTGCTCCCCAAAGCCTCACCTGAGCTCCTCAGGTTCTTGGTGCTGGAATTGCTCATTCTCATAGTTTCCCTCTCACACGTAATTGACTGCCAGCTTTAGGCCCTCTCCCTGTTGTCCCTTTTTTGCTTTGTAGTTGAAAGAAATACATGCTTGGTTGAAGCTGAGAGACCGCAGCGTTGTGGGACGCTGAAGAAGACCTCCTCATGCTCAAACCATTCCCATTTTGAGTGAACTTACTCACATGAATGATTTGCAGGTCAATGATTTCAGCTCCCTATTCAACAATTTAAATATATGCAGTCCATTAACTCATTACAGTAGTCAGTAACCAGTGTATTTGGAAATTGTGGGAAGGTGTTAGTGATTCAAATGTTTTAGTTTAGCTCACATACTGCCATGCTGTTGTTGCTTTCATCTTGTGGAGATACTTTTCTTTAGATGTTCAAGACCAAGTCATGGTGAAGCTTGCATTAGTCCATGATTTCCTATGTATCAAGGCCAGTTAAGTCTCTCCACGAATTATTTCGCAAACGTGCACAGCACCTCTTCATACCTCCATCATCACCTGCCTCCTGTAGGAGTCATGAGCATTGATTGGCCAAGTGGCTTTCCTTAGAAGATTTAGTGCTCCCCTGGCGTCTCTTCTTAGGCCCACTATGCAGTGTAATTCACTTGGACCTGTCCTTCCACTCTCTCCTTCTTCATGAAACCAGGGACGCAACAGAATTATGAGATATAGTGCTGGATAGCGTATTATGTTGTGGCTCCTCATTGACCTAAAGTACTGTGGCCAAAACACTAGCTGTGGTAAAAGACTATCTAACTTTCTAAATTTTAATGTAGAAACCTCAAGTTTTGAAGATCCAAAAGACAAGTTTATTGAAATTACATTGTGTGAAGTCAATACGTCTATCATTACTATCTCACCAAAGTATTACACATCTTACAACATAAGAGAGAACCATTATTATCTGACTACCATGGGTGTTCTAATATTGGAATCCCTGGAGAATGTGAACTGTTGCATATTTTATATACAAAATAATGACTCAAACCAATATATAGCCTTCCAGCATGACACTCATGATGACATTTTGTAACATAATTAAAATTTCATTTTGACATAGTACAATGTATTTAATGGATTATCTTGTAACACATGAGAAACTTTTAAGCAATGAGCGATGACATATTTAGCTGCTTCACAAGTGTGGGAGGAATCAAAAAATATAACCAGAGGGAGACTCTACTTAAACACAGACCCAGCATAAAGAGCCAAACTCAAGAGCGCAAGTGGCATTCTTTTGCCAGGGAGGAGAGGGGCATAATCCTCAGTGATTCACTTCCATACAGGATGGGGGAAAATATACCAGACATTAGGAACAAACATTGCTTCACAATTTTTTTGTACATGTTCCTGAGTGAAATGGATCTGTTTGGTTAAGGCAGAAGCATTTTAGTCAAAATGGCATGGGAAACAGAAGCCTGTTGAATGGGATCTGGGCGAGTAACAGGCATAGTAGTTAGCAATCTGTCTACAGCAGTATTCGCCTGAAAAAAAAAAAAAAAACCCTGGCCACTTAGAATGAGAATGTAAATGACCAATAAAGGAGGGGAAATGACATGCCTGAAGAGCAAAGAGGAGAAGGTGGAATTCATGAAAACAGTCTTCCTGGTTAGCGTGCACGGCGGCACTTGCAATGTGGCACACCATTTTACCAACATTAGCTGTGTCTCAAAAATGGTGAATTGGAGTGCATGAGTGAACCTGGAAGAGGTTTATTGCTTTCTTTATGGTTTGCATCAAGCACTTGAGTGAGAAGGAAACCATTGTGTAGCATCAGATGAGCCCACAAAGGGTTAGGACTAAACAAGAATGCCCCCATGTCGTGTAATGAATCACAACCCGATAGTGACTGGTGTGTGGGTGAGGACATCGGGTGAAAGATATCCAAAATGATCTTTTCTGGTTTAGCCGAGACCCAGAGTGTGAGTGGGACTTTCTGGGGCTCACCAGATCCTCATTTGACCCACAGTCCATGCCTAGCATGTGAGTAAGACTGCACAGGGCCTGCTGGATCATCATTCTACCCAGGTCCTGCGAGTCAGTGGGACCACCTGGGGCCCACCAGATCCTCAATACACCAAGAGCCCAGGTGGCATGTGAGTAGAACTTCCTCTATCAGACAGGCCCAGTGTGGAACCCTGCAGCAGAACTCCCTCCAGAGAGGCTAGAGGCAAGACCCACCCAGCTAATCCGGGAGCAGAACATCTTGCCAGAGGGTTTACCTCCAAGGACTGCAATAGGAAGAAACCGAGCACCACAGCAAGACCCCAGCCACTCCCACCTGGACAAGTTTGAACTTGGTAGATCCAGACCTGGTGCTAAGGTAATAACTCTATATAAGCTGTACAGCAAAGGTCAGAAGACAGTGCTATACAGAATGACAAAGAGAAGAAGAAAAAATGCATACTCAGGCTTCAAGCTCACCAAGAACAAATGAAGGAGGCAATAGCATAGAAGAAATTAGAAATCACACACCTGAAATCTCTAAAATAATAGCGTCGGAAATAAAGAAAAAACTACAGAAAGCTATAGAGTAAATCAGATCAGAAATAATTTCTAAAGTAAAAAAGAAATGATAACTATAATGAAAGAAGTACTAAGTGCTTGTAAAGAAGACACTGATAAAAAATTAAATAGAAAAAGGATGGAATCCTTGAATGAGCAATATAAGAAAGAAATAGATTGCATGAAGCAGATTCAAGCCGCTATACAGGAAATTAAAACCTCAATCACAAGCTGGCAAAACCACTTAAATGAAAGTGAAAATAGACTTTCAGACCTTGAAGACACATTGCAGCTAGTGAAAAGGTAAGAAAAGATCTCTTAAAAACAACTAGAATGCAGGAAAAAAAAAATAATCCATCACCTGCAAGACAAGGCAAAGATGAACAATGTGAGACTAATAGGCATCAGCGAGAAAGAAGGAGTCAATACAAATAATATAAAAAGAATATGGACAGAAGTGATACCAAACAACTTCTCAAATATGGGGAAACAATCTGACATTCAGGTAACCAAAGTATATAGATCTCCAAATAGCATCAACCCAATTAAAAACACCCCCACATATATAATAATCAAGATCCTAGAAATTCAGCACAGGAACAGTATACCAAAGGCCACTAGAGAAAAGAAACCTCATATTTAAAGGAAAACTCATCTGAATAATGGCAAATTTCTCTTCACAGACAATCAAGTCAAGAAGAGCATGGAGCAAAGTACTACAAGTCTTGCAAGAAAACAAATTCCAACCCAAACTAACTACTGCAAAACTCTCTTTCAAGTATAATGGAGAAATGAAATACTTCTGTGAAAATACCAGCTAAAGAATTGCATGACGACAAATCCTACACAGACTACTAAAACATAATCTAGAGAAAGATCAAAATGACCAAAACTCCATGAATGAGAATGGAAAGCACCTGCCAAATGGGGCAAACAATTAAACCCAGGAGAAAAAGGGTTATGCAAGAGCAGTCTTTTAGTTATTCTTTTGTATATAGCAGCAAAATATCCATCAGCATACTCTACAAATGGACTTCTCCTGCACCCTATGGGACACAATTCTATCTGGGCCTTCAGGGCGGATGTCAAGGAAATAGCAGTAGCTCAGTCCTACAAGTGACACCTGGTCACCAGTAAGCATCATGGACACTGTTCATGTCCACAGCATACTAGTACTTTGTACGACATCCTATCCCAGACTGTGAGAACTGCTGGTCATGTGTTTGGCATTCCAGTATTTATGTTATGTCTTACTATTAGTAATTCTGTACTATCATGAAAACTTTTTCTTAGTTCAATTGTTTTGAAATATTAAATTTTTAATTAATTAAAATTTCATTAATTTTCTGAATATTGTTTAATCTTAATTTTTGTTTTAAGATTTATACTGTATCCGTGACTTACAATCTACTTAAAAGACATGGTATGATATTTTCTTCTAGTATTAGAAACTTTAAAAAGTATACTTCCATTTTCCATTTTTATATTACTTCTTCCTTGTGTTTTACACACACTCACATATATACCAAAAAAATGTATATAACTCGACATAAGATTGATACTGTTTTGTAGAAACCTTCAATGACCTTTTAAATGGATTCATCAAACATATTTTACATAGTTCTGCATAACTATCATATTTAGAGCTCTTCATTATTTTTTGCCCAGGACCATACAGCAACTCCTCTTGCTTATGCTCTTGGTTATTTCCTATATGCTATGTCTGGAGGTATTAGAATATTTTGAGTTTGTATAAGTGGAAAATATTTTACTTTTAGTTTTCAAAGATATGTTGACTAAGTATAAAATTCAAAGAGATCAAATCTGGTTTTTTTTTTCTTTCAGTCCTTTGAATTAATTAGTCTAGTTTCTTACACAATTGGTCTTTTTTTTCTAACATGGAATATGATGCTATTTAATTTTGTTCTTCCAGAGCTATTTTATGTATATGCTTAAATGATTTTTTCTTTACAATAAGTTTTGGACAATTTCATTTTTGTGTATCTTGGTATGATTTTATTCAAATTTCTTGTGAAAAAAGTTCATTTTTCTTTGAAATATTGTGTTATAATTTCAACTAAATTCTGAAATTTGAAAACTTTCAATATTTATTGCCTACCCTTTTCTATGTGGAGAATTCTAATTATATAAATATAAGTTTGTTGAATTTGGCACAGAGTGAACTATTATGTGACTGATCTGTAAATTCTTCTTCATGTTTATTTTGGACAATTTTTATTGTTATACTCACATAAGTCTGTGAATAATTTATTTACAATGTGCATCTATTATTAATCTCATGTTATGTATTCATTTCAGAAGTATTTCTCAGGCCAGCAACATAGTTCAGTGGTCTACAGCGCCTGCTTTGGCAAACTTAGGTAGACACAAGCGACTGCACTTCAATCCCCAGCACCACTTGTTGTGCTGGCCCTGCCTTCAGGGTAGGCTGAGCCAGCCAAAAATAAAAAATAAAAAATAATTCAAAAATTAGAAACAAAATATTTCTCCAAAATTCACTCTATCTGCATCTTATATCTTTCATATTTCAATATTTGTTTACAACTTTTAATATGTTTTATGATTGCTGATTTTCAATAAAGTTAATGAGAAAAATAAATAAATACATTTAAAAAAGAATCAAAAACTCAAACTTAAAAATAAAGTCAGATGTCTGCCAGTGCACCTTGACACATTGGTGAGAGCTGCATCAGCGATTCAGCATCAGATTTAGGAAGAGGCACAACAGTGGTGAAAAATGTCACTGCCCAGTAGCTGGTGACTGTGTAAGTGACTACAAGAAATCTCATGAGCAAAAGCACTGACCAAAGGACACATAGAAAAACAGGAGCATGTGGCAAGTGTCACCATTCAGCGATGTATACATTTTGTTCTGAACAACCTTCAATATTTCTCTGGGTTAGAAAAGAACCTGTGGACAAAATGAGAGAGAGAGAGAGAGAGAGAGAGAGAGAGAGAGAGAGAGAGAGAGAGAGACTCCTTCAGGGTTGCAGCCCAGCCCACATAGCCTGGGACAAAGCATGGGATATTCTATGAAGAGCTTGGTGGTCTCTCGTGTAGGCTATAGGATTTCAATGGATTTTATGACTCAGTAAGGCCTGAAACAAAGGATGCAGCATCTGAGTAGTTAGAGAAAAATAAGAATGAGCCCAATTAAAATGAGCTAAAAATTATTGAAGTTGGACACGTAGCTGGAAACTTAAATTTGATTGTGGTACTGATGGAACAAAAAAGGTTGAAAGAAGTCAATGGCCTAGACAGGTTGTAAGTCTTTTGAGGTTGTAACTTTTCCCTGGAAATTCCAAGAAAAGCCTTCACTCCAAGAGAGGTCAATTCCTGCACTACCAAGGGTGGCATGGGCAGCGGTAGAAAAGGATACTTTTCTGTCGTAGGTGTCTCCTGTTGTTCCTGGACCAGGAACATGCGCGCCTTCTGGTTTCCTGGATGCTGGGAAGGAAATCTTTTCCTATTTTATGGATTTTGACTACACTGAATGGCCCCTTTTACAGAAAGGACAGAGACTGCTGGGTTTTTTGGAAACCGTAGGCTATTTACATTCCTTTTTCATAAGTCCAGTTTTCCCACAATT
>NW_004524599.1:16279779-16281424 GCF_000260255.1 Octodon degus
GCCTGTGCCTCACATTCTTGGTGATATTCAGACTCCAGATGTGACACTGTGTGGGAGGGACAATGCCCTTCCCTAATATTTTCCAGTCATGTGGAACCATTTCATAAGAGTCTCCAATAAAGTCAAAAATACCCGCAGTAACACAGCTTCCTAACCATAATCTTTAACAGCTCTCTTGAGCTTTCTGGAAAATTTAAAATCCAAGTTCTTGGAATAAGGAATCCCCTGTTGATGCATTGCACATTGCACAATACATGCAGCAGGGTGCAATTTTAATAAAGGCTCTTTGCTGTAATTGTGTCAGAGGCTAGCCTCTCCAAAGCACAGCGAGTGGGTGGTGGGTGGTGGACGTGCAGCACTAGCATAACAGGCCCTACCACGTAGGCTAGAGCTTTCAGGAGCTCGGAGGCGGATGATTTACTGACATCGTTATGCCCAGGAGAGCACAGCATAGGGCAAGAATGCTTTGCATCCCTAGAAATCTTGCAGCTGCAGGGAGTGCCCTTAGAACGGGGCCATGCTTAACAACTGCATCTCTGCATAGGTACCGAAGGTGTAGAGTTGTGACCGCAGCCCTAGTCTCAAGGTGTAGCAAGGGTTAACCCACTCCTGTATGACTAAAGTCCCTCTTTATGACACTGAATGGGGAAAGTATAAGTCATCCTGATGCTTTAATTGGCCTTCTGACAGGGAATTTCCCAGGACTCTCTGAATGCAGTGCGGCTTATTGACCTCAGACCTGGAAAAAGGTGAGTCACTCCACAAAACGGGTGTCCTTCTACTCCAACTCCCTGCCTCTGGTGGCAAAATGTTGCACTGGAGGAATGAGAGGACACCGACACCAAGCAGAAGGCAAAAGAAATTTCAAAGCAAAAGTTCAGCCCTCCTCCGACCCATGGCTTTTACCCATCTGCTTTAGCCCATGTCCTTCCTACACAAGAGAGCTTGAGGGGTCAAGGATTCCATGGAAAGAAGGCTAAGTCATTAAATGAAAGAAGACATGTCAATCTCTGCTGTCTCATTGTTAGCAGAACTTAGAATGTTCCCAGTGATTCAATATGCTTTCACCCTCTGAAATTTATGTTGAAATTCAGTTTTCATAAGACACAAGACTGTGAGGGACTTTCAAAGTTTATTAAGGGTCTGCTCTCAGGATCTGATGCACTAAACCCAACATATCTCAGAGGTGAATGGGCTTTAGCAGTGCATCTGCTATCAAATGGATTTTTCTACATCTCTGTTGAGTTCTCTATTTCTTCCTTGTGCTGCTTTTCAGCATGTCAGGGCTCTGTGTGCAAGTAGAATGTCTATGGATGTGGCCCTTCCATTTCCCACAGAAGAGTGAACTCAAGGAATATGCTGTCTTTTACCTGAACTGGCTGTGGTATGGTTTCACAAGCAAGAGAGGAGGGAAGAGGCAGGGTACCTCATTCAATATGGAGGTCTCTGATTGGTTCCAACATCAGATATCATTCCTCCACAGCCACAATTGCAATGTAGAAATCTCTGAATCAAAAGTGAGTTCAGACCCAGTCCTAGCCCAGGTCTGGTGAGTGTGTGGAGAGCTTCCTGCTACCCTCCACCAGCGGGACCAGTCCCAGCCCAGGTGCAGCATGGGCCAGACCCTCTCCCAGCCCCTTGGGCC
>NW_004524599.1:16298546-16311525 GCF_000260255.1 Octodon degus
ATCATATCATAGTGATATATGCGTACCTATGTTTACAGCAGCACAACTTGTAATAGCCAAATCTTGGAAACAACCAAGATGCCCATCACCTGATGAATGGTTGAAAAAGATGTGGTATTTTTATACAATGGAGTATTACTCAGCTATAAAGAATGATAAACTCGAAACCTTAATGTTTAAGTGGATGCCCCTTGAAGATATACTCATAAGTGAAATAAACCAGACCTACTTGTGTAAATATCATATTGTCTCCCTGGTATAACAACTCAAAAGAAGAATTACAAATAGAAAGTTTTAACACAATTAAAAGGAAAGCAAGAACTTGAGGATTGGACAATGAGAAGAGGGAAAGGAGAAAAGCTGGGAAATATGACAGGGGCAAAACCATACATTTATATGCACCAGATGGGTAAGGCAGTGATCCTGAGAAACATCAGCAGGTTTTTGAAATGAGCAGTTAATTGGTAGGATTCTCACCCTGACTAACTATATATGCTGATACCTGTGAACCAAGCAACTACACTGAAGATGTGTCACAGCCATTGCTTGACCAATTTGCTCTCTGTGAAGGCCTGAGAGAACATTTTCTCTCCATGTGACTCTCCTTAGGCACACTCTACATCACTTTCCTCTGTGGCCCCATAATCTCCTTGATCAGAAAATTTGGGACATCAGTGAGTTACAGGACGCTAGAGTACAGGTTCTCTTATATCCTGAGTCCTCACTGACTTTGAATGGCTAGGGCTAAAATGTTGGCTGACCTTGCAGCCTTTCTTTTCTCCAATTTTTGATCTGCAAACTTAGATTGGTAACCCTCCAGAAGAGAAGCTTTTTATTACCCTACAACATATGCAGTTTGGTTTATCCTATTTGCCTTAATATTAAACATTTTAGGCATAACATGGAACAGGTATTTTCCATCCAGAATTGATGTGTTAAACATTAAGTCCTTACAAAATATCCTCATGGCTGACACTGACAAAGGATCTACAGAGTGTGGTACAGGGCTACAGGATAAATCCTGAGGGGACTTGACTGACTTTATCAGATACAAAAGTTACATTTCTTGTTATATAGGTCTTGCTTTATCTTGGTCTTAACCATGCAACAGAAAAGTATAAAAATTAGGTATATAAAGTAAAGCCATATTAATATGCTGAGCTGTGAAAGGCTCAAGTCAACTACTTCTGCAGATAACCCACTACTATTGTGGAAAGTTGGACTGTGTTGGATTATTTTGCTGAATTCAAGCACCTATAGTACTTAGATGCCAATAGAATGCCCATCTCTGACAGGACTAAACAAAAAAAGGGGATGCAAAGGAAGGACCATGTTGTATTTGTATATACAGAGTAGTTAGGATAGATATGCAGCGGCTTTAGCTTGGTTCAATGAGAAGAAAGAGTTTTACTAATAGTGTTTGCACAGGATGTCCTGTCTCCTTCTTGTACTGTGGAGAACCACAAAGAAGATAACAATGTGCAAGGTATTAATTGTTGAAGCTGTCCTATTAATCAGCTTTGAAACTGTCTCTTTGAAACTGATATTTGTTTCTCAATAAAATAATTTTTAAAAAAAAGCATGGCTTTCTCTGCTGCAATAAGGACCTCAGCGCCTCCTCTGCCCTGTAGTTATCGCTGTGGCCAGCTGCACAGACACCTGAATTGGAGGCAGGGACAGGAGCAGGACAATCTCATGCCTGCAGCCAGAAACCCCCAGTCCTCCAGGGCTACAAAGCCCCTGAGTCTACATTGAAAATCAAGCACTTAACTTGTAAACTTTGACAAAATAACAGCCTACTCCAGTTTCTTCAGAGGGGTGTGAGTTTTCCTTAAAAGAGTGGTGAGGAAGTGCAGAACAAGATGGAAGACAGGATTCGGAAACAAGGCCAAAAGTAAACTCAGTTTTTCTTTCCCTTTTCATTTTTCATATGCTACAGTGTTCCTGTATTATGTTAATGTCATCAGTTATGAGAAGTGATAGACATTTCAGCCTGACTGTTCTAGCCAAGCTCTGGAACTTGAGTACAAAGGTTCTCTTCTGTACAAATCACTGCACTGTATCAAGAGCTAGTATGAACAGGATGAATTGAGGGAAATCCTAACGGGTATGGAGCAGACAGTTTCTTTAGAATACATTGAGTGAAGGGAATTCCTTCCTACTTATAAAAAAAAAAAAAAAGTAAGAGCTAGTAAACTTTTAAGCCACCAGAAATCTTTCAGCTTTGATAAGGATTTGACTGTAATGAATTTGAGTCTGAATATTGAAAAAAATATACCCAACAAAAATGGTTTCTGTGGGGGCACATAATTGATGGCAAAGAAAAGAATGTTCCACACCTACTCTATTAAATGGGCTATCACACTACCCTTGAATTCTTCTCACTGATGGTTTGGGACACGGGTGAGAAGCTGATGAGGATTTCTGCTACCAGTGACACAGATCTATGTGGACAATTAGGGAGTTATTCCTAATGAAGACACCTTTTGTGGACATCAACTTTATCAAATCAAGAGTAGAAATATTTAAATTTTTAATCAATCAGGACAAAGGCTTCAGCTTTAAATCCTTGCACTTTCAAAGTTTGAAACTCCATTCAAAATGACTTAGTTTTAAAGGACTGTGTCACATGGTCCCATTTATGAAGGCCAACAATAGTAATCAATGATTCCCAATTTTGAAAATTAAACACTCCATGTTTTGATTTTCAGCTTTTCTTATGATTTGAAGATGTGCCTTTTATTGGGTAATGTCAGTTCGCGAATGCACTAATGTGATTTCACCGCTGTAGTGTTACACGGTCGCGGGTGTGGCCTTCGCTCACAGTGACCGGGAAGGAAAGGAGTTTTCATAAAACTCGCAGCTCTGATTGCACAGCCCACTTGCTTCTGAAGTTGCCCTGTGGAAGCAAGGGGCGCTCTCTTTCGAAGCTACTTTGTGAACTTGACTTTGTATTTTCTCTCAGCTCTAAATGCAGTTAGGTCCTTTTGGAGGTCAGGGTGCCGCATGTCACAGGCGGCCTTACTTGTGTGCCACGAGGAAGTGCAAAGACTGTTAACAAGAATGGAAGTCATTGGGAAGACACAATTTCATTTTTTTAAATGGTAATCCCCAAGATTTTCTCCAAGAAACTAAATTGTTATTTTACATTTTATAACTTAAAGGCAGCTATTAGTACATTTCTGCAATTATAGCAGGAGACCAAAACATTTTTGTGTATAAGAATGGAGCATACATTTCTTTGGAGTTATTAAATCCATTATGTCTTTTACATAATGGACAAATCAAGTTTTAAAAAATACATAACTTAGCTTGTTTTCTGGTTCTGTTGACCTGCAAGAGAATATACTTTTGCATACACAGTTGAATGTTTTACAATTTATGTATACAAGAAATTGTAGGCATTAAAAATATTTTATTGATTTAAAAAAATCCCGAGTCCCCGCCCACCCCAGGACAGCTGCCTCTGGTCCTGTGATCCATCCGATGTCATCCAGGCTCCAGGGGGGCTGCATGTGGGTGTGACGAGTGAGTGGGGGGCGGAGGGGCGGGGTAGGTTCTTGCCCTGGGGACTGAGTTTGAGCAGAGACCAGGGTACCGCAAGGTGGCGCCAGTGTACAGGCCACAGCCTTCCTGTCGGCCTTGCAGCAGCTCCACCCTCCTGCTCCTGCTCCGGGTCCAATCGAGGTCGCTCCGTACTCTAAGCCTGTACAGGTCTGGTCTTCAGTGGAACTCATCCCAGCAGACAGATGCTTTCTCTCTCTTCAGCCCGCCTCCCCTGTGGGGTTGGAACTTGTCTGCACCACCTGAAGGCAAAACCCAGCGCCGGAGAGGAGCTGCAGAGCAGCAGCAGGGAGTGCGCCTGTGCCAGGAAGGAGGGAGTGAGGAGGCCTGGGCTTCCCGGCGGCGCGGGGAAGGGGAGGAGCGGGCCCAGGGGCGAGGACTCGGGGCCTTCACAGTGCGTGACTTTCACTTCGGCTCCGAGGACCCTGGGAGGAATATGACTGGCGGAGAGCGCGCTGTATCCTCAGTTTGTTGGGGTTGCTTGAGAGCGGTCACAGGAGAACCACAGTGCTCTCTCTGACTCCAGGGCGTTGGTCGCAGATTCAGTCTGCTGGATCAGAGGAACTGAAAGACGGCAGCCTGGCGCCCCCAGCTGGCCTGCCCCGAGCCGCCCTGCAGCTGCAGCTCGGAGCTCAGAGCAGAGCTGACGTCAGCCCGCCTCAGGCAGCAGCTCCTGCCTTGCTCCTTCGCGCTCCGGTGCCCTGCTGAACGTGGCACGGGGATTCTCCATAAATAGACTCGAGAATAGCACAGGGAGGGCCCCTGAGGCCAGGTAGAGTCACTCCGTGCTCAGCACTCTGCTCTGCCTCTCTGTCCCTTCTGCGCCCTTGCTCCTCGTCCTCCTGTTCCCATCCTCTCATCCCTGACTCTGTCCTGCTGCTCAGGAGAGCCGCTGGCCTGATGGGGAAGCGCAGGGGTTCACCTGGCCCCGCCCTGTCCTGTGCGACTGTGCACACCTGTCCGTCCACCTGTGCGGAGGAGCAAGCTCCGGGTTTCCCTCAGGCTCTCGGGCTGCTCTGCGCTGCTGCCACCCTCACACTTCGCTGACTCCCCTGAAATCTGGGAATACTTTTTGAAAGAGAGTGGTAGGAAATGCACCTTTTGGGTAATGCTTGAAATAATTGGAAGCTTCGCAATGAAAACCAAAAGCACAGCTTCCCTGCAGTGGAACCTGGCAGTGGACACTCGGGGGAGCTGCCTGATGCAGCCCTTCCTCTGCCTCTAGACTGCATCAGGAACCCACTGTCGGAAGCCAGAGAGCGCCTTTGCCATCCGTCTTTTGAAGCTTCTGGGTCAGGACCACCCTGCACGCAATATTTTCTTCTCTCCTGTGAGCATCTCCGCGGCCTTGGCCATGGTCCTGCTGGGGGCCAAGGGCAGCACAGCAGCCCAGATAGCCCAGGTAGGCCCGCCTCTCCCCATCTGCCTGTGACATGAGGTTTTGTGCTTTGCTGTGGGTGTGAAGAGGCTGGGGACAAAAAACAGTAACATTTCCTGGCATTTCCTCTTGGGAATGAGCTGAGGCTAGGGTGGCGCTGTGGTGGGGCATTGCCTAGCGTGTGATCCCAGCACCACAGGAGTAAAGAGGAGAAAAGGGTGCTGGAATTTCCTAACGCAAAAGGCCTGAGATCTAGTTCCTTTGGAAGCTCAGCACTTCACAGCCGTAACGACCCACCACTGGCTTGCTACTCGGTCAGGATACAAACAGAACAAGGCAAAGCTGGGCTAGGTTCCAGGCTTCCATCCCTCTAGGGACTCAGGAGGCTGTGACCCATGCCAGGGCCCATCTGAAAGGTCCTGGGACAGGTCCCTGCACCTGTGGATTTACAGGGTGGACAGGAGACCAACCCCCAAGACCAATCCCTTGCACGAAGGTCTGCCCAGGCTTGCTGAGCTCTCTCACTTGGCTCTCTCTGTGCCAGCAGTGCCCAAGTTCCCTTCATTAATGCCAGCTGCTTTCCCATTTCTTCTTCCTTGTGGGAGGCCCTGAGGCAGACACCCAGAGGACAAGTTCCTTCTGGTGCTTCTTAGGTACATTTAGGCTCTGAGACCCCTGCAGAACCCTGTAAGGAACCCTGTAAGTCATGGACTCACAGCTCAAGTAAAGAGGCCTTCCTGGAAGTTATGGTGCCTTCCCAGGATCCCAGCCCTCAGGAGGATGAGGCACCCAGATTTCCATGACATTGAGTCCAGTCTGTCACACATATATAGATCCTGGCTCAACAATATGGAAGAAAAACAAATACTTTGCAAAGGATCATTCTTTGGAGCATTTATGAACAAAAAGAATTTTTTTTTGTAAACTCTTTGTGAGACCAGAGGGCAGTATTGACAATGGGCATTGACATCCACAGGAGCTGGCGTTCAGTGCTGAAGAGGACATTCACGGTGGCTTCCAGTCGCTTCTCACCCAAGTGCACAGGCCTGGTGCCCATATTCCTTCAGCATAGCCAACAGGCTCTTCGGAGAAGAGAGCTGCCAGTTCCTCTCAGTGAGTTGGGTCTTCACAGCAAGGAAAGTTACCTTAAAATTCCTGGTGGCCCAGAGCCCAGGCAGAGGACCCAGAGAACTTGAGGAACTGACAGGCAACTTGTTTTCTCTAATGACAGAGCTCTGAGGAAGCCTTCCATGACTTGCCATGTGAGAATCTGCACAGTTCTTTCATTCCTATTGAGTTTTTCCAGATTCAGCACTTCCCTACCTACAAGCTTGTGTTTGACATCTCTTAGACTCAGGGTGACATCTCCTAAGACACATATGCACCTTGTAATTTTCAAAGTACCACTGACTCAGAATGTTTGGCAGCTTCCTGAACTTTTGTGCAGCTCTGTGACCTCACCCAACACATCTCTGCCCAGTCATTTCAGCAGTCCTGTCAGAAGTTCTACCAAGCCAAGCCAGAGCAGCTGTCCTTTGCCAAAGATCCAGAGAGCACCAGGAAACACACCAATGCCTGGGTGTCCACCAAGACAGAAGGTCAGCCCTAGGGCTTCCTTCTGCTGCTTCTCTGTGTTTGGGCCAGAGCCTCTCATTTCCACATCAGGCAGTGACACATCCCACCTGTGGGCTCCAGTGTCCATGGTGGCTTCAGGTGTGAGCCATTCACACACCTGACCCCAACTAGGGCACTGCCATTTTGCTAACAAATGAGACCACAGCAGCTTATCAAATGGCAGGTAGTCTCCTTTATGACTCAGCAATTATGTCTCCCATTTATTCCTGGAATCTTTACCACTTATATCCTCTTGAAATAGCAAATAGCTAGGATGCTTGTACTTCATGAAAAGGAGCCCTTGATATCCAGGGGTTGAGGGGGGAATCTGGCGTTCCCACATTCTCTCCCCAGAGCAGCCTGGTGCTCTGCTGGAGGATCCAACAGCAATCTAACCCCCACCCACTCCCTTTGTGCCCCTGTTCTGCTGTCCCTTACACTGACCCTCTCTGCCCCATATTACCTCTGGGTGTGGGCCTGGAGCCTTAGACCACACACCCCATTTCACCACTGAGGGGACTGCAGTTCCCACCCAGCGCAGCTCTCATTTCCAGCCTGTGGGGTCTCCGCCCTGTCCTTTCCTTCTCATGGCAAGCTTTCCATGACTGACTCAGAAACCTTGGTCACCACCTTCCTTTGGGGAATTTCCCCAAGTGTGCACAGGCATGAACACTACTCCTAGGAGCTGATTTCACAGTTTAATTCATAGGAGTTTTATCTCAGCTAGGCTGAAAAGATGACGTTTAAGCCATCCAGGGTGCTCCCCTGCAGTTTGCTCATCCTGGCGTTTATGAAGAGTAAGTGAACGCATCTCTACTTTCCCCAACAGGCAAAACTGAAGAGCTGTTGGCCCAGAATCCAATTGGTGAGATGTGCAGGCTGCTTCTCATTAATGCTGTCTACTTCAGAAGAAGGTGGGAAGAACCATTTCTGAAGCAGAGCTCAAGGAGAATGCCCTTTAAAATAAACAAGATAGGGAGAAGCTTTAATCAAAATCCTTTGATTAAGGAATGGAGAAAAATATTTAACTTTGTAAAGTCATAAGTGGTTAAAAATATTTTGAAACAAAACTCTGAATTGAATTTTAAACTTAGGAGCACAATATTACATAGGAGTAAACAATACTTGCTGCTTATGATGTTTTGCCTAAATAAGAATTCTTCCTGTTTCAATATTTGTCCTGCATGTGTTGTTGCAAGATTTTCCTTTCAGTTCAAGTTGCCCAAGTCAAAAGAATAAATAGTGTGTTCTGATATTGTGGTGTATATATATGGGCAAGAAAATGTGAAAACAGATATATTTAATGAAATAATTCTTAAATGAAAATTAGCATTCATTTGAATTGTTGTTAGTTAACTTAAAAATTCTTAATTCAGTATTTGCAAGTTTCTAATATTAAGACCAAATGACAAAGACCTAGGCTTCACATTTTCAATTTAATTACATCAGAAGTTAAAACAGGTTGCTAAATAATCTACTGTCTTTTAAAAAGGTAAACAGCATAAAAAAATAATTAGGAGAAAAACAATTCGGACATTTACGCATGTTGAATTACCCCTGCATGTTCAAATAAGATGCGCTTCACATAACGATTCATGTATTTTTGAGGGCGTGGGACTGTGGCGCCCTCTACAGCCAAGCAGCAGCCCGGGGGGCTTCCTGGCTTCCCATCGGATGCTGCGGCCACAACAGCTCCCCAGCCGCTCCTGCCTCTGCCCACTCCGTGCACTTTCATGCCTGTGGGAAGCGCTGGCTGAGGTTTCCCCGGGGTCACCTAGCGCACAAATACCGCCGCCATCCTGGGTGCTGGCGCACTCAGGAAGCACCTCTGGGCAGTTTCCTTGCTCCCTGGAGAATCCCTGTGACATGCGTGCCCCTCTGCTCACCCCTCAGAAGGAGCAGAGGCCAGTGCAGATGATGTTTCAGGAAGCCACGTTTCCTTGGGCCCACGTGAGCGAGGTGGGCGCCCAGGTGCTGGAGCTGCCCTACCAGGGCCTGGGGCTGAGCATGGTCGTGGTGCTCCCATCAAAGGCGTGAAGCTCAGCAAGGTGAGCCAGGACCCTGGTGGGTGTGTTTTCCATCATCCCTGGAGCATCTGGTGACGTCCCAGTGTCCTTTTCCACCAGAACAGCAGTTGCAAGGACTCCTGCCCTTAGCTGTCCCTTTGTCCCCCTCCTGACCTTGGACACTCTTCTAAATCCACTCAGAGCTCCGCCTTGTCACGTCCAGAAGTGAGCTTCCCTGGAGTGAGCAGCTCCCTGGGATACTGTCCCCAGCACCCATAGTGAACTGGAGGGACGGAGCTGAACAGAGGCTCTGCACTTGTTAGAAGAAAAAAGTTCAAGACAGGAAGCTGCTTCAGACAGGACGGGACCCGGGGAAGGTTGGTACCCGTGAGTCTTTGACTGTAGCTGCTTGGTGACATTTTGGGGGCTCTCCCCTTCTGGAATCTGTCACTACTAGATTGGCTCCAGGGCTTTCTCTGGATTACATGAGGCACCGCTGCCTACAGGGGCTTTCATTTTAGTTACCTTAATCTGACTTCTTGGTGCCTGTTTGTCCTCCCAGGGCCCTGTCTCAGGGATGAGCAGGTGTTTGACTCCAGGCCTTTCTAGAAGGTCAGCTTGGAGTTCACAGGCAATGTGTGTATTGCAGCGCAGAGACCCTACACCAGTGGAGACGCCTGTGCAGGGCCGTAGGGCGGGAGCATGCAGGAGTTCTCCCTGCAGTGGGGCCCTGCGCCCTGCTGCTGCGCACTGCGCTGGGCCTGGAGGGCAGGATCTCGACTGTGTGTCCCTTGTCTCTGAGACCTGCCTGCGGGCTTTCCCTCGTGTAAGTCACAGTGCCATTTGTGCTATCTGGGTCTTTTATGTCTCGTTTTGCTTTTTTTTCCCATTCATTCCCCTTTTAATTTTTCCAATGGACTTCCTCTGTGAAGCCTTAAGTCTTCCTTGTCAGGATTAGCGAGGGAGCCCAAGGAGACCCTCGTGCTGTTCTCTTCCTCCTGAGGGATGCCATTCTCTGCAGCGCCGGCCCCTTCCATGGCGGCTCACAGCGGCAGCCCTTTTGTTCCTTGCTCACCAGGAATGGTTTGTCTGTTCCAAGGCTAAGCCTCATGTAGAAAGCCTAAAATCTCGGAAAGCCCAAATCCCCATGAAGTGCGTAGACGCTGGCTGGCAGTGTGGCAGTGGTAAAGGGCAGACAGAGCCCATCTCCTACCGAAGGTAGCCACACCGTGGGTGGCATCACAGTGGCTGGGAGCAGGACAAGCCAGAAACTCAGAAGCTTCCAGGCAGCTGCCCAGACAGTGTGTGACAGTGGGCACCACGTGGCTGCCCGACGAGGCTGGGCTGCCCCTGCAAGGGACCGGAGTGGGTGGGTACTGAGGTCTAAATAGTAAAGTCCAATCCTGGTCTTTCAGGTGCTAAAAGCTCTCACTTTTGAGAACTTCCGAACCTGGGCAAGTCCAGAGCACATGAGGAGCACTGAAGTGAAAGTTTTCCTTCCTGTATTTACACTGCATGAGAACTACGATATGGGCTCTGTGCTGCGGGGCCTGGGCGTGGTGTATGCTTTTCAGCGGGCCATTGCAGACCTGTCCGGGATGTCGGCTGACAGCAACCTGTATCTGTCCAAGTTCCTGCACCAGAGTGTGGTGGAGGTCAACGAAGAAGGGACGGAGGCTGCAGCAGCCTCAGCAAGCAAGATTCGAATGTATTGTTTAAGGGAATTGCCAGTGTTCTGTGCTGACCGCACCTTCCTGTTCTTCAACAGCACAGCAGGACCAGCAGCCTGGCAGGTTCTCCTCTCCGTGAGGGGTGCACCTCTTGTGCTTGGAAGCATTTCCATCTCTGTCCCCAAATCCTCACCCAAATTCCCTGAAGTTGTCTAATTAGAAAAGTCAAGTGCAGGCTGAGGGCAACCGTGCTCACGTCGGCACCGCCTGCCAGCACAGGCGCACGTGACGTGCTCTGCTCTCCTCCCTCCGCCACCGTTTCCACTCCCTCGTGCCAGAGAACCAGGACCTCTGGACAGCAGAGCTCCACGTTGAATCCAGGACACAGAGCAGATCCCGAGTGCAGCCTGATGGTCACAAACGTTTCTCGCACTTGTGCCCGTGCTCCTTACTGTGGTAACAGTGTGCTTCCTGGCACCTCCAGTCCTGTTGCACACGTGCCTTAACCCGACCGTCTAAGTACTAAGCCATGCTGCTAGACATTCTTATTCCAGTGATAGTTTTGCTGGTGCTTTGAGTTTTAAAGAAGTACACATTTTAATTTTATTTTTATCTGACATTTCCTGCTCAGCTGGTCTGTGCAGAGCACTGCATTAGACCCAGGGACAGAGTGGGGCTTCTTCAGCAGCTGCTCTTTATTGTCTGTGCCCAACTCACAGCTTTTAAGGCAACCAGGTTGCCCTATTTAATGCCTTCAGTCTTACAGGGATGATAAGTTTCTTCATGGGGTTTGATTTCTCCATCTCCATCTCTAGCAGTTAAATTCCATTCAGCACTTTAAATTCTTTTCAGATGTCTCCTTCAACAGAAATTTCCTTTTCTCTGGAACCTGATGTGCATCTTTGTACTCATGGCAGCTGCTCATCGTACCTGCTGTATTTAGTAGTCTTCTGCCCTCTTAGGTAGTCCTGCACATCGACCTTGCGGTCCAGGCATCAGGATTCCTTCGCCCCTGCCTGTGGGTCACTTACACAATACTAACATGCTCCTGATCATATGCAAGCTCTACCTGTTTCTAGTGGGCAGCCGTCACCAACTGAACTGAGCTCTTCTGGGATCCCACTCTTCATGACACATCCCAAAGTTACCAATCATAAGTGGTGCGTACAGGAAGTTGTGGAAGCAGCAGCTTTGTGCAGCTCCAGGAAGCTTTCTGTGCCCAGCAGGAAGCTGTGCCCCTGAGCAGTGTGTCCCCCTAGCTCCTGCCTGCCGCCCTGCACATCGCTCTTCTGTTTTCTCTCTGTGCATGTACCTCCTCTGAACAGTTCATATACATTGAAGCATATGCATGATCTTTGGTGTTGGCTGCTTTCGTTTACTGTAGCATTTTCTTGGTGCCTTCATCACTGTGCTGTGTCCCCTCTCTCTATGTCCCCATGCAGTATAATATTCCATTGCAGAAATACCCCACATGATGTACTCAAGCATCCATCTGGTTTTTCACTTGTTTGCTTATATGTAAATACGGGTGCTGCTCATCTGCATGTTAATGAATTTGCTAGGATATGCATTCCCATGCTGTTGCATGTGTACTCAAGTATAGTGGAATGGAATTGCTAGGTCGTACAGTAACTATACAGAGCTTTGTAGGGAAATCCCTGTTTTCCAATGTGGCTGAACTAGGGCAACTTGAATATATCAGATCTGTTACACAAAGACTATCATAACCAGATGAAACCTTATCAAAATTTTCAAGGAATTAACACTAGGATATATAGAGGACTCTATAACCGAGACAGGAAAGGCAGTAAATGAATAATCAGCAATATACATGTAAAGTACCGGAACATACTTCTGTATACTGAGGTTGGCATCAGACGGGAAGTTGGCTGCTCCAGCAGCAACCAGGAAGTGGGGCAACAGGGCCCTTAAAAAACTAGGAATGGATACCTGCCAACTAGCAAGTCCTGGCAGTGTCCCCGGGGCTATGTTCTCAGTTCGGTAGGTTTGCTTCTGGTACGTATCTTGCAGAGATGTCTTTGGGTAAATTGATGCAAGGATTAGTACTTGGGTTCTCACTTCAGCATGATTTGTGATAGGAAAAAAAAATGGATCTATTCATTCATTTCAAATGGAATGAGTAAGGAAAAGGTAGGACACACCTGCGGGTATATGCATGAATTAGAAGCGTGTTCATATGCCTTCAATGCCCTGATTTCTTGCATTAGGTGCAAATGACCCGCCACTTGTGAGATCCAGCACCCTGGTGTCCAAGCTTCCAACACAGAAGCCTTGATGGACACATGCAGACCACAGTCCAAACCTTTTCTAAACATACAGACATTCCTGACATCATGCATTGCAAAGTGACACAAACCCATTGCATGTCTTTATTATTAGTTTAGTGAGAACCTTTTCTTGTATTTACTGGATTTTGATTTTCCACTCCTATGATTTGTCTCCTCACATATCTAATTTTTGATTTGGGTGCTACTTTTACTAAATTTTAAATATATCTTTCCTTTTAAAGGTAAGATCTCTGTTGAGTAATTTCTAATTTTGTGGCCTGATTTTAAATTTTGGTGTGATGTTTTTCATGTAAGCAGGAGTCATGGTTAGTAGCCAGATGTCCTCCCAAAGCGTCCAGAGCAACAGGGGCATTTTCGGGATGTGGCTGGGTCGCGGGGGCAGAATACTCTCTGGATTAGTCCACTGGTGAGGTTGTAGCTCAGTGTGATGCTGGGAGA
>NW_004524599.1:16311800-16327289 GCF_000260255.1 Octodon degus
TTTTTCTCTGTAGTCAAAATTTTCTATCAGTGATTTCCAACACTGCTTTCACTTTCAAAACTACCTTCCTAATGAAAAATCAGTCAAGTAATCATCTGCTTTTCTTCCAAACTCTTCAGTTATATAAACTATTTGGTATTTGCTTCTGTCTGGTTAACTTTGTGATTTATTCACAAGTAATTAATTTCTTAAAGCTATTTATGAAAGAATCCCGTGTTTATACCTATTTTTACCTTTTTATTCTTTCAGGTGAATTTTATAATAACTTTTATGTACTCAAAAGAATACTTTTAGCGGGGCTGGCGAGAGAGCTCCGTAGGATAAGTGCTTGCCTGGTAAGTGCAAGAGCCTGAGTTCAATCCCCAGTTCCACCAAAAAAACAAACAAACAAACAAACTTTGAGCTTTGAAGTTTTTTTTGTGGAAAGAATTAGAATGACACACAGCATGTGAATTATTGGATAAGTCCATCTATCTGCAGCCGTAGTCTACTTGTTCTGCAAAATGAAAAGATGCTCCATGTATTCCAGCCTTTGAAGCGTTTATTTAAAGCCTTCAAAATTTTTATGCGTATCTCACACAGGTTTTGTTTTTCTTCTTACTTCTGTATTTTCTTGTCAATATCTCAATTTTAAGCAAGAGAAATTCCCCCCACCTGGTTAAGGATGGCATTAAGTGAACAATCGAAATTAGTAAGTTTATGTTGACATGGACAATTTCCTAGTCTTTTCTTCATTACAGGGTTTTTAAATAAATTCTCTTGGGGTTTTATGGGGCACCCCCAGTTACTGAAGACATTCATGAAAGGTTTTGTCTCTTGCTGAAAGGGGAACCGAGAGAGAAAACTGCAGATGCAGTGGGCTCGGCGATGGCCAATTGCAACTTACCCAGAGTTCACCTCAGGGCCTTTGTCCTCAGGTCTTTTACCATTTAGCTGGCGTGCCAGCTTCAGCAGGGCGGGAACCAGGTGACTTCACTGACTGCCTTCTGTTGCCCACCCAATGCTTGGTCCTTCTGACAGCTTACCAGCGAGGTTAAGACCAGAGACACACAGGCCTTGGGGCCCCTCAGACAGTCGCTGGGACACAGTTTTGCCGGCCACTCTCCCATCGCATCCACACAGTACTTTTTGATACTGCATATAGGTTTCCATTGTCAATCATCCAGTTCCTGCAAAAGCATCCAAGCTGTCTTTCTTCCTTGGCTTACATTCCTCCACAACTCTCTACATCCTAGGAGTGAGCTGAGCAGAGCTCACTTCCTGGCTCTAAACTAACCAATCAGTCCTAACTAGTGCTTCCTTCAGGAAGCTGTCCCGAAGCATTATATGTAGTGTGTGTTGCTTTAAAAAAAAAAAAAAGAAAAAGAAAAAAATCTGTGCCTGATTAGTCAGTAGGAGGCAGAACCTTTCATGAATGTCTTCAGTAAGTGGGAGTCCCCCATAAAACCCCAAGAGAATTTATTTTAAAACTCTGTCATGAATAAAAGGCTATAGCAAATTGTTCATGTCAACATAAACTTACTAATTCCAGTTGTTCACCGAACACCATCCTTAACTAGATGAGGGGAGTTTCTCTTATTTAAAACCAAAACAGACATTGTAGGATGTTGCAACAGAGGCTCTCCTGTGTCCTGAGTCCTCATTGACCCTGCAGAGCTATGGCCAGAACATGGACTATCCTCTTGTGTCACAGATTCTTTCCTGGCTCCAAACCTTAGTTGTTAAACATCCAGAGACAAGGTTAATAGCATTACCCAGTAACGTAGGCAGTAAGCTTAATGTCACTCTCTTATCTGGCTGTTAAACACATTAGACACAAAATTAAATCATTATTTTCTCTTTTTTATGTATTCAGTACAGGGTCTATAGGGTCTCACTATGTAGATCAGCCTCCTAGTGATTCTCCCATTTTCAGCCTCCCAAGCGCTGGGGGATTACAGGCCCACACCACCACACCCAGTCTCAGTCACCGTTTCAGCGCACCCCAGGGATGGGGCCAGCACGCAGGCCACCGCACTCTGCCTAGACAGGCCCTTTAGTCTGCTGAGCTATCTGGCCAGCCTTGAAGCATTATTTTCTGACAAACATGGATATCCTAATATTGAAATTCCTATAGAATGTTAACAAACTACAGCTGCATATTTTTACACAGAAATTTAAAAATCAAAATTGAATATAATATTGCAGCGTGATGATCACGATGACTTTTTTTAATTTTAGTAAGGGTCTGCAGGGTCTCGCTATGTAGATCGGACTCATAGTGAGCCTCCTGTTTTCAGCCTCCCAAAGAGCTGGGATTACAGGCGCGTGCCACCATGCCCAGCTTCAGTCCCTGCCTCTGCACCACTGGGGCAGGGCCAGCACTGCACACTGGAGAACGAACCTCACTGCTGTGTCTGATGAAACCTTGTGACATACTTATGTCTTCATTTTGACATAACCCTTTCAACCAGTCATCTCTGATGCATGAGAAGCGTTTACCTAATCAGTGGACCTCTAGTGGGATACACATCCCATAAGATTTTTGTTAAAGACAGAGGTCTGATTCTGAGAGAAATTCTTATCACAATAATCATTGTTTTAACATTTTAGAAATGCTACACCTCCGGAATCATAAAAACATTCAATATGCTATGAGACTAACAATAATGAATTGCCATACACATGTGAAAACCTTCGTTTCTTAATTTAGTTTTGTGTCAAGAGCATTTTTTTGAGAAAACCCTACTGTAAATTTTTCTTGAAAAATTTATGTTTTCTAGTATTTCTCCCAAGAGAATATGGAGATTGATGGAGGCTTATTATTAATGAACAAAGGTTCACCACTTCTCTATTCACTAATTGGAACCAGTAATCTCTCCCCATCTAAGGAACTTTTTTTAATTAGCTTAATTTTTAATTAGCTGTTGGTAAACTCATTTTGGTATTACTTAGACCAGCTGGTAACTCTGGAGAAATCCTGTGTTTCAGTGTCCCAAAATGTATTATGAACAAATGATAAAAGGAAAATTGTTGAGGCACACTGAGAGACCAAGGAGTCCCATATTTTGGTGCCCACAACGGTGACTCCTGGTAAGCTAAGTGGGCAGCAGGAACGCTTCCAACGTGCACACAACAGGGGAGGCAAGTGAACTGACGAGAGCCTGCATTCAGCACAGGTGTATGATGACATTCCAGCAGCAGTGTAAAGCTGGGGATGGAGGCTCATGAGGGCCAGAAATGGGTTCTCCAGAGCCAGAGAGATAAACGAGCTTAAAGAGAGAAAGGATTGAGAGAAGCCGAAAAGGAGAAAGTCATATTGGATTAAAAGTGGAACAAGGGCTGGCCAAATAGCTCAGTGGATTAAAGTACCTGCAAGCAGGCGCAGGGGCCAGGGGTTCAGTCCCAGGGCCTGCTATGCCAGCTCTGCTCCTGGGGTGCTCTGAGACAGCAGTTGAGACTGGGTGTGGTGGCACGCGCTTGTAATCCCAGCTCTTGGGAGGCTGTAAACAGGCAGATCACTGAGTCTGATCTAGTAATGAGACCCGGAACACCCTGCAGACCCTTGCCTAAAATACAATAAATAGATAAGTAAATAAATAAAGGACAAACAGACTCTCAAAAACCACAGATGTTTATAGACATATATAAAAATGTTCATTGTTTTCTTGGTTCACCAAAAGGGTAAGGGGTACAAGCTGGCCTCAGGGAGAGCCCCATGCTCTGATCATAAGTAAACCCAGCTGGGATTTCCCAGCTGCCTGAAAATCCGTGTGCCCAGTCCAGCTACAGTGGTTGGTGCATGCCATCAACTACAGTCCCAGAACCTGCACTGAGTGGGAGGTCATGACTGTGGTGCTTCATGGGCTCGGTGTTCACTATGTGTGCTGTTGGCATCGAGATTTCACTCGCCTCAGAATAGTGCCTGCACTTGAAATCTGGGCAAAGCCAGGACTTCCAGCAATCAGCACAAAATGACAGCTGGTTCCTCCAGGGGCTGCCTACAGTGGCCATGATTACGGGGCAATAGCTCCAAGTCACTTGGAGAGGGGGAGTGTCGCTAAGGAGCCCATTCCTGCTGCCGAGACAGTCTGGCTGCTGATAGCAGCTCACTAAGCTCTTAGGTGATGATGGAAAAGCTACAGTGAGAACCAGAGCCCTGGTACAAGGAGGTCTCCAGGGCTTGCATGGTGTCATCAGTGCTGGTTATAGTTCAGTCTACTCAAAACACGGTTCACTTCACTTCGGCCTCTCATGTTGCACAATTTTTCATTTTTTCTTTGAGAAAAATTTAAAAAATTATAAATAAAAAAGATACACTGGGTTAAAATATGAAGCAATTATTTAAAAGGAAAAACATTTTAAAGGGCTTGTCAGATCACAGTGTGGAGGGACTCTTGCTAAGGTAGCTACAGGGCTTTAGGAACAGAGGTGCTAGGTTGCTGGCCTGAAGGGACACGGAGGGCCACTCTGCCACACATAGAGCCTCACGGAAAAGCAAGCAATAGAGCAGTCCTCTCTCTTCTTTACAATTGACACTAAACAAACAGATTCTATATTTTCCTTTTAAGTGATTAATTTAAAGGGCTATTTTTTAAAAAATCATGTTACCTACGATTTACAATAATGGGGATATTTCAAAAGATTCCTTAAACTTCTCGTGATTCCTAATAAGGTTGGCTGCTTGTTTTACAGTCCTAAATTAAATTAATATAGAAAAGATTAGATGTTTTACAAGCTTATTAAGTGGTTTGTAGTCCAACATAAAAACAGTAGGGCTTAGACAGGTGCTTGATTTTGACATCCCACATAAATGTTGGCAGGCCTAATGGTGGCCTCCAAAGGGTACAAGCTATGACTTCCTATTCGGGGCAACTTATCCAACAAAGACGAATTGTGCCCCAAACTGTTCAGATCAATCCAAAATGATATTCAGACTTTATTTGGTAATATTAACTGGCTGCATATAGTGTTTGGGCTAACTTCTCTGGTGTTATCGATTGTCATTATCTTTCAGATAAGTTAAATTAATTTGTCTGTTTTCACAGATGGGTCATATTCCATTAAGGGAGGCTCTGTGATGGCTTCCTCTTCTAAAATAGATACAAGTTTTTCACCATGAGATCAAAATTCAATTACAAAAGTGAAAGAGGTGCTCAATCCCACCCACTTCACTTGTCAATATATGCCACTAAATATTTTAAGTTTTTTTTTAATTTTTATTTATGTGTGTGTGTGTGTGTGTGTGTGTGTGGCCAGCTCAGCCCACCAGGGGGCGGGGCCGGCTGGCATGTGGTGCTGGGGATTGAACCGCGGTCCCTGTGCTTTGCTAAGCTTGTTCTAAGTAGGTGCTTTAGACCACTGAGCCATCTCACCAGCCCTATTTTAAGTTTTATAAAAGATAAAAATACAGCAACAGAAATATAATTTAATGAGGTTTAAAAAGCTAATCTGGGGTAGAAGATACACTTGTGATTTTCCAGAGAATGATGAGTGATCTACTTGGGTGCCAGAGCACGCAGTTAAGCTGTATCTGAAGCTAGAGCTAAAGAAGTTGAAGATGATGAGACTAGATTCAACGGGAGGCCCATTGAAAGAACTGACAAAGTAGCAACGTAAGGTCTAAATAGGTGAACGTATACAGAGATAACTGAGCTGAAGTTACCAGTATTCTTAAGACAGAATAAAATGCAAACTGTACATATGCATTATCTATAAGGTAAAATAATCATTGATCTATAAGATAAAAGATTCTATTCCTTCCAAAATTTTTCCGATAACAGATCTCTTCCATGAGCTACTTTGTTGGCTGGACCTCAGCCCTGGCCTATGCAGCCCTCACTCTCTCACAAATGACCCCATCTCCTCTCCCCTGCACACTGGATGAATGCAATATTAGCATGGTGTCTGAGATCTGCAGGCCACATTTCAAGGACGAACTTTTACAGTCACTGCCTCGGAAAACGCAAGGCTTTCCACTCAATTTACTCCTTAGTACCTGGGCTGCTGAAGCCAGAGCTGAACTGACTCTCTCCCAGGCTATGATGTTCAGACCACCCTGAGCTTCCTTTTCAGCACATTTTCTAAAATGAGTTTGGGGTGGTAAGTCCTTATTCTGTCCCTTAAGACAGGTGAAGCATGAGTCACTTACTAATCTAGGGTCCCATTCCAAAGCACCTAAAGCTCATGCAGTGGGAATAAGATCATCAGGAAAGACAGGACCTCTGTCTCCCAGTATCTGGGGGGATGAACACCTAACTAAGACAGGTGCCAACTTCACTGTCCCTTCCTCTGCTGCCCTCACCTGGTCTATTTCCTTCATTTTAATGTTAAAACACCCAGTTTTCTCTTCAGACTGCAGTTCATGTTGATATTTCCTCAATTTGCAATCAAATATTCTTTATAAAACCTCCTTATCAGCTTAACTAGCCTCTGGATGGCTTTGTCTTGACACACATCTTCCCAAGTGTCAGTTCAAGAGCTGAGGATGATCACCTGAGAAAGGGGACTCAGTAAGACACGAGGTTAATAAGATAACTGTGGTCCCATGGTGAGAGAAGCCTCTTTTCTGCCTGCCTTGATTGCATCTCGTGCTGCCTTTTTTTCATGTATCACATGACAGCAGCTTTCTTGGAAATACCCTTCATGATGCAGCCAGGAACCCACCCTTCAGTAAGACACCTTCCAGTCATCCGGTGCTGTCCCTTAGGCCACAAGGCACAAGACACTGTCTGTGATGACTCACTCCTTCTGTGTGTTGAGCTGACTGTGTCATTACACCCAGATGTCTTGTCAAACGGAAACCTGCATACTATCATACAAGTATTTTTTTACCTATCATTAACATTTGCAAGGGTAGATTATCTTTCATTTTGTAGGTAGTCTTCACCCAGATTTTCATGAGAAATGATATAATGGAGTATGACTCAACCCTAAAAGGAAATGAGCACATTAGGTGTGAAAAGACCTTAGGGAAAAACTACACATTCATTAAAAGACCTATGACCTCCAGTGGGTACAGGGTGGGAAAGAAAGCAGAGATGCCCGGGGCAATGAAATTATTCTGAATGAAACTCCCCTGATGGGCACATACCACTACACAGTTACTCTAGTGCAAAGAATGCCAGAACTTTAAAAATAAGAAGTTGACTGGCAAACACATATCCCGCAGACAGCTGGCACACAGAAGCTATCTGCCATATTTTAATAGCATTCCTTGGCAGGCTGAATGGAACTGGCCTATAGGGACAAAGTGCCAAGACTATAGTTACTCAGGTTGTGGCTCTTGTAACTACAGGAGTGGACATTCTCTGGGGGACAGCCTGAGAACATGGTCAGAGATGGTCCCTGTGAGAAAGAACTTGGAAGGAAAGTTCCTTCCTCCCAGCAGGTCTCACAACGCCCTGTATAGACAACAGCCTACATTGTACCTGCTGCTCAAGTAACAATATTAGGACCCAACTCCAGGATTCCAGGCACTCAACAGGAGGTGGATTTAGAGCTGAGAGGCAAGATGTTGGTTTGTGACACACCCGTGCAGTGAGCCCTTACTGTAACTTCTGGTTTAAAATGAAAGAGACCTTGAGAAAGTTTCTCTCTGCTGTTTTCAGATGGCTTCTGCTTCAATGAAGGCATAAGGAACAAACTGAAGGACAATACCACATAGGCTTGGCCACAGACAGACACAGCTAGGAACTTTCAACTCTGCTACTGAGAGGGGAATTAGCTGATACCGATTTCCCTGACACTCATGATGTGGAGGTGTGGTCTGTCATATGGAGGCTATAGGAGAAATCACTGTGGCAGGGTCAGTGGCAACACAGAAAGTCATAGTCTTGGATGGATGTAAAATATGTCCAGGGAAACAGAAACTACATGATATTATTTAGAGAGAGCTGAAACTCTGTCATATAGTGGCTTGCTCACTCACCATAGAGTGAAATCTATGTTCTGTTCTGTGTTGGATAATACTCTCTTAAATATTCAAGTTCATCCTTGTAACAAACAACGAACACAAAAATTTATGTACTAAATTTTCACATCTCAAAAATAGGATGCTTAACATGAAAAAAATTATTGTTTCTCACATGCCATAGAGGCATAGAGACCTTATGGTTACTGTGTAAAAACCACAAGACACTAAAATGTAGAAAAAAAACCCACATCTCCTTCAAATGTGCAGTTTGGGGTTTGTTTAAATTTGGTTTTGGTACTGGGATTAAGCCTAGGACCTGATGCATATTGATTTCATGCTGAACAACTGAGCCCCATGTCCCACCGCAGGTTAGTAGTTACAATATGGAAATTCGCTCCAAAAACAGCAAGTAAGTACAGCTGCAGCTCCTCTATATGTGACTCAGAGGCCCAGCGCGATCGCAGAGGTAGAGCAGTGAACTCGCACTCGAGACTGTGGGGTCAGAACCTCGGCCACGCAGACCCAGGAAGTAGAGAGAACCACGTGAACACATGTGCTCAATTTATTCTAAATTTATTTCTTTTTCTTTCAAAAGCAAAAGCAGGCTGCGGAGGTGCTGCCAAGCAGGAGAAAAACTTGACATTTTGCTCACAACATCCTCATCAGATACTGCAAACTAAAAAACAGTTTAAGTTTCTCTCTGCTTCACAGGTAGAAATGAAGATAACTTCCAGAAGTTCTCTGCCCCACGTAACTTCTGGTTGGGGGAAATGAGCCCTGGTATAAACGTAGCTATGAGGGCACCAGGGAAGGCTGCGGTCGGGCGAGCTCTGACTGGGATGCGGATGCACAATGACCTCGGGCTTGTCTGTGAGCTGCGCCGCTCTGGACTGCACTTACCCAGCTGCACCGTCCTCCCAAGCAGAGTAGAATCCGGAGCTGTCAAATGCACAAACGTGCTTAGATTATCGCACCCACGAAACATCTGTGTGGAAGCTGCCCTGAGCAAAGAGAAAGCCCAGCGCAGCCCTGCGGGCTTTTCCGTCCGGCTGCCTGAGAGGCCTGGGCACAGGGGCCGCGTGGACGACGGCGGGCTTCACACGAGCTCGCCTCCCCACAGTGGTGCTCGTGCTTAATAGATGAATTCTCTGAATTTTGGCTGCATTTTGTTCAGAATTGGTTAGATACTCCAGATTATTCAGGAGGAAGCACCTCACGTTTCAGTATGGAAAGCTCTTGGTTGCTTGTAATCATTAAAAACAAAGGCGGCAACAAGAAGATATTAAAGTTCCCTGCGAAAAGCGCGACAGGAAACAAGCAAACAAAATATTGTGAGCGTCATGGCATACAGGATTGAATCCTGAAATTGCTGTCCTTTCTTCTATTCTGATGTATCCCTGTTCCCTCCCTCTGTTCATCTCCACCCTCTTTTGTTCCCCTTTCCATCTGATCTATTTTTTGCTGCTTCCCAAGCCCTGTCCTCAAGCTTGGGTCTTATTTACCCATTGGTTTTCCACCTACGAGAAACAATGCAGTATCTAAGCCTGCGTGACCAGCTTATTTCACTTAATAGTATGATCTGGATTTACATGTATGTGTGTAAAGATACCTGTAATTTATCCTTCTTTACACAGAGCAACGCTCCACTGCACACGAAGGGCACATTTTCTGTTCCGGGCCACTCTTCCTTTGCTGGGGTCCGGGCTGTTTCCAACATTTAGCTATTACACATCGCGCTGCCATGAAGGTGGGTGCTCACGCATAACACGATGCTTTCGGCTCGTTTGAGGAGATACCTAGAAGGAAAATAGCCGGTTCAAATGGAACCTCTCGTTGTCATTTTTCAGGAGTCTCCACAGTGATTTCCATGTTGGTTGTATTAATTTACACGGCCACAAAGAGAAAAAAGGGTTCCTTTTTGCCCCACAGCTCACCAAGTATTGCTACGTTTGATTTCTTGATGACAGCCATTCTTTCCGGCGTGACATTCTATCTCCGCATTGTTTTAACTTCCATTTCTCAAATAACCACTGACACTGAACATTTTTTCAATGATGTACTTAATGTTTGTGCTTCTTTATCTGAATAGCCTACACATTTAAGAGGCCAGTTTTTGGACCAGGTATTTAAATTTGGGGTTTGGTTATTTCCGAGCTAGTTCAATATTCTAGAAGTTAGTCCTTCCTCTGAGAAATAGCTAGGCATGTTTTCTCACTTTTATGTGCTGCCTGCTCACTTGCTTGGTAGTTATTTTGCTATGCGGAAGCTTTTAATATGATGAGATTCAAATTGTTGATTTCTCGAGGTATTTCCTGTGTGGTCAGGGTTTTGTTCACAAAGTCTTTGCCTACCCCTATATTTTCAAGTTTTGCCTACTGTATCTTCAAGTTTATTAAGTGTTTCTCTTTGAAACTGATATCTCTCATCTGTTTGGATTTTACTTTCTGCATGGTGGGAGATATGGACAGGGGTGTAATCAACAGGCTGCTCCAGCTGTACACCAGGACCTGACACTGCTGGTTGAAGTGCCTGAAGGGCCCTCATCTGTGCTTCCCTGGTGACCAGTATGTGATGTAACAGAGGACAGGCTCTCTCCTTAGCTGAGTCATGCCTAAGTCCCCAAAAGGGGTGCAGCCAGGCAGGCTTCACAATGGTCACTCTGAGGCTCGCCCACCCTCTGTCTGTTGTGGCATCTTTCAAGCATACACAAAGCACACTACAGGGAGACAGATGGGAGCTCATCATTTAAAACCCCCATCCCTGACTGTAAGAAAGGGGCCTTTTTCAGAGTTAGAAGCAATGAAATTGCTCGTGTGCTGCCAGATTTGTTCCCAGCACCTATGGCTTCACCTCCCACTCCTGACTCAATTCTTCCAGCCTATTGAACTGGTCCCACAAGCCATGGCCTGCATTCTGCCACAAAGGCCCTCCTTCCAGAGCCAGACATCTGCTTAGAGGCCTGTGCTACTCAGACTGCATTCTCCAGTGCCCAGCCAAGGTGATTGTCAACAATACCTGTGGGCTCTCACATTTTGGCTGAGGAAAAATTAGACCATCAGCCCCACAAATGAGTTGCATCCTGTCAGCCTGAACGATAGGACTGAGTGAGCTCTTCCTAATTGGGCCCCTTAGAGGCCCACGCCATTGCAAAAGTCAGGGCCATACCTGTGACTCTCCTGTAGATAATGGAGCAGAACTCTGCCTCCAAAGTGTTCTCTATGAAAATGTTACCATCCATGGGCCAACTTGGACATTTGCCCCTCTTCCCTTCAGTAATACACGAGCTTAGCACCTGGGAGGAATCTCCTTGCACCACGCCAGCCAGCCTCCCCCTCTTTAACCTTGCACTATAAACTGACTCTTCCCCCCAGAAACAGGCTGCCAGCATCAGGCTGCATCAGATAACTACAATCCAGAAGTTCAGAAAACTACCCAGATACCTTTTGGGACAGTTCTAGATTGAAAAGATGACTTTCTCAGCTTGAAAGGTCTCTCATAAGCCTCTTAACCACTGAGATAACAGGCCAGCTCACTTGGGATCCATCGGCAGCGGGTTAAGAACTGCCTTACTATTTTCAGGGAGGCACTAACAACAGCCAAGCCACCAGCACCTTTGCTGTGAGGGTCCTCTGCTCCTGCCAGCTCTATCATGTTCCTCCAACAAACAGTAAAGACTGTCAAACTGCTAACTTATAATCTCATCCCTGGAACGCAAGTTCAAGATCTCTGCGCTGCCAGTGCCACTCACTGTCCCCTGTATGTGTTTCCGTAGTCTCTTGCTGCTCACAGACTGCTGGTACACCTGCTTGGGCCTCAGAATGCTGCCTTCCACCGTTGACAGCTTCCTCTCAGCCAGCGCCTCTTCACAACTTCAACCAGCAGTTTCAGGTCCTGGTGCACAGCCCCACAACTTGTCAGAAGTTCAAGAATTTGTTTGAACTCTTAGATGAAGCTGTCAGAGCTGACCTCTCTAGTTTCCTAGAGTGACACCCACGCAGCCCACTGGAATAAAGCAGGGGCTCTATGATAATAATATCTGGCAGGAACTGGTTGTCAACAATACTCTCCAAATTTCATGGAGCTTCCGGCTTCTAAAAGTTTTGGATTCTAGAGCTCCCAGCAACAATGATGTTAACTTACACTGTCAGCCCCTCGCAGTGCCCAGTGGCCTCCCTGTGCAAACAGTTAACCACTATCCTTCTGGTTAAAATATCTGACAAACTCACCTTTGGCCCAAACTTAACTGGTCAGAAGTTACATACTGTGCCTGAGCTCCCACAGTACCGAACGACCTTATGCAAATATTGCTGCAGACTTTATGATAAAACCAGTCAACCCTGCCACGAAACTGCCCTCAGAGATGAACCCAACGAAGCACGACTGCCTAGCACTGTGTGATAAACTGTTCTCCAGCTGAGCAGAAATTAAAAGTAAGAGCACTGACAGAGGCTTAGTGCACCCTTTTCTTCAGACGGAAGTAGCTCCTTTAGGAATGGAATCTGATGGGCAAGATTTGCCGAGGTCACCCTTCCCAAAACTTTTGGCCAAAGCTCTCCTGCTACTACGTCTTGCTGTTATTTGAAAACCCACTCTTTGGGAAACTCCTGAAGAAGAAGAAAAGGACAAAAACTAGGTAGAATAAAGCCATACAGAGAACTAAAAACAATGTTGACAGTCATGAGAAAACGAAACACACTCTCAAAAAAGAAAAACACCAAAGCAAAATAAAAGGTTTCTCTCATTATAAACTCTGCTTATGTTCTGGGGCCTAAAGATTAGTATTACTGTCCCATTCGGGGGAGCCTTGGCTGTCACTTTTGGAGGTAGACAGAGCCCAGACTGTTGCAGTACGACCCAGGCAGCCTGACTGCGATGAGGGTGCCGTGCCGATTCCGGTGCTTTCAGCTCCACAGACGTTCAGGCTGAACCTGCCATCTGATTGTGGCACTGGGACCTGGGCTGGTGTCTCAGTTACTCTTCTCTCATTGCTCAGACAAATACCCGACACCAAAAATGAAGGAAGGAAAGGTTTATTTAGCTCACAGTTAATGGAGGTTTCAGTCCATACTCAGCTGGCTCCAAGGCAGAGTGGCACATGGCAGAGGACAGCCTTCCAGGATGGTGACAAAGAGCAAAACGGAGGAGCAGCAGCAGCACTGGCAACAGAGATGAAGTCTGTCTCCCTTATGTTGCATTCAGGCTATATACCCCAGGCTGGGTGTAGTCCTCTCACCCATAATCCCAGCAGTACTAAGACCCACAATCCCAGTGGATCGTGAGTTAATCTCAAACTCTAGAAGTCCCTGCTCCATGACTGCATGAGGCTTTGGGGACAACGAGAAACAACCCACCAGTTGTTCAGACTACAACACTCTGGATACCTCTTGCTGCTCTGTCCTCAGCTCCCTGACACTGAATGTCTCCCACGGACTTCCCTTATCCTGTTGCTGTGGGATTGCAACACTTGGAACACTGAGAGGAAGCCAACATGTGACTTGCCCAAGTCCCAGGTTCAGTTGGTCCCTTACTAAAATTATATCTGACTACACACTCTCTGCAGGGGCAGCAGCAGCCACATTGCCCGGAGCCTCTCTCCTACTGCTTTAGTGCCCAGAATCCGCTGGGCATTTCTCCCTGGAGGCTTCCAGCACCACTCATCTCCACTGTGTCTCTGTAGATTTGGTCTTCCTCCTCCAGGATGCAAGTCAGGAGCAGGGCAAAAGAGAAGCTTGCACCCTCCTGTTCTGCCTTTTGTCTGTCTCTCCCCTCACTCTGTGGCTTCAGTTTGCCCTGCAGATCATTCCTAGATACCAGGAATCCAAGTCCTTATTTTCTCTTTGCCAGGTTGTGATTTTCTTGTGTTTGGGTTTGCAATCATAAGGAGGCTGATTTTTTTGCTCTTTAATGCTCCACCATCTTCCCAGAATTCTCCTAATTCTCAAATTCTGTCATTAGACTTTGAAAGGTCTTGACTTGTGGGAAGAATCTTTAGATGATATTTCTGTTTTAACTGGAGAAATTTGTATTCTACCCTGGAATGCATTAAGTGTAATATAACCAAAATATTTGTGGCCAATAGATTTAGTAAAACTAAAAATGAAATTATAAAATTATGTGAGTTACAGGTGTTTGTTATAGCACAGAAAGCTGACTAATACAAGGTGGAGTAGGGAAGATCCAAGACCCTAGAGGAAGGCTCCTGCTACAAAATGGAAAGATCTTGGTTCCCAAATGATGATAGAAGAGACGGCCTGTTGATTAGGAACAGCCACGTTACAGTTTTTAGAGCACACAAAGTAAAGTCATGTTACATCAAGTCTCTTAGACTTGGGCGTGCTGACATTGCTGTAGCAGCTAGCATTATTGTAGCTAATGGTGAAGGGCTTAATTAAGTCAATGTAACTAGGATCTACTCTATCTTTATGGGGGCACAATGATGTATCTGGTCACTGACAAATATTATCAATGTCCTCAAGGATCATAAGTGTCTGCATGAAGTATGGATGTAATGTAAATGCCTGAATAAATTAAGATCGGCGTGCCTAGGTGTGATGTGCACAACTATAATTCCAGTAGTCAGGAGGCCGGGGCAGGGGGAACACCTCGAGTCTGGGGCCAGCCTGGGCTACAAAGCGAGTTAAAGCGAGCCTGAACTGCATAGTGAAACCCTGTCTCAAAATAGAAAAAAAATTGGTACAGTTTTGCATCAAATGATGCTATTATTTATGTAGATAGAGGGGACTAAAGCTAGCAAGAGTGCTAAAGATAAACGAACTGAATTTATAGTCTGAAGAGGATCTTATCTTAGAAAAAATGTTGAGGGTTCTTTGGAAAGTAAGAGAACTGTCCCACATAGCCCTAAAAATGCCTTTAAATGTAGCTGTCTCACACTCTCTGAGGTCCAGGCCGCCAGGGATCCGAGTCCAAGAGATCTCCTGGTTGCCGGCTTCATGTTGAGAAATAAAGCAAATGGGAGGATGTTCCCTTTATTTCTAGGTCCCTCTGGGAGTCTGCACACTACTTTCTGAGCAGTTAGACTTAATCTGAGTCCCATGCTGGCCCTGTGGTGCCAGCAGAGAGCTCTTATGTCCTCTGTGTGTCCCCAGGACTTGCCCACCAGCAAGTAGGTGGGGACCTCATTAGGCCTAAATACCCAACAGAAGGAACAAAAACAGAAACAAAGCTTTTATAAATGAGGGGAAGAGGGATAGAAGGGAGGGGAGGGAAAAGAGAGAAAGAGAAGATTGAAGACATTTTATGTACAGGTACAAATTTCCTATAATGAATGTGATCATTGTGTACATGTAAAATGTACCAATAAAATTAATTCTAAAAAAAAATGATGTGAGCTATAGCTGTCGGTGGCTCGGGGGCTCACACCAGTAATCCCAGCACTTAGGAGACTAAGGCAAGGGCATTGCTGGGAGTTCAAGGCTAGCCTGGGCTGCATAGTGAGTTAAAGGCCAGCCTGAACTGCATAATGAGATCCTGTCTCAAAAAGATGAAGAAGAAGAAGAAGAAGAAGAAGAAGAAGAAGAAGAAGAAGAAGAAGAAGAAGAAGAAGAAGAAGAAGAAGGAGAAGGAGAAGAAGAAGA
>NW_004524599.1:16328199-16360056 GCF_000260255.1 Octodon degus
AAATTCATCTAATAATATCCTACTAGCAAATACACTGAGAAAGATACAAGGAACATTCCTGCAAAGCCAGTCCAGCTAAGAATGGATGAAACTCGAAATATCTACTAAGAAGAGTGTCTTGGCTCAAGCTGCATAGCAAACCTATGAAGGACAGAAACTTCCCTGCTTCTTGTCAGGGTGCCTGCGTGGTGGATGTCTGGATTGCTGTTTTTTTCCTGGTTTATTCAAAGCTTCCTTCTTCATGAAACAGAAAGCTGATGTTCCCTCTGTGTGTCTCAGTCTCCGTCTCTCCCTACCTGTCCTGTCTACTCTAAAATACCTAACATCAGTAATGTATGAAGAAGAAAGCTTCATTCTGGATTGCAGATTGGCCTTGTGTGCTGGGCCTTCGTTGTCACACACTATAGAAGCCAGTGAGGGAAGAGGCCTGCTCAGCTCACAGCTGCGGCGAGAGGAAGGGTCGGGGCCCCAGCGCGCTCTCTGAGGCGAGGCACCCCCATAATATCTTATTTTCATCCGGCTGGACAGCTCCCATTGGGGTTGCACCAGCACCCACTGTGCCACCAGCAGGGGCTGTCCTCATATCCGGGTCCTGTGGTCACCTTCCTCACGTGCTGTGAGCCTCTCTCACGAACTGCAGTCACGCTCTACATAGCTGTGGAGGCTTGTCCAATTCAGTCACATCAAATGATTATCCTGCATACTTTTTAATATTTAAAGAATCATTTTTGAAATGTTGTTTAATAGACATGGTACACTGAATCTTTTCGAGAAAAAAATGTATTTTGCAACAATATTTTGAAGGGCTGGGAAGATAGCTCAGTAGAACAAGCGCTTTCCTGGCTAGTACAAAGGCCTGAGTTCAATCCCTGGTTCTGCCAGGGGAAACAAAACCCAATATTTTGAGAAGGGCTCTCACTTGAATGTACAGCAAACTGTCAGTTCCTCAGCAGGTTTCTCTTCTAATACATTCTATAAATAATAAGTCAAAATTAAATATATTTATTGAGTGTCACATGAGGTTTTGATTCATGTTTATACGGTGGAATGGGTAAGTCAAGCTTCCCAACACACAGACTGCCCAACATAATTATATTTTGTGTTGTGAGAACATTATTACATTGCAGGTAGTGAGGAAATGTAAAATCTACTCTCCTACCTCTTGAAGTGACAATGTATTGTGCTTACTTGTATGTACAAGAAATAAATTGTAAAATGAAGCAATACTTTTTATGTTCATGATGCTGCTTTACTTTGAGTGTCTTAGTTTGAACTAGTTATATACTCAGGATGTTGTCTGTGTGGGGGGAGGGGAGAGTGTGCATGAGTGTGTGTGTGTGTGTGTGTGTGTGTGTGTGTGTGTGAAGTGTCAATGACCATACAAATTCCTATTTTAAATCAAAAAATATTCTACAATAATGTATTGTTGTATAAAGTCATAACTGAGGCAGTACAGAAAAATAAGGCTTTCTGATAAAGTGAATGTTGTAGAATTGCCAGAAGGGTGGGACAAGGGCCCTATTGTTTCTCTGATGCATTAAATATGTGCTAAGCTGGGTGCAGGGCAAAGAAGCTGGGCACGCTGGCATCTGCCTGTGATCCTAGGACTCTGACAGGCTGGGCCAGTACAGGCATCAATTCAAGTATCACTTGGACACCTTACTGAGAATGTGTCTCAAAATAAGAAATGAAAGGGTTGGTGGCATTGGTCAGGAGCAGATCAAAGCATAAATTTTACAGCCAATGAAGTGAAGCCATGAGCTCACGCTCATGGAATCCACTGGCTTACCATGATCCTCACCATCTAGAAGTGGCTGGATTGACAAAAATATGGAGGGCTCTCTTCCGAGACATCTGCTTGGAGCTAGCTTCCAGGGCTGGGGCAAGGCTCATCAGAATGCTGCATGGGCTTTGAATCAGCGTCCACTCTGCAGTACAGTGTCTGAGATAGCTCAGAGTCACATGTGCAAGAGTCAGGAAGTGGAAGCAGGAATGGAAGCCCTCAACATCAGCCCTGCTGACCCACTAGCAAAATATTTGCTTCCTATTCCTGAGACCCAATGCTCTGCTGGTTTAGCAGTCTTCACGCCACAGAGGGGAAGGCTGGTACGAGGAAGCACAACAATGTTACCACTGCTATGGGAGCTAGGACTTCACCCTGCTCACTTGGTCTCCTCGTGCCTCTGAGCATTACCCCAGGTAAGGGTCCATCCTCCCAGAGACTGAGAGACAGAAGCCTTTCCTCCTTGAAAGGAATGAATTTGTGCTCATGGAAAACACGCTCCAGGTTATGAGACCCATGCTTTACACATACCAAAGGACAGTAGAAGCCACGCTTTACACATACCAAAGGACAGTAGAAGCCACGCTTCACGTATATCAAAGGACAGTAGAAGCCACGCTTTACGTATATGAAGGACAGTAGAAGCAATGCGCACATTAAGCCCATCTTAGAAACCGAGCTCCCAAGGGAAGATCAGGGCAGTAAGAGCACCAAAGCCTGGAACCAACAGTAAGTTCATGTGGAAGACTTGGGTTTTCCTAAGCAGTGACATTAGACATTCATCCTAGAGATGTGAACTGCAGCTGTTGAGCACCATGCCAGCCTTTAGTATCTCAGTGCAGAAGGGAGGACAGATGGGATCATGTGTGAGACAGTGCAGATTTTATAGGCTGAGGCTGAAGCTATGTCCAGGCAGAGGCCCATAAGAGCCTGGCTCCAGCTGACTCAGGGGATTGTGTTCCTGACCTGTGGCTTCTCAACTCCCAGTCAGTGATTCTCTTAGGTATTCAGGTTCCTTCAGGTCCAGAGTGCAGGCCATGGAGCCCCTCAGCTTGGGTTACAGCCCATAAACAGTCATCCAGGGAAGAGTAGTGCTAGGTAACTGGCACCCTTGGGCACTTGAGATGTCTGCTCTTCGCCGTCAGAGGAGGACACACTCCACTTGAGGAGACCCTTTAGGTCACAGGTACACAGTACCAGAGGCATATCCCAGGTGGCCTCTTCCCATTTCTTGGCCTCCCCAACAATGAGCTGGAGAAAACACACAGAGAAGGCAGTAAAAGTTTGCATTTATGGAAGAAGAAGATGAAGTATGATAAACACAGTGAGAGTGGACCAGTGAGAAGGCTTACGGTGGCCTGTCACTAAGGGAAAGTGTACTCTTGTCTTTCATGTAAAGAAGGCATTGAGGAAAGGCTGTGAAACAACTTGGCCACATGCCTTCCTAACCAGTCCTATGAGAAAGCTCGGTTGGCCTCCTGTTGCAGCTAAGTGAAGCACATGGAACAGTCTTTTCACAGCTTGTGTCCACACGCAAATGAAGGATTGAAAAGAGTGATTTTGACTGGTCTAACTGGTCCTGTGAACACTACTAGATGCAGATGACAGATTGTAGACTCTCGAGACTGGTCCAGGAGAGCACATTTCTCATTGATTCTGTGAACAGTGATGATGCAGACTCTGCTGTACTGTGTGTCGCTCTCCCTGAAAATGTCCCTCTCCTCCCTGCCCTGTCTTGTAAGGAGCCATCTGTGATCTTCACAGGGCTTCAAAACTTTACACTCAACAAACAGCTGGCCATCTGAGAAAGCAATGATCACCCCACAGGTCTCTCATCCCACCCCATCCTGGAGACTTCCTGTCAGCTTTTCTGACCATGAGGAGCCAGGAGGTGAGGTACACAGTTGTGTCTGTTAAGTGATCCGGGGAACACCATGGACTGCAACATCCTCCTTGAGCAGAGGTCACATCGGGTCCCCTGCCTTGCTTTCCCGGGCTTCATCTGCCAGATGCCATCTCCCCACTGCAGTCCTGAAGCTGGAGCAGCACTACTTTTGAGGACATCTCTGACACAGATGACAGTATCATCTTCCCTAACACCTGCTGGAGGCTGCAAGGGGGATGACAGAGCCCAGAACACATCTTGCACTTCCAAAACTGGCTCTGTCGGCCGGGGAGATAGCTCAGTAGACTAAGTGCTTGCCTGGCAAGTGCAACGGCCTGGGTTCAATCCCTGGTTCGGAAAAAACAAACAAAACTGGCTCTGTCCACTGCGGGGGGGAGGGAAGAGCAGTTGGGAAGGGAATTCTTGTTGTGGTCTGCCCACTAAGGAGAAGCCGGTGAGCCTTGGGGAGGGCATATTCAGGTTTCTGGCAGGGGAGCCAGAGCCCGGCATGATGATTCCCAGGCCACCACAAGGCTGGATTCAAAACTGCAGAAAAGAGGTGCAAATCCCACAGCAGGACTGGGGAGGCAGCGGTCTCTGGCCATAGGCGCCCACAGCACAGCCCCACCTGAGACCAATCCTAAGGCTGGATGGGAGCCAGGACACTGACATCACGGAGTTTGGGCGCAGGCAGATCAGGCACAGGATTTCTTTAAAGAACCATCACATAGCACATGGAGCAGTGCAGGAGAGCTTTCCAATGGAAGCACTGGCCGAGCCGAAGTCTCAGTGAGAAGCCAGGAGCGCGGTGGGGTCCACAGAGATGGGGACACACAGCCTCCTAGTGCTCCGAGGGCAGGAAGATGCCACCCGAACTTCACAAGGCCCCACTCCTCCCAGAGAGGCTGCGCCTGCTGTGCGATAGGGGGATTCAGTGAAGAGCTTCAAGCTGGGGGTGCCCAGTGGGATGTGGAGGTCAGTGCAGGCTTTGAGGGGGCAAGCAGGCTGGCACACGCAGCGGCGGGGAGAGCAGAAGCAACTGCAAGCATGGAGGCGAGCAGCTTGAGGAGAGCATGAGGGCACCGGATGACCACGGACAGGACTTTAGATGGCTTGGCGTGAGCCAGGGAACGGCCTGCTCAGCTCACCTTCACGATGCAGAGAATGGGGAGGAGGAAAGACATGTTGGAAATTTGGAAGAACTGGATGATTGATACTGGTAAAATATATGCAGCGTCAAAAGTATTGTGGGGATTTATGGTAAAATAGCAGGGCAAAGACGTCCCAATGGCTGACTTGACAAACCCCAAGGATCATCTGTCTTCAGATTTATCCTCACTGGTACTCTGTAAGGAGGACCATACATTGTGTGGGCTACAGCACGCGGAGTTAGTAACGTCACCTGGTTCCTGCCATACTGAAGTTAATGTCCCAGAGAAATGATGAAGGATCTGAGGATGCAGGCCATGAGGGTAATTTTGGATAAATTATGCATTGGTGCTTCCCAGTGAAATAACAAAGTAAATGAGGCAGGGTACTTTACAAAGCAAGATTTATTTATTTTGCATGGTGTGGAGGTCCAGGATTGTGGGCCTGGTGATTGGCAGCTCTCCTGAGGTCTTCCAGCTATGTCACAAGTATGTGGCCTGCGGCCGGCCAGACAGCTCAGCCAACTAAAGCACCTGCTTAGGCAGAGCGCAGAGGCTGGGGTTCGATCCCCTGCATGCCGTGCCGGCCCTGCCCCTGAAGCGTGCTGAGAAGGCAATAGAGTCTGGGCGTGGTGGTGCACACCTAGAATCCCAACACTTGGGAGGCTGAAAGCAGGAGAATCACTACAAGGCCGATCTAAGTAGTGAGACCCTGTACTAAATACATTTTTTAAAAAAATGTGGCCGGATGGTGGGAAATTGTGAGCATGCAGGCAAAGATTTTGGTAGACCAGACACCTAGAGGTGAAAATACTTACACCAGGAGCACGTTCACATAAAATTGTAAGGCTGTAATTAAAATAGGTCAGGAGCTGGGGAGATAGCTGAGTGGAATAAGTGCCTGCCTGGCAAGCGCAAGGTCCTGAGTTCAATCCCTGGTACCACCAAAAAATAATAGTTCACCAGTAACAAATTTAAAAAGGCTAGTCCTTTTGAAATAAAAAGTTTTTTGTGTCAAAAAGCATTCTTAAAGTGAAAAGCCAGATTAAACACGAGAGAAAATATTTGCAACTCATGCTTCTCATAGGGGTCTATGACTCTTTTAACAGCAAAAAGACATTCCAATTAAAAACGGGCAAGCAGATGTGTAGACACCTTTCCAGACAGAGAGTGCAAAGGCCAGTGTACCCGTGACAAGGTGCTCCAGGTCTGCAGTCGCTGAGATCTACAAATCAGAGCCACCAGGGCTCCTCCTCCCCCACCGGGATGGTCTCAACTGAAGAAAGAAATGTGCAGGGAAGTTGGCATCCCGAACCTTCCTGGTGGGACATTATGTGGTTCAGTCACGCTGGAAAGCAGTTTGGGATTTCCCACTGAAGCTACATATAGTAGATTTGGCCATATAGTTCAAGGGACTAAAGCTCCTGCCTAGGCAGACTCGGAGGGCCAGGAGCCCAGCTGCCGGGGCATGCCGAGACAGATTGAGACTGGGCAAGTTGGGTCACACTGTAATCCCAGCACTTGGGAGTCTGTAAACAGGAGCATCGCTGCAAGTCTGACCTATGCAGTGAGACCCTGTAGACCCCGTCTTAAATACAAAAAAAAAAAAGCTACATATAGTTTCTGTATGACCTAATATTTCCATTCCACCATAATTGAGTACATATGCAAAAGAAAGAACGCGTGTCCTAACAAATTCATGTAGGAACGAGCCTGATAACTCAGTGGACTAAAGTGCCTGCTTAGGCAGAGCACAAAGGCCGGAGTTTGCTGGGCGTGCAGTGCAGGCCTCGCCCCCAGGGTGCGCTGAGACAGACCTTGAGACTGGGTGAGGTGGCACACGCCTGTAATCTCAGCACTTAGCAGGCTGAAAACAGGAGAATCACTATGAGTCTAATCTACAAGGTAAGAACACCCTGAACACCCTGTAGACCAGGTCCTAAATACAGAAATATAATAATAATAGTACAAAAACTAACAAATACATGTACATGCAGATGAATAGCACCTGCATTTACATACAAGCAAATGAGTGAAAACCCAGACGGGTGCTTGAGTATATAAACGATGTGTATTTCCACAGTGCAATACTATACCACCATACCAAAAACATATTGAACAAAAGAAACAGACACAAAAGGTCACATACGTGCTACAATTTATACAAAATGTTCAGAGGAGGTAAATGCACTTAGAACGCAGAATGGTGAAGTCCAGAGCTGTAGGGAAAACAAATGTGGACGTACTGCGTAATGGGCGCAGCTTCCTGCTGGGGCACGGAAAGCTTCCCAGAGCCACTCAAAAGTGGTGGACGCACAACACCCTGAACGCCCTGTTTAAGACTGGTGGCTTTGTGATGAGTCCTAAACAACGAAATTCCAGAAGAGCTCAGTTCAGTTGGTGATGGCTGCCCACTAGAGACAGGTAGAGCTTGCATATGATCAGGAGCGTTAGTACTGTGTAAGTGACCCACAGGCAGGGCGAAGGAATGCCGATGCCTGGACCGCAAGGTCGACGTGCAGGACTACCTAAGAGGGCAGAAGACTACTAAATACAGCAGGTACGATGAGCAGCTCCGTGTGAGTACAAAGACACAGGCCAGTTTCTGATGAAAAGGAAAATTTTCTTGAAGATGAATCTAAAACGAATTTAAAGTGCTGAATAGAATTTATGTGCTAGAATTGTTGGAGATGCTCTCATGGGGACGAAGATACTTGCTATCCATGCAAGACCGAAGGCATGAAATAGGGCACCCTGGTTGCCACAAAACCTACGAGTTGGGCACAGACCAGAAAGAGCAGCTTCTGAAGAAGCTAGACTGTGTCCCTGGGTCTCATGCAGCGCTCTGCACAGACCAGCTGAGCAGGAAATGTCAGATAAAAATAAAATTAAAATGTGCACTTCTTTAAAACTCAAAGCACCAGCAAAACCATCACTGGAATAAGAATGTCTAGCAGCATGGCTTTGAACTTAGACAGTCGGGTTAAGGCACGTGTGCAACAGGACTGGAGGTGCCAGGAAGCACACTGTTACCACAGTAAGGGGCACGGGCACGAGTCTGAGAAATGTTTGCGACCATCAGAATCCGGTGTGGGCTCCATTCTGGGACCTATAGTGCACTCTGGGCTCAACAGGAGCTCTGCAGCCCAGAGACGCTGATGATGTGGCACAAGGGAGGGACAGTGGGGGGAGAGCAGAGCATGTCCACGGTGCGCTGAGGTGACAGACGGTGCAGATGTGCGTCAGGCTGCTCCCAGCCTACATGTGCTTTTCTAGTGAGCCAACTTCATGGAGTTTGGACAGGGATTTGGGGATGCAGAGGGGACTGCCGGCATGCACAGGAAGTGCAGCCCTCATGGGGACGAGAACCTGCCGCAGAACAGCAGGCTGCTCGTCCTGTTGTGCCTGATGAAGAACAGGAAGGGGCGGTCAGCACAGAACACAGGCAACGACCTTGCACAACACACTTCAATCTCACAAGCTGCTGCTGCTGCAGCCTCGGTGCCTTCTTCGTTGACCTCCACCACACTCTTGTGTATGAACTTGGACAGACACAGGTCACTGTCAACTGACATCCCAGACAGGTCTGACTTGCCCGGATGAAAGACATCCAGAACGCCGAGACCCTGCAGCACAGAGCCCATGTCATAATCCTCTTGCAGCTTAAATCTCGGAAGGGAAACTTCTATTTCGATGCTCTTCATGTGCTTTGGGCTGGCCCAGGTTTGGAATTTCTCAAAAGTGAGGGCTTTTTCCACCTGAAAGACCAGCATTAGACTTTACCATCAGACCACAGTCCCCATCCACCATGGTCCCTTCCAGGAGCAGACAGGTAGGTGGTGCCCACTGTCACACACTGTCCCCACAGCTGGCGAGAAGCTTGTGAGGTTTGAGCTTGTCCTGCTACCGTCGCTTGGGCTGCCACGTCAGGCGCAGCTTCCTGACATACGATAATTGCCTCCCCTACTCAACAGCCCTGCACACCGTGTCTACTCCAGGGCAGGGGGCTCTGGGCATTTGTGCTTTCTGAGATTTTTGTTTTCTGAATGAGGCTTACTTGTGGAGCAGACAAAGCATTGCTCATGAGCAAGGGACCAAAGGGCTGTCCTGTGAGCCACCAGGGCAGAGGCCTCAGGCTGCAGGGAAACGGGACTGCTGGCAGGGAAAGACAGCAGGAGGGCCCCACTAGGCTCCTTCACTAATCCTGAAGAGAAAGATGCAAAGATCCGCAGAGAAAGCCCCTTGGAAAGAATTACAAGGTCAAGGAAGGAGAAAAAAGCAAACGCAGACATAAAAGACACAGACCGCACAGATGGCACTGGGCCTTGCCGGTGGCAAGCAGACAGGAAGAGCACGGAGGTCAGGTGCACAGAGCCAGGACAGCGCCCTCCAGGCCCGACACAGTGCACGGGGCGGGGGCCGGGCCCCTGTAGGGAGAGCGCCTGCTCAGGGCGCGCAGCGTGTTCCACACCCAGGCGCTTGCAAGGTGTTTTCCTCACTGGAGGGTCTCTGTGCTAATAGAGCAGATGCACATGTCGCCTACTAACTCTCAACTGACCTTCTAGAAAGTCCCTCCCAACCAATCAGCTTCTCCTTCCCAAGATAGGTCTTGGAATGCAAACAGACAGAAAATATTCAGACCAAATGCACTAAAACAAATAGCTACACAGGCAGTGTTGCCTTGTTTTATCCCAGGCCAGCCCAGGGAGCCAATGAAATTGAGATAAGTTCCATGGGATTGAGGGTACCCCCAAAACATCATAAAAGAAGCCAACCCCAAAGGCCCATGGGTGTCAGCCTCCCCAGGCCCCTGTCCTGTCTGGAACAGCTTCCTGGCTTGTGCTTTTTCCAGCAAATGCAGTGTCTCCTCTGTTCAGCTGTGTCCCTCTAGTTCACTATGGGTGCTGAGTTTAGCATCCCAAGCAGCTGCTCATTCCAGGGGACCTCACTATTGGACATGACTAGGTGGGGCTCACAGTGGTTTTAGAGAAGAGTATACTAGGTCAGGAGGGAGACAGAGGGACAGCTATGGGCAGGAGTGCCTGCCATGTGGTTCTGATGGGAAAGGACATGGGTTGTCACCAGGTGCTCCAGGCAGGATGGAAAGCACACCCCAGCCCCCTGACTCACCGTGCTCAGGTCCACGCCCTCATCTGGGAGCACCACGACCATGCTCAGCTCCCGGCCCTGGTAGGGCAGCTCCAGCACCTGGGCCTGGACCTCGCTCACACGAGCCAGAGGAAATGTGTGACTCTGGAACATCATCTGCACCGGCCTCTGCTCCTTCTGCGGGGTGAGCAGAGGGGCACGCATGTCACAGGGATTCTCCAGGGAGCAAGAAAACCACCCCAAGCGGCTGACTTAGCGCTCCAGCACCCAGGATGGAAACAGTGCTTGCACTCTAGGGGAAACCTCAGGCAGCGCTTCCCACAGGCATGACAAGCCACGGAGTAGGCAGAGGCAGGAGCAGCTGGGGAGCTGTTGTGGCCAGCAGCATCCGATGGGAAGCCTGGAATGTTCCTCGTGCTGCTGCTTGGCTGAGAGAGGACCCCGAGTGCCATGCAAAAGAATATACGAATCACGAGACAAAGTGCATCTTACTTGAAAATGGAGGGGTGGTTGAACACGTGTAAATGTCCTAAGTGTTTCCTTGCTAATTAGTTTTCTGTTTTTCAAGGGATTATAGGACTTGGCAAATTATTTTAATTCTGCTTTAATTTGAAGTTAAAAATGTCAGCACCTTGGTCTTTGAACTTGATTTTAATATTAGAAATGTGGCTGGGGAAACAGCTCAGCAGCAAAATGCGTGCCTGGCAAGTGCAGGTTCCTGAGTTTCACCCCTAGTACCACCAAAAAAAGAATTAGAAATTTGAAAATGCTAAATTAATTTTAAAGTTAACTAAAAACAATACAAGTGAGTACTTATATTAATTTAAAAATTGCTTGAATAAAAATATATCTTTTCACGTTTCCTGACCCTGCAAGTGTCCCCAACATGTCACAATATTATGACACTTTTTTCTTACTTAGGCAATTTGGATTTAAAGGAAACTTTTCAGTTTCCAGACTTAGGTTGCAGCGATCGATGCAGGAGATGTTATCAGAGACAGGAAGTGCAATAACTTATGCAAAAAAATTATCAGCAGCAAATATTCTTTATTTTTATATTTCTCTAGTGAGCTTATAATTAAGACATATAGTTCAAATGATTGATAATCCATTATGCCTTACAATGTTAAATTTACAACTGAATTTCTTTATCAAATGATTTTGTTTGAGGCTTCTCCCTACCTGGTTTATTTTGAAAGGCATTTCACTTGTGCTTGACTTCTCAAATTGTTCTTCCCACCTTCCTTTGAAGTAGACAGCATTGATAAGAACCAGTCTGCATGCCTCATCAATTGAATCCTTGGCTAACAACTTTTGAATTTTGCCTGTTGATAAAAGCAGAGACTGCATTCAGCGACTCTTTAGAAACACCATAATAAACCAACTGCAGGACAATGGCCTGACAGGTGTAAATATGACATTTGTAGGCTAGCTGAGTTAGGACTGTTAAGAGTTAAACAGAGAAAATCAACTGCTAGACGCGGTATTCATGCATCTGGACCCCTGGGGAATATCCCCAATGAAGGCAGTGACAGGCTTCTGAGACACTCAAGAAAAGCTTGTCATGAGAAAGAAAGCACAGGTTGGAGATTCACCAGGCAGGAAGTGAGAGTTGTGCTGGGTGGGACCTGCAGTGCCCTAGTGGTTCAATGGGGTGGGGGGTGGGGGCTCTGTGCTCATACCTGGAGGTATCACTGGGCAGTGAGGAGTCAGTGTGAGGGGCAGCAGCACAGGGATGCAAAGGGAGGAGGTGGAAGAGAAACTGCTGTTGGATCCTCCAGACAGAGCATCAGGCCTCCTTGAGGAAGAGAATGTGGGCCCACCGGATTCCCTCCTCCTCCCCATTGCTGAGTATTCAAGGAAAACTACCTGCCACTTGCTACAGTCTTATTTGCTAACAGAGATAGCAGCGCTCCTAGCGGGGCGCAGGCATGCGAACAGTTCACACCTCCAGCCGCCATCGCTCCTGCAGACCACAGCTTAAACACATCACTATGTGGTTGGGAAATGAAAGAGGATCCAGCAAAAAAGGAAAACGATGTGAGGAGTGCGGAGGAGCAGAGAGAACCCCCAGTGCTGACCTTGGGTCTTGGTGGACACCCAGGCATTGATGTGCCTCCTGGCGCTCTCTGGAGATTTGGCAAAGGACAGCTGCTCCAGCTCGGCTTGGTAGAACTTCAGGCAGGACTCCTGAAATGGCTGTGGGCAGAGATGTGTCTGGTGAAGCCCTAGAACTGCACAAATGTCAGCTAGTTTTCAAGCATTCTGATTACTACCCAGTACTTTGAGAACTTCAAGAGGCATATGTGTCCCTTAGGAGATGTCACCCTGAGTCTATGTGATGTCAAATACCAATCTCTATGTAGGGAAACACTGAATCTGTAGTAACTGGACAGGAATGAAAGAACTGTACAGATCTCACATGGGAAGTCATGGAAGGCTTCCTTTGAAAGCTCTCTCATCAGAGAAAACAGGGTTGCCTGTCGGTTCCTCAAGTTCTCTGGGTCCTCCCCCTGGGCTCTGGGCCACCAGATATTTTAAATCAACTTGCCCCATTCTGGAGACTCAACTCACTGAGAGGAACTGGCAGCTCTCTTCTCCAAAGAGCCGGTTCGCTATGCTGAGGGAATATGGAGCGCCAGGCCTGTGCACTTGGGTGAGAAGCGACTGGAAGCCACCGTGAATGTCCTCCTCAGCATTCACTGCCAGTGCCTGTGGGAGAAGCCAATGCCCATTGTCAGTACTGTCCTTGCTCATATCTTTCCTCAACTATCTTCTACTTTTCTCATGAATTCCCTTTTAATCAACTGTAGGTTACTTAAAATAAATTCCTACAACCCACTGGGAAAAAAATACTGTCTGCTGGTCTTACAAAGAGTTCACACACGCACACACACACACCCCCAACAAACAACCCTTTTCTTGAGTCCTCCTGAGATGATCCTATGCAAGGAACTTGTTTGCTTCCATGTTTTGAGTCAAGATCTAGTTACAGAGGCAGGACTGGACTCAATTTCATGGTGATTCTGAGGCTCAGCCTCCTGTGTGTTGGGATTGAGGCGGGCACCGCCACACCCAGGAGGCCACTTTACTTCACTTGAGCAGTGTGCATTCTACAGAAGAGCCCCTGGTGGGCTGGTGCAGACAGAGAGAGGGGCGGGAACCGGAAGTCAAAGGTGTGGCTCTTCTGCCTGCTCAGGATGCAAGGGGAGTACGGAAAGTGCAAAGGGTCAAGAGGCTCAGGATGGAGCTGTTATAAAGCCTGCATTCCGCGCTGCGCAAGAATACACCAGAACCAGAGGAAAACTGATCTGTCAAGTTTACTTCAAAAAGAAGAGATTTGATTAAAGCACTAAAAATGGAAGGAACATGTGCAGGAATAGAATCACAGTGGGAATCTTAAAAGGAGACAAGGGTATGAAAGAAGCAACAAGATTAACAGGACTAAATCAAGAGTTCTTAAAATTATATCCTAGAGAGATTACTTATTACATATACTTTAAGTGTTAGCTTAACAGTTAAACATACAGGAGTCCCTCACTATTTCGCAGTTCAACTTTTGCGGACTCACTGTTTCGCAGGTTTTCAAAAAAATTTTTTTCCTTTTATTTTTTTTGGCGGAACCGGGGATTGAACTCAGACCCTTGCGCTTGCCAGGGAAACACCATCTCCCCAGCCCCTCAAAAAATATTAATCTAAATAATTTATCATGGGTTTTTCACTATGTAGTGGGATTTTGTGGTCGTGTACAGTTCTGTATACGTATTTATATGCGTAGTATTTACTATGACTTTAATGATTTTACCTAAAAAGTTTAAAATATATAAAATTTATTAAAATTTTAATTCTACCATATTAAAGGAGTATTAAATCGAAATAAAATACACTACTTACAGTATGTATTTCTTTAGCAGATGAATACATACTGTACCACACAGCATACATATGTTGTTCAAATTACATAGGTTTGAGTTTAGAAAATGGTTAGGAACATTACAAATGTTTTTAAAAATGTGGGAAAGGTTTATAAGAGTGTGGGAAGATTTATAAAGCCTTAGAAGATATATAAATACTAAAATAAATATACCATTGGTGCTTTACTGATTTTCACTCATCGCAAGGGTGTCGTAACCCCACGGCAGGTGAGGGGCCACTGCATCTATTAGTCTATTAGAAAAGTCTCAATTGATTCTGAAATATGAACACTGTAAGATTGCAGTTCAGCATGGCAGGACATGCCTGCAATGACAGCCATCTGAGAAGCAGGAAGACTGCGGATTTCAGCTCGATCTGAGCAACTTGGAGACTGAGCAGCAGCATCTCACAATAAAAAGGCGCCACTGTGTCCTCTGTTGCTGCTCAGTGTGAACATTTTAGGATCCATTTCACCGTACAGGAAAAAAATTATATAGGGTTTAGGCTCTGACATTAATGTATTATCGTAGAAATCAATCTGAGCCTTAAGTTTCTTTATGTATAAAAAGATGTAGTTGGGATTGCTTCCAAGGTCTCTTCAACTTTGTCTGCTTATGCTTCTTTTCTTGAAAAATGCTGGGACATTTCACTGATTATGTTATATTTTGAAATGATGTTGTGTTTTAATGAATATCTGTGTTCTGTGCACCTGACCTCAATAATTATTAATGTGCAGTCATGTTTTAAAGTTTCATTTGTCACAAGAATAATAGTTTACCATTTTTAATTTAAAAAAAAAATACATACAAAATACCAATCACGTGGAAATGACACCCCTGTGTCATTGTTAAAAACACTTTCATATGCCAGGAGTGGTAGCTCACACCTGCAGTCTCAGCATTCTGAAAGGATGAGGCTGGAGAATCTCAAGTTTCAAGTTCAGCCTGGCCAACCAGGTTAGGATGACTCTCAACCTTTTTTTAAAGGGCTGGGAATAAATGGTTTTTAACAGGCATGGCCCAACGTGAAGGCTCTGCCTTCATGTTCAATAGGCCTCTCTCCTAAGTAACTGCCATGCGTGACAATCAAAGTGCCACTCTAGTCTCTATCAGTAATGGTTCCGAGTAGGCAGTGCAGTCACCCGGATTCAAACGTTACCCAGTTATCTCTACAGGCATCAAAACCTCAGTTATTCCACAAATGCAATTTGTCAGCTTATGTATATGAATTAAAATGCATTTAACTTTTTTAAATCTGGAAAAATGGATATGATTCCACCCATGACAATGAAGAAACAATAAAAGCAACAGAGAACTACTTCTCAGAGGAGTTATGTGATCCTTAAAAGATTAGTTCTAATATTCAACAATTTTATTCCTATTGATACTGCTCCGTAACAGGAAAAGTTGAAGAGCTGCAAAATCATTTTATAAAGAAAATGCCAGTAATTGCACAAATGCCAAAAAGAAAATGTCAGCAATTGTACAAATGCCACTCTACTCCAAGCTTAAAATATGGTTCAGATGATAAACTGCATATGTACAAGAAAAATGTAAGAAAGGAAAGTAAAAGAGAAGCCAGTTTCACTTAAGATAGTGGCATCCCTGTGACTGCTGGTAGCTGACTCCCGTGGAGAAGATGTTTTACACGAATGATCTCACCAAATCCCAGCGGGAACTGAGAGACCATTGATAGAAGCGAAGACACAGTTCCTAATCAAAGTGTCAAATCTCAAACTAAAATCTAAAAGGGGCCCTTGGGACAGCACAAAAATGTTATCTATTCTCAGGTGTTTGTGTCTGCAACTTGAGTCCATAGGAAATTTTCCTTCCTCCTGCTGCAATTATTAAAGCTGTTGATAGCATGAAAACAGAAACCATCTTTAGAAATCCTTGTGTGGCTCTGGTGCTGAGGCGGCCCAGGCCTGTGTGTGGCTACAGCGCACACACAGCTACTGAGCACAGGGATCCACTGGGCAGGGGCAGCAGGGAGCCCACCCCAGTGTCCTTCAGCTGCCAGACAAGCAGGAAGAGGCTCCCTTACAGGGCTCCTCACCGAGCTGAGCCCAGCGGTCCCTAAGAAGCCTGAAAAGGAGCTTGCCCTCTGGGCATCCACCTCAGGCCCTGCCACAGTGAGGAGGGAATGGAAAAAGAGCGGCCTTGCTGAAAGGGCCCTGCCAGCAGTGCTGGTCACACTGAGACCAAAGTGACAGAGCTCAGCAAATGCTGTGCAGAGCTCTGCGCAGGGGAACAGACGCCAGGGGCTGGCCTTGGTGGTTGACTCAGGCACAGGCCCCCGGCCCACCCTGAGATCCCCCAGGGACAGGGACTGGGCCTAGGACCTTTCAGATGTGGCCTGGCATGGCACTGAGGGAAGAGCTGCTTGGATCCCTAGAGGGATCCGCTCCTATTTGGCCCAGCCCTCCCACACTGTTTGCCCCCTCACCCAGATAGCAAAAAAGCAATGAAAAATTATAATGCAAATTCTTCAGCTCCAAAAGGAGACAGACCTCAGCGACTTTTGGGCCAAGGAATTCCAGCATCTTTTTCTTCTTCTTACCCTTGTAGTGCTGGGATAAAACCCTGGGCAATCCCCCACCACAGTGCCAGCCCAGTCTCAGCTCCTTTCCTCAAGGAAGGGCCAGGAAAACTTCCTGTCTTTTCTGAGTTATTATTCGGGGAAGACCCCCTGCCTCTCCAGAACCATTGCAAAGCACAAAACCTCAGATCATGGAAGGAGGCAGGGACAGGAAAGCCTACCTGAGCAATCTGGGCGGCCGTGCTGCCCTTGGCGCCCAGCAGGACCATGCCCAAGGCCGAGGAGATGCTCACGGGAGAGAAGAAGACATTGCGTGCTGGGTCCTCCTGACCCAGAAGCTTTAAAAGGCGGATGGCAAAGGCGCCATTGGCTTCCGACAGCGGGTTCATGATGCAGTCTAGAGGCAAAGAGGAAGGGCCACGTCAGGCAACTCACCTGTGTGCACTGCCAGGTGGACACTGCATGGAAACTGCTTTTGGTTTTTCATTGCAAATCTTCCAAATATTTCAGTCTTACCCTAAAAGGTCCATTTCCTGCCACTCTCTTTTCAAAACCATGCCCAGATTTCAGGGGAATTAGCTAAGAGTGAAGGTGGCAGCAGCGCAGCGCAGCCTGAGAGCCTCAGGGAACCCCGGAGAGCTCGCTCCTCTGCACAGGTGGACAGACAGAGGCGTGCACACACAGGACGCAGCGGTGCCAGGTGAACTCCTGCCCCTCCCATCAGGGCACCTGCTATATCCTGAGGAGCAGGCCAGAGTCAGGGATGAAGAGGACAAGAAGGACGAGGAGGAGGAGGGACAGAGGGAGAGCAGAGAGCGGCACGGAGGAGCTCTGCCTGGCTTCAAGGGCCCTCCCTGTGCTGTTCTCGCTTGTCGTATGGAGCATCCCCGTGCCATGCGCAGCCGGGCACCAGACCGTGAAGGAGCAAGGCAGAAGCTGCGGCCTGAGGCAGGCTGATGTCAGCTCTGCTGGGAGGCCAGAGCTTCTGCTGCAGGGCGGCTCAGGGCCAGGCCAGCTGGGGGCGCCCCTGAGGGTGTCCCGGGCCCGGCTGACCTCTCCGCACAGCCCGAGTCCAGTTCAGTTCCTCCTCATCCCGCCCTGCTCCGGAAATCATGTGAAGGACACCCTGGACGCAGGGAGAAAACACTGTCGTTCTCCTGCGACTGCTCCCGTTTTCCCCCAAGAAACTAAGAACATAGCGCCTTCTCTGCCTGTCCTGTCCCTCACAGTGACCGCTGAGCCCGCTTATGCTCTGCCCTCTCTGAAGACCCCTGTGCCTTGGCCCCGACGCCCAGCCCCTCACCCCCAATCTCAAAGTTGCCCGCGCTGCACCCCTCCCTCCTTCCTGCCAGTGCTGCCCTCCCTGCTGCAGTGTAGCCTCTCAGGGACTACGACCCCGCCTGCAAGCAGTGGGGACAAGGACCCTGTCCCAGGGGACGCAACTCAGGAGAAAGAAGGCTTCTGTCTCCTGGGGGTGAGTGGCAGGAAAGACGAGATGGGTATGGGCGCTGCGGGTGGACGGAGACTGGGATTGGACCGAGAACAGGAGCAGGGGGCGGGGCTGCTGCATGGAAGACAGGAGGGCTGTGGCCTGAACAGCCCAGCTAAACCCGGCCACCATATCCCCTCTGCTCCAGAGCTGCAGCTGCTGGCGCCGCCTGCCTGAGCTGGGTCTCTCCACGCACTCTCCTTCCCCAGGGCAAGAAGCTGGCCTGTCCCCTCCCAGCCCGCCACACCCCAGGCTCACCTTCCAGTCTTGCGTCTTCCTGACTGGAGCCTGAACCCCACCCGATCAACTTGGACCACTGCTGGGTCAGGCTGGAACGCAGAGGCTTTTGTGGGCTTGGAGGCTGGGGCGTTGGAGGCTTCAGGGGCGGGGCTGTCCTTTGCTCCTGTCCCGCCTCCTGCCCAGCGGTGGTCCAGCGGGGCTGCAGGGATCCCCCCCAGCAGAGGAGGTGCGAGGTCCTTAGTGCGCAGAGGAAGCCAAACCTGGCTCTGGGAAGGATTCAGTGGTGAGAGTGAAAGTGAAAGCCCCTCGGGGCCTCCCAAGAAGCAGAACCTGGGGGGGGGGGGCTGCTTGGCATCACAGCCCCTGGGGAGGCTGCCCCAGGAGGATGGTGACTTGGAGGGCAGCTTGGAAAATTTAGGGAGACCCTGGCTCAAAATTTTCATAAAAGGGGTAGGGTTGAGGATATAAGAAGGTCCTGGACTCAAGCCTCACTACAGCCCCTGCCAAAAAAACAAGGAGAAAAAAAAAAAACAAAAAAACAGAGGTCAAAGACTACTAAAACCCCAGCTTTCTTAATTCAGGAAACCAAAATAAAACTAGAAGCCCTCCTCTGACCCATGCCTGGGCCTTCTGACTGCTGTGTTTGCTCCTGCTTCTCCTGCCTTGGGGAGACACTGAGAGGTCTCCGACTTCACTGGGGAGGTCAGTCCCCTTTAAAACAAAGGAACCCTGGAAATGAATTCAAAGTGTTTGCCCAGCAAGTTCCCCACACAGTTTGGTCATCCTCGCCCAGGACCCACAGAGCCCAGCCTCAGCTCCTAGCTCAGCCCTCCTCTGACCCATGCCTGGGCCTTCTGACTGCTGTGTTGGCTCCTGCTTCTTCTGCCTTGGGGAGATACTGAGAGGAACCTGCTCAGGACAGTGACCTTGTCCTCTGTGAGCAGACACAGGTGCAGGGACCACGGCCAGAGCAAGTTTCCTTGAAGCACTGGAGACCAGAAAGCTCCCACCCTCTGTGGGCCTGCGCAGTCTCAGGCAGAGGCTTCTAGAAGCCTGAGGCTTCTACAGACCTTTCTGTAACGATGTCCAGAGGAGCACAGGCTGTGGGACGATTTCTGGGAAGAGGAAGCTTTTCCCAAGGATTCTCTCCCCTATTTGAAGTTTCTCAGACGCCTGCAGTCTCCTGAACCCTGACTTGAGGTGAGGCCTGCTGGGGTCCTCTAAATCCCTTGGATGCCAACCCTGTCTTGGGAGGATTCCACCCTAATACTGATAAGAGAAGAATCCTGGGCCCGCAAGATAGACCAGTGATAAGAGAAGAATCCTGAAATTCCAGAGCAAGGTCAATGGCAGGAAGAGGAGCCGGAAAAGATAAGAGCTTCCAACTAAGCCCACAAGGGAAGTAAACAACTGTACCACCTCCTTTCCTCAGCTACTGAAGCTTCACCACTGGGTCACATCTCCCTTGGTGTCTGTAAAGTTAACTTTCTGCATGGAGCACCTGGGACTTGGCGGGCTTTGCCTTGTTCTTCCGCAGCATTGCCAGGCAATGTTGAATCAATGTAAATCATTTATGGATTTTTCTCCCCCAATTTCCACTATAAAATTTCTGGCTCTTTAGTTCCAGAGGATGCTTTTCAAGCTGGACAGCATAGGCCTGCAATGCCAGCACCTGAAGACTGAGGCAGGAGGATCACCATGAGTGAGCTCAAGTCCTGGCTAGAGTACATAGCAAGACCTTGTCGCAAGAAACCAGCAACAACAATAAAAATACACTTGGGGGATTTTTCCAGCTGCTCCTTGGCCAGGTATAGTGGCTTAGTGCCTTCACCCAAGACTGGTCCTTTTATTGTTTACTAACACTGGAGGAGCTTAATGAACTCACTTACTTCAAAGATCCCTCGGCCTCACAATTCTGCTTCAATGACATTCATCACTTTACAGCACACAGTTCAGTAGTAGCTGTACTGTGTTCACACAGCTGTCCAACTGTCACCAGCACCTGGCTGTAGAAGACCTTCCCCACTTCCAACAGCCATGGGACGCAGGTCCAGGTCCAGGCACAGCCTCTAGCCTTCGCCTTCCGGGCCGCGAAACACCAGGGCCGGGGCTGCGTCTGTGCGTTGGGTGATGGTGAGTACCTGGCATACGCGGAGTCACTCAGTGAGGCCTTTAGGGACTGCTTTCCGGGCTAATCCAACGCGTTTAGGTTTCACTCTTCAAGGGTCAGCATAGCACTTAGCAGCTGTTGATTTTTATGAAGGAAGACTATCCATAATCATACTGCTGTGTGTGTTCATTTTATTTCTTTATCATGGCCACACATTTGGATGGTTTCCACCTTTTGTCTATTGTGAATAAAGCTGTTATAAGGTATTCACTAATAATTTTATATATAAATGTTCTTCCTTCTACTTACCTTGCCTGTAAGTCTACAAAAGGAATTTCTGAGCCAGGCAGCAAGTCTGTATTTAACTTTTTGAAGATGGACCAGGGTATTAGCAAAGCTACTGTACAGCCTTATGTCCCTACCAAGAATGCAGTGGGCTGATGAAAGTCTCGAACAAATCTTTAAGTTAAAAATTTATTACAGGGTATATTGAGCTGTAGGGGACTCAGGTCAACAATTTCTGACATTGCCAGTGAAACGGAAGACCCAATACTATTATGGACTACTTACATTTTGCTGAGTTAACACACCTATAATATTCAAATAACTGAACTAAACAAAAAAGGGGAAACAGATGAATGTCCATTTTGTATCTATGTATTCAAAATGGTTAGGATAGATACATAGGTACATTCTCTTAATGAATAGAGGGATTTGTTCTAATAGTGTTTGTAAATAGGATATCATGTCTGCATCTGGTACAGCAATTAACCACTAGGAAGAATGTATGCAATGTGTTAATTATTGAAACTGTCCTTCCAATTTGGTTTGAAACTGTCTCATTGCTATTTGTTTCTCAATAAAATTATGCAAAAAAATAAAATTAAATTAAATTAAAATAAGATAACTTAAAAAAAAAAAAGTTACTACAGGGGCCAGGGAGATGGCTCAGTAGAATAAGCGCTTCCCTGGCAAGCGCAAGGGCCTCAGTTCAATCTCCAGTTCCACAAGAAAAAAAAAAATTATTATACTTATCCACATCACTAGCCATTTGAGAAATGCAAATTAAAACAACACTGGGATACCATCTCACTCCAGAAAAAATGGCTATCATAAAGAAGTCAACCAATGTTGAAAAGGCTGTGAGGAAAAAGGAACCCTTCTCCATTGCTGGTGGGAATGTAGACTGGTGCAACCATTATGGAAATTAGTGTGGTGACTTCTCAAAAAGCTAGGACTGGAAATCCCATTCAATCTAGCTATCCCCCTTCTGGGAATTTTTCCCAAAGAACTGAAAACATCATATTGTTGTAGGCAGCTGAATTAAATAGAAATATTATAGGCAGTCAGACAGAGCCAGGCCCTCAAAGAGATCAGATGGAAGACTTTGCAACTTGGAAGAGACAGACACTCCCATATGGGCCACACCTCAAGACCAAGACAAAAGAGGAAACGCAGCTACATTCTTCTCTAAGGACTGGCATCAGGGATTAACATTCTAAAAGCATCAATCACCTTGAAAGAGCCCAAATGAGTCACTAGCCCAACTCCCAACAGGAACAGACCCTGTCCTGTATTCATGCCTGCTTGTTGCATGACTCGCTTCCCCATTTGGTCCTGGACTTAATCACTTTTACCTGAGCAATGGGGTTTGTAATCTCGTTGGTTGACCATAGTTTTGTCCCACCTCATGCCCACCTAAGCGAGTTCCCATGTTCTCTACCACCTTAGACCCACCTCATCACGTGGTTTTCCTCTATAAAAGTCCCTGGAAGAGACATCTTCCCGGAGACTACCTGCTGGGGGGTGGGGGAAGGACCCTCCTGTCTCTCAGACAGGAGCTTTCTTTCCCTCAGTAAATATATTCTGCTCATAACCTCCATGTGTTCCTAAAATTTGTTCTTTGGTTTTAGAGAACACAAACTCATCCCAGGTACCTTTTAAGTTGGGAGGTCAGTTTTTCTCCCTGGGTCATTTGGAGGTTCCCTGCATAAATATCGTAGTGATGTATGTGTGCCTATGTTTATAGCAGCACAATATGTGATAGCCAAATCTTGGAAAGAACCAAAATGCCCATCACTTGAGGAATGGATGAAAAAGTTGTGGTGTTTTTATACAATGGAGTATTACTCTGCTATAAAGAAAAACAAACCTAAAGCCTTCATAGGTAAGAGGATGCAACTTGAAGCTCTTCTCACAAGTGAAACAAACCAAACCCACATGTGTAAATATCATATTATCTCCCTACTATAAGAACTCAAAAGAAGAAATAAAAATTGAAAGGTATAACACGGATGAATAGAAAGAGAACGTAAGGATTAAGCAATGAAGAGAAAGAAAGGAGAAAAGTTAGAAAATACGGTAGGGACAAAACCATACATTTATATATGCAAGATGGATAAGGCAGTGGTCCTAAGAATTTCCATCAGGTTTTTGAAAATAGTCAGTGGGTAGAATTCTCACCCTGACTAACTCTGTATGCTGATATCTGTGAACTAAGCAACTACAGTGAGGAGAGCAATGTGTAATACTAAAACCATGCTTGAAATACCTGTCATTTTGATCTTCTAAATATATACTGTTTCTAATGTCATATCAATCAGTACTATGCCCTCTTTAAAGTAAAATTTTTTTAAAAAGGTAAAAAAAAGAAAATGACAGACAAAAACAAAACTTTAAGGCTTCTTAAAAGCATGTGGTAGGGGCTGGGGAGATGGATTAGTGGAATAAGCGCTTCCCTGCCAAGTGCAAGGGCCTGAGTTCAATCCCCAGTTCTGAAAAAATAAAAAAGCATGTGGTAATATTCAATCATATGTCCCATCTTGCATAAATATATCTGTTAATCTAAGAGCAGATTTGATGATAAAAATAGATAATGTATCAATCGCTGTTTATCAGCTATTCTTGTTTTGAAAATCTGTAAAGTATGACTTGTTATATGTCACCCTGTTTCTGTCTTTGCTTTTCTTTTTCTTGCTCTTGCTTTTGCTCTTCAGAGAAAAGAAAATTATAATAAAAAATTTATTACAATTAAAGATAAATTGCCTTTAACCCCCCTCAAAATGCTCAAAATGCCGCCTCACAGGAACACATGTGTTGAGCATTCTTGGCCTTGTTTCTTTCACTGTACTAAGGTTTTCCTTATTTATTTATTTATTTATTTATTTATTTATTTATTTATTTATAACATATTTAGTACAGGGTCTAAAGAATCTCATTACACAGATCGGGGTCCTAGTAATCCTTCTGTTTCCAGCCTCCCAGGAGCTGGGATTACAGGTGTGTGCCACCACGCCCAGTCTCAGTCGCCCTCTCAGTGTGCCCCGGGGCGGGGCCAGCACTGTGTGCCATGGAAGATTTTCTCCTAAACTTAAAATCTCACCATCTATTTCAGTTACCTTCATGGTCTTTCTTACTCAGCCACTCTCCTGGGTGTCATGAGATGTCTCACTGTGGTTTTGAGCTCTTGGTCTCGGGTGAGCTGATACTGAGCCCCATTTCCTGTGCTGCTGACCTTCTGTCTGTCTTTCCTCAAGAATTTCCTGTGTAAATGTTTCCATTTGCTTTTTAATTGTTCTATCGGACACTTACTGTTGATCAGTGTAACAGACATAACTGAGTGAGTTCTGCTTTACTTCCTCTTCTCTATGATGAGTTCTCAATCATTCCAGGGTTACAGTAAGCTGCTATGGAACAGGCCCGCATACTGTCCATGATGAGAGAGGAGATAGGCGGACAGAGCAGCCCTGACTCATGCCGTTGGGCCACGTCTCCTTAGACCCTGGGAGCCCTGATCTCTTCCACACTCTCGTAGAAGGGGCTTTCTTCTGCTTTCTCATGCCTGCTTCTCTGGCTCCCTTGATTAGCCTGATAGGTCTGGACCGGACTCGTGACTGCAAATCATCTCTCTGGCCGACTGCACTGCAATCTGAAAGCAGCCTCTGCTTGGAGCTGAGCTTACTGACTTCTGACGCAGAGATGTGCATGTTGCAACCGTGGCTGGAGGGCAATGACATCTGGTGTTGGAACCACTCAGAGGCTTCCACATTGGTGTCACCAGGTGCCCTGCCTCATCCCTCTGCTCTTTCTGCTGACTCCGTACCACAGCCAGCTAAGTTATAAAAAAACAGGTTCCATGCACTCACTCTTGTCAATGATTGAAGGGCCACAGCTAGAGATATTCTCCTCACAGCTAGAGCCCCAAAGTGCCATCGAGCAGTACATGGCAAGAAACAGAGAACTCGAAAGAGATCTGGCAAAATTAGCTTTTCTGTCAGATCTACTCTCGAAACCCATTAACCTCTGGGTTATGTCTAGCTTAGTGCATCCGTCCCTGAGAGCAGAGCTCTAATAATCTTGAAAGACAACACGCAGTCTTGTTCCCTAATATCCTGCCACAGGAATTGAGTTTCAACATAAATTGCAGAGGGTAAAAGTGCAGCACACGGCTGGGAAAATGTAAAGCTCTGCTAACAAATGAGACAGCAGAGATTGACAGCTCTTCTTTGCTTAACTGATTCAGCCATTGTTTCTCCCATCTCTCCTTGGAATCTTTGACCCTTGAAGTCCTCTTGAGACAGTTTGTGAGCAAAGAAGCCCCTGGTTTACTGAAATGATAGCTCTTCTTATCAAGGATTGGAAATATTAAATCCCAAATAAGTAGGAGAAAACAAGTAATAAAGATAAGAGCAGAAATCAATCATCTCAAAACAATAAATTGATCAAACTCAAAACTTGAATGTTTTCTTCTTTAGAAAAATTAAATTAATAACCATCTAGTGAGATGAAGAGGGAGTGGAATTAGCAGAATGAAGAATAATAGTGATGGTATCATAACAGAATTTATAGATATTAAAATGAAGATAAAGGAAGAGTATGTAGAACTTTATGCCAATATACTTAACATGCTAGATAAAATGATCAATTGTTTGAAAACCAAAGATAACCAAAGCTCCCTCCAGAATAGATACATTACAAAGTCTTGACTATTGAATCACTAGATTTGAAGCTCAAATCCTCACAAGGACACTCCAGTTTGAAATGACTTCACTGGTGAATCCTAGAAAATAGTCAGGAACCAAATACTGAAAATTCTGCGCACTCTCTTCTCACCTCCTTCTCTGAGCCCTGCATTACCATCGCATCCAAACAAGACAGAGAGATGGCAGGCAGAGACAGCTGCAATCCACATTCTTCATGAGCACAGACAAAAATGACTGAAGGAATTGTAGTACATTAAATCCAATAATACCCAGAATGGATGGTACTTGTCAATCAAAACTCATTTAACTTTAGAAACTTGAGTGATGGAATGCATTATGCTAACAATCAAAGTAAATATGGTTATATCTGGGTTGGGGACACAGCGTGGAACAAAACTGAATATTTGTTCCCGATTAAAAGCTCTCAGCAATCTAAAATGAGACGGGAACTGCTTCAACTTGACAAAGACCACTTATGAAAAACCTACCATTATACCATACATGATAATTAAACTCTACTTGTTCTAGTGTAGATGCTATGGAATGCAAGAGAGCAAGAAATAAAAGAGGGGGTATCTAAACAGAAAAAAAGACCCCATCATCTTCATTATCCAGATATATGATTATTTATAGGAAACTAAATGTAATCTATAAAATAGGCCAGTAGTGAGTAAATTTTAATGAGTTTACAAGATGGTAACACAAAAAGTTGGGCCAGCCAAACAGCTCAGCAAATTTAAGTGCCTTACAGGCCCAGAGGCCGGAGGTTCAATCCCCAGGCCTGCCATGCTGGGCAATTGAGACTGGGTGTGGTGGTGTGTGCCTGTAATCTCCACTCTTGGGAGACTGTAAATAGGTGGATCTCTACAAGTCTGATCTAGTAGTGAGATCCTAAACACCCTGTAGACCCTTCCCTAAAAAAAAAAAAAAAAAAAAAAAGAAAAGAAACACAAAAGTCAACTCTTTGTCATCTCAATTCACAATGAAACACAAAGAACCAAAGCTTTCTGAAACAATTTTTTTAATTTTATTTATTTATGTGTGTGTGTGTGTGTGTGTGTGTGGCCAGATCAGCCCACCAGGAGGAGGGGCTGGCTGGCATATGGTGCTGGGGGATTGAACCGCGGTCCATGTGCTTTGCTAAGCTTGTTCTAAATAGGTGCTTTACACCACTGAGCCATCTCACCAGCCCCTCTGAAACAATTTTGGAAACAAGAATAATCACTGAGGATTTGTGTTGTCTCATACCATGTTCTTAAGCTCCAAAAATCAAGAGTATGTTTCAGGGATCATGATAGACAAGCCATTGGAATCGATTAGAGTCCCAGAACAGACTCCAGTGGGTGTCACTGGTGGCATTTGGGCCATGGCGCCATCATAGCTCAGTGGAAAAAGCGTGCTCTTTTGAATATATACGAAACTATGAACTCAAAAAGGATCGGGTATGAAATCTAGTAGTATAACAGGTTGAGAAGAATCATGATGGACACTTTCTGAGACCTTGGGTTAGGCCGAGAGTGCCGAGGCCAAGGAGTAACAACACAGTGCATGGACAGTGGTGAACTAGATTTCATTCACATGAAGACCTCCAGCTTTGCAAAGCACACTTTCCTAGAAAAAAAATGCAAGCCAAAGGTGAATAACAATGTTTAGAAGTCACACATCAGATTTTTTTAAAAAAGCTTGGTGTCTATAATATAAGAACTCCCTCAAAGGCACTAAGCAGGCAAGAACAAAAATAAAATGAATAAAATTAAAACAAAAGTTGAGGTATTTCAAAAGACATTTCACCAGAAAATCTCCATGGATGATCGAGGGGAGCATTTTAAACGTGGAACAGCACTAGTGCTTACATACATGCAATTCACCATTTCTAGTACATCTTAAGAAACTGTGAAAATACATTTTAAAAATAGAGGAGTCAGTGATACTAGCTCTGCAGTTCTGTGGATTCATCTTGCTTTTTAAAAACAAATCCACTGTGGAAGACATGTTCTTTAAAGGGAAGCTGGTCTGAGAGAGAATACAGTTTTGCTCGGGAATTTTTAAGCCAGAGCCATACTATGATAAAGAACTCACGTAACAGGCCAAGATACAGGGACGCGAAAGGAGACCCAAGAGCAGCCGCCGCTCGCACTGCGCCTAGAACCCAGGCAGGCCAGGCAGCCAGGGGCCGTGGGGTCCCCGCCCTCAGCCCAAGGCCTGGGAGAGCGACCTGGAAGAAGCCGCACAGTGCACTCAGCTCCAGTCTCGGACTCCGGCCCCAGCACACATTCTTTTATAATAATAATAATAATAATAATTTCATTGTAAGGAGGCCTGTCCTTAAGCACAGGGCACACTAAGCCTCCTCTGTGTGTCTGTGTCTCTGCACATGTCCACTGCACCAGGAGGTGTGGGGTCCCTCCGGTAATCTGTAAGTGGTTCACAAGGCATCTGTGTGGCATCAGATTCAGAGAGGCACACTGCCACCCCTGGAAGCTCAGAGTGACACCCTGCCCTGGCTCTGAGGCTCGTGGAAGGAGGAGATTAAGGAGCTGTTTCCGGGGGGATCTCTGGGATCTGCATGGTGTGCACGGCTCTGTGACCTGGGGAGGAAGAGATGCTTGGCTGGCCGTGAGGCCTCCGTGGCTGTGGGGAGCCTTCCAAGTTCCTGGCTTGGCACACCAGGGCTGGCCTGGCATCTCCTGTCGAGGCTGGCAGCAGTGGGCACAGAGTGGAGACATTCTCAGGACATGGACACATAAGGTGCTGTTCAGGACTCCCTGAGAATGCCCTGAAGATGTCCACAGTGTGGCCCATCGCAGAGTGCTCTGGAGGCTGTCACAGGGCACGCTGGCCAGGGCAGAGCCACTCAGGTGCCCACGAGCTCCCGAGGCAGCACAGCCTCCAGGCCCTGCAGCATCCCATCCTTGACCCAAGCCTCAGTTGTTCCCCATAGCTGCGATGCTCAGGAGAGACGACCATCATCCATGAGTGTTCATACCCTATTTGTCCAAAGTGCTACGCCAGTTTGATCCTACAGGGCTTTTCTATCTGTATTTTGAGACAAGTTCTTTCTAGATAGTTGAGGCCGGCTTCAAATTATGCTCCTGGTGCCTCAGCCTCCTGAGTGCTGTGTTCACAAGTCTTCACCACCCCGGAGGAGGAGGAGGGCTGCTGTGCAGGAAGGGCCACTTCCTCAGCTGGTATCAAACAGAGTTGACTTGTTTACATAGCACAGGGTCTCACAGGCTACCAGGCATCTGCTGATGCCAGACAAGATGATCTGTTATAAACTGGCTGGGAGTGCGGCAGGTGCTCCAGCCAATGGGAAGGCTGAGTCAGGAGGACAGCTTGAGCTCACAAGCTGAAGACCAGCTGAAGCAAAATCGTGAGGCTCTGACTCAAAAAGAAATGGATTTGTTGGCTGAGTTTGTGCTCCATGTTCTAGTGGAAACTTCACATCAATCCAAGCAATATGACCAGTGATCCAGATGATTTTGTTCAAAGATGAAAAAAATGGCTACAAAAATTGTGGTTGTTATTTTTTGTTGTTGTTGTTTTGTTTTTAATTTCCTTTTTCACTCCACTAAAGACATCTAGGGGGCCTAAATCCATTCATGAACAGATTAGGAATCCAGAGATCTTGAAATCAATTGTTTGTCATTCCCATTCAGAAGTCTCCCCTACCTTATTACTTTTAGGAGGTCCTAGTGCATATAAACCATGCTTCCCTCCCAGATGGAATGTAACAAGGTGGTTTGGAAAGGGGGGGGGATTTCTCAGCACTGCCAAGTGGAAAGGACTCTGAGAGCCTAGCACTGGCTCCAACTAGTTTTCAAAAATTACACAATCAGGGTCAAAAAGCTGAAGAAAAAGAACAGAGCCAGGTCACTGCCTTGACAACAATTCCAAATCCCTAACAGGCGTCCAGGAGCAATCACACAGCGACAGTGTGGAGGCCGCACCCTGGCCACTGTTTCCTGTGACGCTGCCCTCAGTGCTTCTGGATTGTTCTATGTCTTTGGCAAAGGACAGCTCGCCCGGCTCTGCCTGAACAGCACTGAGCTGGCCAGATTCGACAGGGCGTCCACATCTTTCCCAACACTCTCCTGCTCCCATGTGACTGTCCCGTAATCACTGCACACCGCGCGCTGCATAGCAAGATTCACTTACTCAGGTGACAGAAATACCCGAACATTTCCGCACTTGGCACTAATTTGAAAACTTGTCGGGGCCGGGGAGATGGCTCAGTAGAATAAGTGCTTCCCTGACAAGTGTAAGCACCTGAGTGCAATCCCCCGTTCCGCCAAAAAAAACAAAAAACAAAAAACAAAACAAAACAAAACTTGTCACTGTCTCTACCTAGCAGGTGGTCTTTGTCAGTGACGATAGAAATGAAAACTGCGAAGCAGCACAAATTCACATGAAAAACATTCTTTGGAAAATTTATTACTGAACAGGAATAAAGTCGCCCGCCCCATAGACAGCCCAAGGAAGAGATGCACACGTCAGCTGCGTCTCAATTTGCAGGTCTCAAAGCAATGTCATTAACTACCCATGTTTTCTGCAAAGGAACAGGAATGTGTGCACAAGAGGTAGTGGAGCCCGGAGGTCCGTCCCCAGAAGTGCCTCTAAGTGCGTTGTGTTCCACTCTGGTGGAAATTTTATTACGATGGACATAAGTCACCAAAAAGAGACCGTGAAATCTGTGGTCCTCTCTTGGTCAGATCCGCCCCCTCTGTGTTTGCACCGCCTCATCCAGTGTGCCCACAGGCGCCACCTCCTCTCTCCAGGCCCACAGAGGCTTGCCGGAGTATTTAGTAGACTGCTTTGCATTCCTACCTCTTGTCACCAAAGCCTTGACCTCCTGCTCCTCCTCTCTGGCGAGGCCGGCAGGTGAGGGCTTCAAATCTCTGCCCCTGCCTCTGCCTGCTGCCCGGGGCTCAGCATCAGGTTGCAGGCCTGAGAGTGCAGTCAGGTGGCCACAGGGGGAGGCCCAGCGGGGTGGGAGGAGCCCCAGCGCTGAGGTCCTTCCGCGCAGGCGCAGGCTCCGGGAGCAACGCGGGCGGGCACAGGAGGCGGCCTGGGTGATCTGCACCTGGAGGAGACATTTGCCCGAAATGATTAAAGAGACAAAGACATAGTTAGAGGCCATCGTGAATTTAGAACGGCACTTATGGAATTGCAATCCTGTATATATTTTAGCCCCCAAACGCACACTCTGCTCTTTCGCAGTTTCTTTCACTTCCTCGTGTGCACACACTACCAAAGGACGCTCTCTCCTCCAAAGACTGCCAGTACTTCTAAGCAAGCACTGCGGGGCGGAGGTGTTTATTTAGAGGAAGTGAGTAGAAACTCGGGAGGAGGGGGTGCATCTCCCCGCAGCTCACAGAGCCCGACACTGGGAAACAAACCCAGCAGCTTTGCTCATTACCCTCTGGATTCCCGCTGACATTAAGCACCAAGGAAACCTTCGAGATGAAAATTCTGTAGGTTCCCTTGGGAAGAGGACTTGTGGCTGCAGGTGTCTCTCGGGGGTGCGGCGCTCGACTGGCAAGTGCAAGACCTCCCTTCCCCACCCAGCACTGCACACAGCACCAGCGCCACGGGGACCTCTGGTTGGCTAGCGCAGGGCTTCTCAAAGCAACGTTGCTGACACGGGAATTTGGGGCCAGACCATTGCTTTTCTGGGCCTGTTCTGTGCCCGTGGCGTCCCTGGGCATCTGCCCTTGCCTCGCACTTGAGATGCCAGGAACATCCTCCTGCTTATGACAACGAACAATGTCCCTAAACAGTGGGATATGGCCTCAGAGGGACATAATCACAAAAGGGGAGAACACTTGTCTGGTGGGTTTATTAAGCCAGGTAGGCCTGGTGACAAGAGCAAGACAGACCAGAAAATGTGTAACATGGCCCCAGGGGACACATAAAGAGCATACAAAAAAAAAAAAAAAAAAAAAAAAAAACCCAGAAAACTTTCCTCAAAACTTTACAGAAGTTCCCAGATCAGACTGTGGTTTTAGTGTTGCATGGGAGTGACCAGGAAGATTCTTCCTTTTCTGTCCCTGTCTACACCCACAGCCTTCCTCCCCCAGGAAGCTGGGAGAAACACTCCCCTACTGGGTTCAGGGCAGGCGCCTGGGGAGACTGTCCACATACAGCAAGTATTACCTACAAAGTGTGGCGTACCTGCTGACACTCTAAGACACTGCCGCTGGAGTACTGAGGAGCCCACGCTCTGGACTGGAGAAGGACTCGTTCCCTAAAGCATAATCCACTACCTCACTTGTACATAACTTTGCATGTAACTCATTTTGGAGAAATCGCATGCATTATTTCCTCTAAAAATATCATAACACAGAAGTTCACAACGTGTTCATTCCTCTTTCACTTATTAATAGTCATTCACTACAAAAAACCCAGCTTACAGAAAGTTCATGTAAAGAACTGCATTTCCATTTTAAATATCCTTTAACCTAAAGCTAAAACATGGCAGAAGGTGCAGCCTCTGGTCCACTGCGGCAAGCCCAGGATCCGACCTCACTCGTCCCGGCGTGGCTTTCCCGTCACAGGCTCAGGCTTCATTCGAGGGAGATGGATTCGTGCTTCCCTTGCTCCCGTGACCACTGTGGAAGGCTCTGTCCTCACAGCTCAGCTCTGTGCCCTTGGCTGT